>NC_143073.1:4747500-5047500 GCF_052426305.1 Pelodiscus sinensis
AATAGACTTGTATTATCACTGGATCATAAGACTAGAAGGGTCCTTGAGAACTCATTCAGTCTAGTCCCCTAAACTCATGGCAGGCCTCAGTGTTGTCTAGATCATCCCTGACAGGTGTTTGTCTAACCTGCTCTTAACGATTTCCAGTGGTGGAGATTCCACAACCTCCCTAGGCAATTGATTCCAACCTGACAGTTAGGAAGTTTTTCCCTAATGTCCAACCTAAACCTCCCTTGCTGTAATTTGAGCCCATTGCTCCTTGTCCTACCCTCAGAGGTTAAGAACAATCTTTCTCCCGCCTCCTTGTAACAGCCTTTTATGTAGACAAAACCCATTGTAATGTCCCCTCTCAGTCTTCTTTTTTCTAGACTAAACAAACCCATTTGTTTTTCAATCTTGCCTCATAACTCATGTTTTTTAGATCTTTAATAATTTTTGTCGCTCTTCTCTGGACTTTTTTCCAATTTGCCCATATCTTTTCTGAAATGTGGCACCCAGAACTGGACACAATACTCCACTTGAGGCCTAATCAGTGCAGAGTAGAGCGGAAGAATGACTTCTCATGTCTTGCTCACAACACTCCTGTTAATGCATCCCAGAATCATGTTTGCTTGTTTTGCAAGTGTCACACCGTTGACTCCTGTTTAACTTGTGGTCCATTATGACCCCTAGATCCCTTTCTGCAGGACTCCTTCCTAGACAGTCGCTTCCCATTCTGTACATGTGACATGAATTGTTCCTTCCTAAGTGGAGCACTTTGTATTTGTCCTTATTGAATTGCACCCTATTTACGTGAGAAAAATTCTCCAGTTTATCCAGAAAATGTTGAATAATCTTATCCTCCAAAGCTCTTGCACCCTTTCCCAGCTTTATACATGTACTCCCTATGCCATTGTCTAAATTGTTGATGAAGATACAGAATAGAAATGGTCTCAGAAGTGATCCCTGTGGGATCCCACTCATTACGCCCTTCCAGCATGCCTGTGAACTACTGATAACTACTCTCTGGGAATGGTTTTCCACTCAAGTTTGCACCCACCTTATAGGTTGCATCTCCCCCTTCTTTATGAGAAGATCCTGGAAGACCAGTGCTTTTTTTGTGATGGTATTGCTCAGTATGCACTACCGGCACCTCCAGTCAGAGCTTACCTGTAAAGAACGGAGCGTACCCGCACCTCTGTATGCAAATGTCCAACAGTCGACTGGGCTGCATGTCTTAAAGGGACCACGTCTCTTAAAAGGGCAATGATGGCCCCACCCTGCCTTTTTTATATTTTTTGCTCAACAACTTTTCCCCTGGAGTACCGGCACCATTTTTTTTTTAACAAAAAAAACCCATGGTGGAAGACAGTATGAGAAGCTTCACTGAAGTCCAGCTATACTATGTCTACCACTTTCCCCCATCCACAAGGCTTGTTATCCTGTCAAAGACAGCTTCCCGGTGTGACAGGGCATGTGCCCTGCACTGGCGCTTTAAGAGCAAAACCCAGCCCTGACCAAGGGTCTGAGCACGAAGCCTCAGCTGAGGTGGGTATTGCTCATTAGGGCCCAGCTGGGGGCTATATAAAGAAGGGCTCCTGGCAGGAGAGGGGAGGCTCAGTTTCTATTATAGTTATAGCAAGGGATGCAGTGTTATCAGGGAAAATTTAACATTTAAGAACATCAGAATGGCCATACTGGGTCAGACCAAAGGTCCCTCTAGCCCAGTATCCTGTCTGCCGACAGTGGCCAATACCAGATGCCCCAGAGGGAGGGATCACAACAGGTGATCCTCATGTGATCCCTCCCCTGTCACCCACTTCCGGAGAAACAGAGGCTAGGGACACCATTCCTGCCCATCCTGGCTCATAGTCATTGATGGACCTAACCTCCAGGAATCTATCTAGCTCTTTTTTTAACCCTGTTAAAGTTCTAGCCTTTACTGCATCCTCTGGCAAGGAGTTCCACAGGTTCACTTCACAGCAGCAGTGCAAGAAAACAATGATCTGTCATGGAAAGGAGGGTAGCGGGGCGGGGGGAGGGGAGAGAGAGAAAAGGAGCCCACCCTGCACTCCGGCATGAGGCCCCAGTTCAGCAAAGCTCCTTCAACCTATGTACATATTTATCCTGAGCACCCCACTGTGAGATACCAAGTATTATTCCCATGTCACAGCTGGGGCACGGAGACCCACAGCGACTGGGGGTAACATGGTCAGAAGCCCCGAAGTGACTTGAGAGGCAAAGTCCCACTTTCAACAGGGACTAAGGCCTGACGGTCAGGGACCGGCCCAATCACACATGGAGCCTGTGACAGAGCAGGGATTTAACCCCTGAGTGGCCGGCTAGCACCATGCCAACCGCACCCTCCTTCCTCCCTTCGGTGCTGACGTCCCAGTGAACTGGCTAGGCTAGGGGAAGTGTTTGCACCACATTCACCTTCCCCTGGAGCTCGGTCTCAATGACTCTGGCCTGCTCTCTCTGTGTTGCTCCCATGATGCAAAGGGAGCAGGACCTGGCTGCATGTGCCGGGGGGTATAAAGGCAGCAGAACCAACTCCTGCAGCCAAGAGCCATTGGCACGTGGGGTGTGGCCAAAGCAGGGGGGTATCCCCTGCTAGCAAATGGATCCTCCCCCTAACGTCCTGGCACACACACGCCACAGAGCTGACCCCATTCCAGACTGCAGGAGTGGCCACGGTTTCAGTGCGGAGGGGTTGGAATCCCTCACTGGACATTTCACTTTGTTCCCTCTGCAAAACATTTTGCACGTGACACTCGGGCGCGCATGGTACGCATGTCTGTATCAGTGCCCTCAAAGCTCCTCCCTACGTTCATATTCTAGACTCCCCCCTTCCTTTCCCAGAGGGACCTACTCCAAGCCTTGTCCTTAAATCCATAGCACACACAAAACACACAAGCTAAGTTGTGTTTTTGCTAATTTGCCCCCTTCCATGGTGTGCAGGGAACTTTTCTGTTGGTTTCCTCCTTCCTTTGTTAATCTTGGAGAAATGTGACATCCAACTTTTGGTGATTGTGTTCATGGCATTAAAAAAACATCAAATACCCTCACTGAAAGTCTGCGACCTAACTCTACCCTTGTTCTCAGACTCCAGAATGATAATGCAGAGCAACCGAAAACAGAGGGAGACGAAGCAGGTTGCTCCCTAAGGCAATGAAACAAAACTTACCATCTACGTCTAGATGATTTTCCAGAAAAGCGTCCGTGGCCAATCTAGACGCGCTTTTCCGCAAAAAAGCCCCAATCGCCACTTTCGCGATCGGGACTTTTTTGCGGAAAACAAATCTCGGCTGTCTACACTGGCCCTTTTGCCCGAACGGGAGCAGCATAGTATTTCCACAAAAAGTACTGATTTCTTACAGTAGGAAGTCAGTGCTTTTGTGGAAATTCAAGCGGCCAGCGTAGACAGCTGGCAAGTTTTTCCAGAAAAGCAGCTGATTTTCCGGAAAAATTGACCAGTCTAGACACAGCCACCCGGCGTTCTTTGGCTACGTCTTTCCAAACTCACTTCTGTTAGACCAAGCATGCCTGCTTCCATACCAACAGTAAGCAAGATCAGGAGAAGGCCCTGAAACTTTAATGGAGAAACCATAATGTTAATAGTTTCCGTACACTACTGTGATATTGATGTGAATTCCATCTGACTGTCAGGATCTCCGGAGCACAAACAATATTCCACCTCGTTTCAGTCAGAAGAGAGTCTTGTTATGGGAATTCTACTATAACAGAGCAGATTGCACTAGACCCCCCCCCCCCCCCCCCCCCATGCTGTTTCAGTCTCTTTGAGTTTCTTCTTTAACAGATTTCAGAGGCAAAGGAATATTTCTCCCCTGCTGGTTCTCAGGGCAGGTTTGGAAAGGGGCTATCAATGGCTCCTGACCCCCTCCTTTTGTAGTGCATGTTGCCCGACAGATCTTTACCAGGAAATGTCATATTTTCCTCTCCACGTGATAAAGTCTTTCATCAAGAGATCCATTAGCTAGCAGGCGTCTGTCAGTCTCACAGCATCACCTGTGCATGATTGAAGAAAGGCACGAGATGTCCCACCAGGCAGTTGGGATGCTTCTAGTCTATCTGCACAGTGAGTATTTTAAGCCTGATTTGCTTCTTTTCTACCTCGCTAAAAACAATTCGCTGTCTGCACAAGGACCTTCTGCAGTTCCAAGAGGGGTTAACAGCGACCTGGTCCAAGAGACAGTCGCATCTTTTAGTTCCTCGACTGAAATCTTAAGAGAGGTGATGAAATATTCTGTTTTAAAACAACCTGGATGCAAGACACAAACAGCTTGAAAATAGTTTTGGGTTCTGGATAGTAGCCTGCAATAAAAATGACTTTTTATTTCTACGCTGGCATTTTTCTGGATGACGTTTTTCTGCAGAATGATCAGAAGGAGAATTTGCAATAAAGGCCTGTGTGAATAAATTATGTTCCCATATACAATTTAGTAAAATGCTGGGGTTTGAACTATTGATTTGGGCAAGCATGAGTGGGAACGAGCAACCCACTGAATAGGGCTGGGAATTGGAAGTCGGTATCCCTTGGTTTTAAACTGTACAGTTGCTGTTGTTAGGTTACATCAATTCCTATGCAGACTACATGAAAGCTGACACAACAAATGGCTAGAAAGAGAGAAAAGTTGAAATGAATCTTTAGCGATTGTGTGCTTTGTGTTATTCTTGGATTCTCTGCTCTAGAGAGTGTAAGTAGCTGTCTTTTCCAGAGATTCTTGTTTTAACACACTCCTATCTTCCCTTGTATAGTGACAGCCTCGGAAGAATGGATACAGATCCAGCAAAGCCCAGCACAGATGTGGCTGAGTTCTGGGGAGGCGGCACAGCTGGACTGTCGCCCTTCTAAAGGAGAAGGGAGGGTCATGTGGTACAAGGAACAACCAAGTGGAAGTTTGCTGTGGATTTACCAGAGTTTTGCATCTGCCCCTCCAGATGGAAAATATGCGAGTAAAGTAAATAGTACAGCAAACACGTTTTCACTATTGATCAGTAACGTGCAAAGAAAGGACTCGGGGGTTTATTACTGCGGCCTCTCTGCTTTTCTGTATCTCCAGTCCAACTTCGGGAACGGGACCAGACTCATTGTCACAGGTGAGTGTCCAGGGGCTCAGAACTCTGAGATTCTAATGCTAGGGGGCAGCGTGAAAAAAAAATCGTCTTTTGTGGGCTAGGTAGTGACTGATTCCCAGGCTGCAGCTGTAAGATGCTACGGTTCCTCTGCTGTCTGCTTGGTACAGTAAATTAACAATCAGATTTGATAGCCCTGCTTTTTGATGATTCCTACTGGAACTGCCGTGAGCCTCGGCCGTAGGGTATGTTTCTCCTGCTCCCGCTGTCCTGTCAAAGTTTGCTTATAACTCAAGTTCTTTCCCAGACATTCAGCTGGCTCCATGAAATGATTCCACTCCCCGATTCAGAAAGGGGAATAATCAGTGTCTCAAGCAACACAGTGTGAATTGCGCAAAACAATACAACCTCTGAATAGTGAGATCTCTATATGGTGGATCCCCACTTTGTGCTGATATTCCGACGAGCACTGCTGAAGAGGAAGGCAGATTAGGAATGTCTTTGGGCGGTACTAGATTTGGGCACTACTGGGATGAATGCGGCACTAGGAAGATGTGGAGGGACTTATTATTTGTCAGTAAGAATGATTCCCCTGTCAGGCGTGTCCGTCCAGAGATCTCAAAGCACCTTGCCAAAGTGATTCTGTGGCATTACTCTGTCACAGTTGGGGAAACTGAGGCAAGGAGCTGGGGTGTCAATGAGTTTCCAAGGTCCCTCAGCAAGGCAGTGTCCTCCCCACTACAATGACCAGCTCTTGCTGTGCCTTGGTGCTGACTCGAACAAGCTGTGGGGCATACAACCTACTGTGCTTATATCGGGACAGACAGCTGAGCAGCGATGGGTCGGGGGACTCTCCAAGGGTGGATGCCCCAGAGTGCTAGACAAAACGTTGGACATTTCACACATGCTGCGCTCAAGGGGCACAGGCTGGGGTGGGGGGACTTGCTGAGCTACCACTGGCAGCTCTTTCCAGTCTCTAGTTTCAGGGACTCTCTTTTAGATGCCTCCAAGCCGAGACTTTCCGTCCTGGCGCCCTCCGACCCGGGGGATGCTGAGCTTCCCCACGACGTGCCCCTGCTCTGCCTGCTCTCGGATTTCACTTCCCCCTGGAGCGTTCTCTGGGACACCAGGGAGGAGCCAGATGGCCAGGCAGATGCCGGAGCCATAGATGGGGACGGGGTCTACAGCATCTGGAGCCTAACGACAATCCCGTCCGAGTGGTGGAACCAGGGGACGAGCTGCACGTGTACCGCCAAGGAGAATGGCACAGGGAGAAACATCAGCACTACCGTCGCCAAGGAAACAGGTCCAGTATCGTGTCCTCCAACCTCACCTGCCTCCCTAGGCATTTATCCTAAGCCCCTCACCATGGCATCTGGGCACCAAGTGTGAGCAACAGCCACTCTAGGCTAGAGAGCCAGACAGAACCAGACGGGACGGCTCAGGTGAAGGACAACTGATGGGAAGGAGGAGAGGTTGGGAAACCATCAAGAGGGGGCCTGAGGGGTGGGGCAGTTATGGTTGCAGTTCTGAAAGCCTTTATCTTCCACCCCGTGGGGATGAGATGTGGGTTTCTGGTCAGGAAGCTGGAGCCTTCCCCTCCAGGTGAGCACAGCCAGGCCCCAGAAAGGTCACTTGGGGGGAAGCTCTAGGAGTATCAGGAAGAACATTGTCAGAGGGAACAGCTGGATGAACGCTGGGAATGGCAGCCAGACAGCGAGACCGAACAGATAAGGGCACCGACACCCCAGGGCAGAGCGGGGACCCCCTGTAAATTTAGGCTGGACAAAGCACTGGTGACTTTCACGCAGGGGACAATCCTTTGGGGTCAGGGGGAGCTACAGGGCACCCAGTGGAACAGGGTCATCTCCATCACTGGCTGCCAGGATTCCAAGCTGTCCCCTGTAAATAACTTGATCCTATCGCAGCCATCCCAGAAGCAGGAGGTCTCAGGCTGTGCCACACTGTGCTGACGATCAGCTGATCTGACACAGCGCGGCAGTCTAGACGCAGATCTGTCGTCTGAGGAAACCTTTGTCGACCGATCCTGTAAACCTCGTTTAGCTCATGGTGTTGAAGACCCCCCTTGGCTCATGGAGTTGTATGGGATGTAGGGTTCAGCAGCCCAAGTCTTGATAGGTGTTTTCTAGACTCAGCATCTCTCCTCTCTGCAGGAGACTGTAGGATTGTGTTCTACGCCGGGCTGCCCTGTATTTTCATCCTGCTCCTGATCCAGCTGCTGATCGTGCTCTGGAGAAAGTGCCGCATCAGAGGTAACCCGGTCAATTCTCTGTCTGCTCTAAAGGACCCAGAGGGGGAGCTGGGTCAGTCAGTAGCTTTAAAAACAATGAGTAGCCCTGTGGCACCTAAGGGTGTCTCCACAGCAGAAGAGAAGAGTGAGGGGGGGATTCCAGAGCAGACTTCAACTTCCTGAAGGGAGGTTCCAGAGAGGATGGAGAGAGGCTGTTCTCAGTAGTGGCAGATGGCAGAACAAGGAGCAATGGGGGAGGTCTAGGTTGGATGTTAGGACAAACTATTTCACTAGAAGGGCAGGGAAGCACTGGGATTGGTCCCTATAGAGGGGGGTGGAATCTCCATCCCTAGAGGTAAAAGACAGAACTATGTAGCACTTTAAAGACTAGCAAGATGGTTTATTAGGTGATGAGCTTTCGTGGGCCAGACCCACTTCCTCAGATCAAATAGTGGAAGAAAATCGGCACAACCATATATACCAAAGTAATACAACCAAAAAAATGAACGCATGTAAAATTGACAAATCAAATTTTAGAACAGAGTGGGAGTGAAGGGGAGAAGGTTAGTGTCTGTGAGGTTATGACATAGGGGTGATAATAAGGGAAGTTTCTGTGAGGTAATGACATTAGGGGTGATAATTGGGGAAGCGATCTTTGTAATGGGTGAGATAATTCGAGTCTTTGTTTAAACCCATACATAAAGTGTCAAATTTAAAGTGAAACAAGGCTTACAGGATCTGCCAACGAAGGGTTCTGGGGTTGGCAGATCCCTATCTAGACTGTCGCGCTGTGCTGACAAACAGCTGATCGGTGCAGCGCGGTGGCCATTTTGATTTAAATGAAGCGGTGATTATTTCAATCACCGCTTCATTTCCCTTTTTTGAATAAACTAATCTACATGGCACCGTCGACGGAGATATATGTAAAACCCACTCATCACACATCCCTATAACTGTCCTTTTGTCTCTTTTGTCCATCAGGGAGAGCTGTGCAAAAAGGGAACCCAATACCGATGAGGCAGATCCCACAGGTAAATTGGGTTTTCAGCATTTGGTACATCAGTAGGATACAGCATCTTAACCACAGAGGAATAGAACCAAAGTCTTAGCCAATGTCCAACCCTCGTGTCCACACCTTGCCTTATAAATTCTCTGAGGTTTCATTTGAGTTTATTCTTCTCTGCTCTAGTAGGAGAAGTCGGATGCAGGGTTGTTAGTGCAAAAGGGCTGCCGTGTTCCACCCCAGAGGTGGTTGCAGATTGATGGTGAAATGGTGTGGGGTGTATTTCTGTAAAGGACCGGACTGCCTGAACACCATCCTCACCTCCTGTGTGTCTCAAGCCACCAACAGCAAGATCGGTATAGCTCCTTTTTGGGGCATAAGGATCTTGCGGAAAAAGAGGTTTTTTTGCACAAAAAGAAAATGTCCACAACTGCTTGTTTTTGTGCAAAAATCCCAGCACAGAAACAGATCGGCAGGAAATATGCAAATGAGATTGTGACTCATGCAAATGAGTCCCTCATTTGCATATTTTCTTACAGAGAAAACTCGTAGTGTAGACGTAGTCAGAATTACACCAGGTCTTTCCTGGATTTTTATTTCAGACGGAATATGCCGCCCTGCCGCACAGGAACCGAAGTGCTCCGCTGTGACTGCTGTCCTCTCACAGGAGTGGTGTGGAGTTTTTAAAGCAAGAGACGCACACAGAAAGGGCGCGAGAGAGAGCCCGAGACGTATGGGAAGTCTCTTGGGTGTGATGTGAGTCTCTCTGAAATGCAGCCACTTCCAGAGGCAGGTCTCTGGCCTGTATTCTGGGCTGACGCCTCCGTTCTTGCAAATAAAGCCGCGTGGATCATTAGCAAGCGTGTGAGGCACTGGAATTACCTCACCTCAAACGTGACACTTCCCATACCGGAGCCCCTGCCACAGTCGGTACTACTTGCGAGGGTGCCTCCTGCTGGCAGCTCCTGGGATTAGCTCCTCCCCGTTCCGACACCCCCACCTCTCACCTGGCTCATGCTGCAGCCATGCTCGCTCTCTGGGACGCGGCTCCTTTCCTCCTCACCACTTGGCTGCTCCCTCTTCAGGCCTTGGGCTGCTGGCCTGCTCCCTGAGGGGGTTCCCCTCTGTCTGGGTATCAAAGTGATACAGGATGAACTGCCCCCGATCATCACCGCTCACTGCCCGGCCGCAGGGCCACAAACCACCCTCTGCTCCTGGTGCTAGCTCGGAGACCCTGAGTCGATGGCGATGGTCTCACCTTGCTGGGGCTACCCCGAGCCGTCGCCTTCCCTGCCTCTCCAACCACACCGCCACGCTGCTGGGGTAAATCCTTCCAGCAGGCCCTGGCTCTCCAGGGCCTCTCCTCTGCCCCCGGGCTTCCTCCTTCCCCTCCGCAATGCCTAGAGAGGGACTCTGGCCGTCCTCACCACAGCCTCGTCTGCTGCCGGCTCCCCGGCTAGAGACCAGCGCTGCCTGGTCCTGCTCCACTGGGCTCCCCCATCCCTCGGGGCCAAACGAGGCCTCCTCATTCCCCTTCGCTAGAGCCTGCCCCCTTCTCTGGCTCCTCATCAACCTCTGTCGCCTTCTAGGCTGGTGGGGAGGGGAGCCCCCAGCATGCCCCTAGCGTCATTGGTGCTGAGGGAGGGCGATGAGGCACCCGCTCAGCGGGAGAAGCTGCGTCTTGCACCTGAGGAGGTTTCCCAGCCAAGCTCTACCCAGTGGAGGGAGCCCAGCCCAAGGCTGGTTGTGCGGGGGCTCTGGGGTCAGGGCTGAGCTCACAGTCTGGGCTGCATCACCACGTTGTTCCTGTCACGCGTGGGGAGCCACGGAGCTGGCTGGGCATCTGGGGGAAAGCTTTGTTGCTGTTAGAAGACAGGCAGGTGCTGGCTCGAGGCCCGTGGACGGAGCCCTGCGGGAAAAGCAGCCGCCTCCCAAGGAGTTCGTGGGAGTTGCTGCCCCAGGATGGGGTCGTCAGAGAGAGCCTGACCTCACACAGCTCCATCCTGACTCAGTTTCCCTCCCAGGGTCTCCCCTCACAGCACGGCATGATGCTGCTGGCAGGGTCCTGCCCATGGCAGTTCCTAGGTCAAGGAGGCTGCCCAAAGCAAGGCACACCTTGCTATAGAGTCACTTCCGTCCGGTTCTGCCCCTTCCAGGTGCTGCGCATGTCAGTGCCAGGGCTGGCTCTGTATCTGGGTCACCCTGGTCCTGCTTTGCCCCCAATAACGTTCCCGCGTCTCATGCCCAGTGAGGTGGAGTTTCAGGTTGCCATGGCTACAACCTCCCTCCCATCTAGCGAAACTAGGGATGTAAAGTCCTGTGTAATAGGTTCACCAGTTAAACATGGTACGAAACATTGTTTAACTGGGGATAGTGGGAGGAGGGGGCGCTCTAGCCAGAAGGGGCTCTTCCAGCCCCATGAGAGGTTGCTTCTTTTGGCCCCATGCAGGGCTGCTGGCTCCTAGCCCCATGGGAGCCGGCAGCCCCTCACACAGGCCAGGTGGGGCTGGAGCAGCCCTTTGCCTGCGGCGGGACGTGGGTGGGGGGCAGCTCCTGGGTACCGTTTAACCGTTACCCAGTAAGCATCACCCGTTAATCATCCCCCGTTCGCATCCCCCATCGAAACCACTCAGGACTCGGCTTAGACACCAGAGGGGCTGCGTTCGCTGCCCCTGCCTGTGTGAGTAAGGCAGGCCCGGAGCCCCAGCTCCTCTCACCAGCCCCCAGCCGGAGGAATCAAGCTCAGGACGTTTTGGGGAGGAGAGAGAGGGGAGCAAACGTCTCCCTCCCAGCTCACAGAACAGCGGTGGGGCCGTTCTGCAGCTGCCGTTCCAACGTCAGGGCTGGAGCAGACTCCATAGCCCCGGCCCCCAACCTCACAAGGGCTGTTGTCCAGAGGAATGGGGGGGAGGGCGGTAGAGTCACTCCTTGCCATCCCCCTCCCCACGCTTTGGTCACACTGAGCAGAGAGCTGAGCTCCGGGGCGCACAGGGAGCGTGTAAGCCACACACAGGCTCCCGCACTCCTGCGCCCCTTAGGACGTGACTCTGCACTGGCTGCTTCGGCTGTGTGGGACCCTCCCCTCCCTCAAAGGGGCAGGCGTTGTCGATAAACACACATACATGTGGCAAAGGTGCCTGCATATCTCACTAGGAAATCTCCCACCTTCAAGGGCCTGGGTCTGTATCTGACTTCCTGCTGTTGAAAGTCTACATGGACCAGTGGGTTAATTTTCAGTTACCTTTTAGAAGGGAGCCACATGCAGAGCCGAAAACTACAGTAAAAAGAAACCAACAGCCGTTACAGGCAGCCAACCCCTTACTGGCTGGCTACAGTCACTGAGATCAGCTGTGAAACAGCTGCGAGCATCTAGGCTTGGATCCTCCTGAGAGCGACAGCTTCCCCTTTTTCGCTTTCACTCGTCTCTGCTCCTTGCTCGTGAGCCTTTGACTCAAACGCCAGTTGGGTGTAAATGGTTTGACCCTGTCTGACAACATGTAACAACATCAGATACCTCCCCATGTGGCCAAATAGCCAAACCGACACACCTGGATGATTACACTTCATTGAAAATTCCTCTGTGCCAACAGCACATGTCACAGACGTAGAAACCACCATGGGGATCTGGCATTAAAATTTCAGCCCTCGGCCTGGAAAAGGAGGGAGACCGCGTTTAACGTTCCCGTTCACTCCTCTGAGTCTGCAGCGTTCTCTCTTTTGCTGAATAAAAGACTCAATCCAGAACCACAAGGGCCTTGGGAATTCTGTCTCCTCAGTTCACTGATTTCGAAGTCCGAGAGAAGGGCTCATTGGTGTAAACTGAAGGTTTTGTTCACACCACGTTTCAGATCATTTCTATCCAGATCCTCTTTATCTCACCACTCGCCGCTTCACTGTGCACTAACCACCAAAGGCTCACCAGGCCTTTGTCACCAGGTCACATACATCACGGTTTGTATCATCACCCGCAGATTCCCATGGGAGTTGAACCTGCTGAATTCAGGCAGAAGTTTGCCCCGTGTGATAAAGCGAACGAGTGATGGGAGCAGGGCGATAGCGGGTCCAAGCACCGGGCCTGGCTGCATCCAGAGCAGCTGCTGTGTTACAGCTCTGTAGGAAGGAAGGAACGTTCAATACATACAAGCGGTGCTGGTAGAGCTGTTTCCAATTTGTGTTGCGAAACCAGCCCATCTCTTAAGGGGCTGCCACTAAGGTCCTTGCACAGACACAGAGGCTGTGTCTACACTGGGCCACTTATTCTGGAAAATCAGCCGCTTTTCCGGAATAAGCTGCCAGCTGTCTACACTGGCCCCTTGAATTTCCAGAAAAGCACTGACGATCTACTGTATAAAATCAGCTGCTTTTCCGGAAAAACTATGCTGCTCCCGCTCGGGCAAAAGTCCTTTTTCCGGAAAACTGTTCCGGAAAAGGGCCAGTGTAGACAGCACAGTAGTCTTTTCCGCAAAAAAGCCCCGATCGCGAAAATGACGATCGGGGCTTTTTTGCGGAAAAGCACGTCTACATTGGCCACAGACGCTTTTCCGGAAAAAGGGCTTTTCCAGAAAAGCAGCCTGCCAATGTAGATGCTCTTTTTCCGGAAATACTTATAACGGAAAACTGTTTCGTTTTAAGCATTTCCGGAAATTCATGCCAGTGTAGACACAGCCAGAGCATGTTGATTACCTGGATTGGAAGAGCCGTATCTCCAGGCCAGGCTCAGAGACAGCATCAACCCCACCAGGAAAGCTGCCACGGCGTAGCGCACCGTCTGTGGCAGACACCAGCTGGGAGGGACTGTGGAGGAAGCAGACACCAGCAAACACGTCAGGAGCTGAGAGAATCTTGCCTGCACGTTTTCATTAAACCCTTTGGATTTTATATCCAGTCCTGGCTCCTAATTCCCCTCTCCCCCATAGTTATCCTTACTGAGTTCTTGCCAGCGCTGCCTGGTGAAAGCTGCCCTAGAAATCAGAGCCACATTGTCTTGGGGTCCCTTTTGTGGTTTCCCCAAATGCTCCGCAAATCTGCTTCCTTTTAATTATGATATAAATGATTCCAGCTTTTTGTGATGGCAGATTACACCGAGGTCGCTCCCAGGGCGGCCACTTCACATACATATTGCGTCTTCATTTCCTTTAGTCTCAAGTATAACACCACTCACCTTCCGGGTACCTGGCAATTCTCTTCACACTCCTGCCAGAGGAGTTGAATTTGACGTCACAGGTGAAAATCTTCCCGCTGGCCCAGGTGTCCACGGGGACACTGATATGATTTATGAACACGAAGGAGCCGTCCTTTGCTTTCAGTGTCCATGGGACCCTTGGCTCCTGCAGCTCCCCAGAAATATTCCAGGAGATTTGGACGAGGTTGGAGACTCTGAGGACCACGCAGGCCAGATGAGCCGTCCCGTTGGCGAGGAGGCTGCCAGGAGACGGAGCCAGAGACAGCACCCAAGTGTTGGAGGTGTAGCTGTCTGGACAGAATAAAGCAGAGATTTCAGTGTGATGCGCAGCTGAGCCACAGCTGGAGTTAACGGTTAATGGCAGAAGATGAAGCAGCAAAAAGGGAAAATGTGAAGAATAAAACGGAATGATAGCCAGCCAAACCCAAAGCCACATTTGCAGAAGGGACACTCCATGCTAACCTAGACACTGGGGTAGTTCTAAGAACACCTCTTAATGCCAAGACGTTGTTTATTCACACATGATTCTGAGGTTTCAAATTTTTCCAGGGTTGATTTTCCATTGTGCAAAAATAGATGTTCTATTCTTTGAGATGAGTGATGGTGTATTCGCTCCTTATAGATTTCAGAGCGGCTCTGTTTTAACAATGGGATCCTTGATAAGAACGGCCAGACTGGGTCAGACCAAAGATCCATCAAGCCCAGTATCCTGTCTGCCCCCAGTGGCCAATGCCAGGTGCCCCAGAGGGAGTGAACAGAACAAGTAATGCTCAAGCGATCTCTCTCCTGCCATCCATCTCCACCCTCTGACAAAAAGAGGCTAGGGACACCATTCCTTACCCATCCTAGCTAATAGCCATTAATGGACTTAACCTCTATGAATGTATCTAGCTCTTTTTTAAACCCTGTTACAGTCCTAGCCTTCACAATCTCCTCAGGCAAGGAGTTCCACAAGTTGACTGTGCACTGTGTGAAAAAGAACTTCCTTTTGTTTGTTTTAAACCTGCTGCCCATTAATTTCATTTGGTGCCCAGTAGTTCTTTTATTATGGGAACAAATAAATAACTTTTCCTTATTTACTTTCTCCGCACCACTCACGATTTTATAGACCTCTAATACCTCTGATAACTGTGACACCACCATTTAACATGTTCCTGCGCACATGAAATCGGCCTGCATTGCCCCACCATTTCTTTTCTGCACACCCAGTTCTGCATCCTTACCTCCAACAACCAGGGTGGATCCGTTGCCAAACTCCAAGAAGCTGACGTACAAATCGGTACAGTAATAAACCCCGGAGTCATCCCTTTGGACATTGTAGATTTTCAGTGTCACGGTGTCTCCTTCAGCTATGCAAGCAGCTTTACTTACATTTTGCTTATCTGCGCATCTCTTAATTAACATGGGTGCCCCAGTGTCTCGCCTCCTGTACCATTGAACTGTAACGCCGCCTCCTAAAAATTTATTTTGGGAAGAGCACTGGATCTCGGCTATATCGTTCATGTGCACGAAGAGGAACGGCTGAGGCTGGTGCAGAAATAGCTGCACTTGTACCACTGCAGAATAAAACAGGGCGCGTTATTAGAGTAAGCCTCCAGCAGATCTTCACTGGCCCCCAATAAACTGGCTTCTCCACAATTAGAACAAATGCAATCCAATTGATCTGCGCAAAAGTACATGGACGAGCATCAAAACTGCAGCTGAACAGTCCTAAGCTACTGGATATCATTAAAGTCAACGTCTTATTGAAAATGGAACAACAAAAGCAAAAGTTGTACCCGTGAAAGACCAAAGCAGATATCTGGCGAACAGCATGGTTGTTACCAACAATACCCTGAAAGATGAAATCGAAAAGCTCCCATCTGGTGATGCTGCTTGAGTGCAAATGGTCTGGCATCGTGGTCGGTTCTGCTGAGGAACGCCTCCAGCGGAGGTGGGGGGAATGTGCTGTGGTGACAGATGGCTCTCACGGAGGTTTCTGAAAGAACTTGCTTGGGACAAGCTATTTCTTGTTGCCTGTTACTGAGTTGGAGTCAAACTCTGATATAATAGAACAATTCAGTGGTGGTTGAACTTCTGTAATCTGGCAATATCCGTGGTCTGATGTGATTTTACTTAGCCAGATGTCCACTTACCATGGGTGTGGCTAAGTTTCCCGCAGTCCAGTAAAGTTTGTTGACAGCCCCCAGTCCTGGCTCTCAGAATTCTGGGCTGTTCTTTAGCTCTGTCATGTTACTGGATTTTAAGGGGATCAGACAGGTCACTGCTGCACCCATGGAGGGGATGGGGGTGTTTGCCCCAAAAGTTGGTACAAAAGGGGCCATCTGAGGTGTCGAATGAGAGCTTATGTTCTACTGATTCTGTATATGCTATTCATGTACGTGTAAGATATCTGTGTGTGGAGTTATACATACGTACTCTGTGTGGATGCTGGAAAACATTATGTCTGTGCCTGAGCAATGGGCAAGGAATGCTCAGCCAATGGCTACACTAATTAGCAAGGAGACAATGAAGCTCTAGGTACCAATACACACCTCAGCAATGTGACTGATACATGCAAACCAGTCAGGGCCAAAGGGCTACCAGCATGGGACACAGGGATAGATTGTTGGACCATGTGACCTTCTCTGGCCAGGAAGATGCCGGGGGAGGGAGGGTATATAAGTGCCATGTGGCACCCTCCAACTGGTCTTGAGTTCAGCTCCTGATCCCAGATGCAGCCTTGCAGGGAACAACGAGCCGGGAAGAACCGTGGACCCGTCCTGACATAGGATGTACACCAGAGACTTTTAAGATAGCAGTTTATAACATCTCTACTAAGAGCCTGTATCGAGAACTGGGTGATTCGATGCATGTAATGCATTTTCTTTAACAACCTTACTCTCATGCTTTTCTTTTCTTTAGTAATAAACCTTTAGATTGTAGATTCTAAAGGATTTGCTCAGCATGCTCTCGTGGGTAAGATCCAGAGTGTAAATTGACCTGGGAACTGCAGCTGGTTTCTTGGGACCGGAAGAACCCATTCGGGGTAGGTGAGATTGGTTTCTATAACCCCTCACCTGTGAGTTAGGCCCAGGGCTGATTGGGGCACAAGAAGAGCTGGGATGTCAGAGGAGTTTTGCTCGTGAGGCTTCTGGCTGGTCAGATGGGCAGCTGAAGCGTTTGGTGTGACTGATTTGTGGCCTATTTGGGAAGGTCTCCAGTCTGGGGCTGTAAGGAGCCCTGAGTCTGAGCAATTTGCCCTGAGTGGCCACCCTCAGCGGTGCCCAGAGCCAGCCAGGTCTATCACAAGCTCTGATTTACCCCTAAATATCTTTGAAGAGCCCAGCAAGAGGTGCAAGTGTTGGTAATGCTGGTAGGCAATGTTCACCTCCTGTGGTCCAGTAAATCCTCTGGTTCAGCATCGCTCAGGTCTCAGGGATGCTGGACTAGAGAGGATCAATCTGTATAACAAAATTAGTCTATGGCACCACATAGAATAGGTGTGAGACAGTCCAACACAGAAGAACAACTCGAGCAGAAATGGGAAATACCAGGGCTTTTGGATGGGTAAGACAAGTGCATACAACACTAGTTAAAGGTGTGCGTCTGTAGATTGCCTTTCTATCTGCTGCCTCTTGCAAATGATTTTCCCAAGAGATCTCACACTCAGTCTCACACACACACACACACACACACACACACACACACACACACACACACCCCCCATAGTTTTAAAGAGCTCAGCTCCCATTGAGGCTGCGGTGGATAGGAGAAGTGCGGGCCAGCAGTTGGTGATTAAAGGGTTGAACTCAGGTAGCTAGGGCGTGTTGGCAGGGAGCCAGAAGAACCAATGGGATACAGTGCTGACATTTGAACTGAAAAGATATGCCTGCTTGCTGTCTCTTTGTAAGTGTTTAAGCCAGGAGCTGGGGGGAAAAGATGAATTAACCCAGGCAGGACTATCATGCCTACAAGGAATACTGAGCATGGACGTGGACTGGACTAAGAAGTGGATCATGAGTAAACAGGGAAAAATGTATATTTAATTGCAATCTGGCTATTTTCTTTGGTTGTTTGCGTAAGCTTCTCTGTGTAAAATCCATGTGCCCCCCCCCCATTCACTGTATCTAAGCTGTACCCAGAGATACTATGTTCTCTGTGTTTTAATTGGTTTTTCTCAGTTGCGCTGTAACACCTAGCAACCAAGTATGCTTTATTAAGTGTATCTTTTTTTTCTGTTAATAAAACCATCTTTTTTAAGGTGATGATTTGATGCTTGTGTCCTGGGAAGTAGCAGGGGGTCTGTGTGCCTGCCTAAGACTAAGAGGTCAGCTATCAGAGTTTTTTTTTTTTTACTGTTTTTCTCATGCTCTCTTGTAGTAAAAAAGCTTAAGGGGGTACCCCCTGGAAGAACTTCAAATGATTCTTTCTGGGTCTAAAAAGAAGGTTGTTGTTTTGTTTTTTTTGTTTTTTACACTTGATGGTGGCAGCCTATCTCCAAGGGCAGGAAATCTGTGACCTATTTAAGGTCTCTTACGGGCCCCACCTTCTGCACTCGGCGTGCCAGAGTGGGGAACAGCCTTAACAGAGACACTTATCGAATGGCATAATTTTCC
This sequence comes from Pelodiscus sinensis, assembly GCF_052426305.1. Classification (NCBI taxonomy): domain Eukaryota; kingdom Metazoa; phylum Chordata; order Testudines; family Trionychidae; genus Pelodiscus; species Pelodiscus sinensis. The sequence goes on from NC_143073.1 coordinate 4,765,611, forward strand.
TGTGTGCTCAGCCCCTAGTAGCCCCCACTGGCCACATGTGGCTGGATTCCCAAAAGGTCACCACCCAGTGGGTGTCTAATGCACCAAGCACACGTAAAAATCTGGCCCATCTTTAGGTGCCAAAGGGTAGGTCTCCACGGCAGCTGGCAAGGTAGTTCCCAGACCGAGTAGATAGATGTGTGCTAGCTCTGCTCAAACTACTGTGGGACAAACCAGTGCAGGTACAACAACTTGGGCGGTGGATCAGTTCCCAGGATCTGGGAGGTTGGACCCAGTTGCACTTGGGAAGTCAGCCTGAACTGCCACCTGTTCCACTGTAGCCACGGCACAATCTGACAATGTACCCGTGTCAGCACCTCCCCTCCCAGATGCAGTGTAGACGTGCCCTGAATGAGCACTGGACCCTGGTGAAAATGTGGTCCCAGCCATGGCCGAAGAACCCTGGAAAAATAGCCACGAGGGGTAACGCAGCTCCCTGTTGCTTCAGTATTTTATCCACCCCTGCCTTTTATTTCTTGTCAACATGATACCGAACAGTAATTTGGGGCCAGATTCTCAGCTGGTGTAAATCAGCATCACGCCACTGACACCAATGGCCCAGAGCAGATTGACACTAGTTGTGTATCTGGCCGTTGGAGGACTGTAGGTGGCTGCTGAATGCTCATACTATGGCTTGCTTCACAAATGAGACAACAAACTCCATGGGACTGAATTTTTCCAGAGTCCAGGGCAACTCAAACGCTGTCACTTACCCCCAAAGGGTGAAGTTTCTGATTCTGCATTTTACGCACCTCAAACGACACTGAGTTGAGTGACATCGTTCCGGGGACACAACCCACCGGGGCAGCTTAAAGCAGCCATTAGGCTGCGCCAGATTCCATGTGGCCCGATAATGGCCATATGCAGGGCTCACTGAGCTGCGGCGAGCCCCGCTCACCAGCCGCGCTGTCCGGCGATCTGCGCATGCACAGATCGCCCGAACCCGGCTCTTCCACAGGCGAGTAGATTACATAGTTTGTTGAGCCCTGGCCATGGGATGATGGGAGAGTGGGCTCAGCAGAGGATGAAGGATTTTATTAAGGTGGAGGCTTGAAAGGGCAATTTGGATGCCCAATGTATCTGGCCAACCAAATCCCAGGTAACATCCACATAACGCATTACCTGATTCCAGGCTGCCTCAGTGAAGGCTGTTTACAAGGGGTGTATTTAAAACAGTGCAAAGGAGCTGAGGCTAGTGAGCGGGCCGCATGAGCGGCCTTCTTCATCTCAGCGGGCCGCAAGATTGTTGGAACCAAGACGGTCTCCCGGCATCGGGTAGTTTTTTGCTCGTGGCGCTTGCATAACTAGAACTTGCATACTGTGCCAACGGAACCATGGCCGCACTGCGATTGGCTGCCGAGGGAGCACACGGTGCTCACAGTCGATGCCGGATGCAATCCACCCCCACCTCCCTGCACAGCCCCTTGTTTTACATGCACTAGGAAAAAAACCGATGTGGACGGAAACCAGCAGAAGCTGGTAACTCTGCACGTGGGCAACGGGAAACAAAATATCTTGTGAGCCACACAGAGGACCTGGCTGGGCTGCATGCAGCCTGTGGGTGGCAGGCTGCCCATCACGGCTTTAGAATGTCTCCTTGGGCATTACATTTCACTGTGTTCTCTCTACAAACACATTACACTACAGAGCACGAATCTTGCCCTTCTCTGAAATCAGTGTCCTAAACAAAAATTTAGACCTAATTTTTCCCAAGTGGAGAGACACCATCATACTTTCATATTTAATCATCAATGCCTTTCCCACTGGGCCACACCCCACTCTCTTCCTTGGTCTGAACTAATAATTAAATGCTCAAGCCAAATTTTCTATTTGCTAATCCCCCACTTCCTCAGTGCCCAACGAATCTGTTGGTTGGTTTACGTAAATCCTTTGCTTAAATCATGTAATATACCTCTTGGTGGCTGCTGTGTTGACAGGCTACAAATAGAAAAGCTAGATAAAAAAAACCCATATTCGCATGCTGGGAGGCTATAGCTTAATAGGACTTCTATTCTTAGAATACAGAACAATGACAAAAAGTAGCCAAAAACAGAATGGCAAAGCTGCTCCTTAAAAGAGAGAGACACAGATTTTCCCCACACATTGTTCTAGGCTAGCGCTTTCCAGACTGGCTCTAGCTAGGCCCAAATTGCACATTTCCCTGCAGACAGGAAGTAGGACCAGGAAAACCTCCTGAAATTTACAGTGATAAATCACAATTTTAACACAGGTTGCATATACCTCAGTGAGAGTTTATTGCCATTTTATTGATGCTAATACTATTTGACCTTATAAATCCCTGAAGCACAGAAAATATTTTACCTCATCTGCAGTCATAACAAATAATTGGATGCCCAGAACAAGACTAACACAAATATTCCACCTGAGATACACTCCACGTTGTTACTCCCTCTGACCTTGAGTTTCTCTAAGACTGTCTAGACTGTAGGCTTCTTTCGGAAGAAGCTTTTTTTCAGAAGAGATCTTTCGAAAAAACTTCTTCTGGAGGAGAGTGTCCACACTGCAAAAGCACATTGAAAAAGCGATCTGCTTTTTCAAAAGAGAGCGTCCAGACTGAATGGACTTTTTCTCACATGTAAGCTGTGAGTGCTATGGATGGAGTGGCCGCCAGGGCACCTGTGCTTTTTCCTTTTTCCTCTTCTTCCAAAAGAACTTCTTCTTCCCCATCCACATGCCTTTTTGTGAAAGAGCTCTTTCATTAAAAAAAAAAGGCTTCTTTCTCCTAGAAAGAGGATTACCAATGCCGGAAAACCCCCTCCATTCTTTCGATTTTCTTGCGGAAGAATGCAATTGCAGTGTGGACGTTCCTCAAGTTTCGTCGGAAAAACGGCCGTTTTCCTGACAAAACTCTGCAGTGTAGACTCTGTAGTGTAGACATACTTTAGCAGCAAAGGAATTTTCCCCCTCCCAGGATTGCGCGGCTGGCACTAAGAGTAAGATTTGAGTGGGGTTATTAATACATCTTGGCCCTCTTCTGTTGTCGTGCATGTTGCCCGATAGGTCTTTAAGAGGAAATTGAACATTTTCCTCTCCACGTGACAAAGTCTTTCATCAAGAAATCCATTAGCTAGCAGGTGCTGTGAGACAGACACCACCTATTCTTCACTGAAGAAAGGCACAAGATGTCTCATCAGGTAGTTGGGATGATTCTAGTCTATCTGCACAGTAAGTATTTTAAGACTGATTTATTTTATGCTTGTTTTCCACCACACTAAAACTTGTTAACTTTCTGCTCCAGGACCTTCTGCAGTTCCAAAAAGTTCTAACTAATATTTATCTGCTGAAAGAGAAAATCACGTCTTGTATTAAGAGAGGTGATGAAATAGTTTATACCTTGAAAATAGTTTCTGGTTAATATCCTGAATTGGGGTGAAAAATTTCCTCTTCCTGATGTATTATATAGGGGCTGAGGTATTTTTCTGCAGACTGAGCAAAGAGAATTTGAAATACAAGTTGTTAAAAGGCTCCCATTTACAATTAAGTGACGTTTGTTACCGTTGATTTGATCACGCTTGAGTGGGAATGCATAGTTGGGTGATTAGGGAAAGGAACTGAAAGTCTTCCACCCGGAGATGTGTTTCTGCTGTTACATTATATTAATTCCTGCACAGGCTACATGGATGCCAACACAGATTTTGACTAGAAGCAGAGACAACTTAAAGTAATTTTTTAAGGGAGACGTACATCTTGTTGTTCTCCAATGACCTACTCTGTCTAATGTGTCGCAAAAGCCGAACCTTTTCCAGTGCTCACTATTAACACCCTCTTTTCTTCTCCTGCACAGTAGCTCCCTCAGAAGAAGGGATACAAATTCAGCAAAGTCCAGGCCAGATGTGGCTGACTCCTGGACAGAAGGCACAGCTGGATTGTAGCCATTCCCTACAAGGACAGAGAGCTCTGTGGTACAAGGAACAGCCGAGTGGAAGTTTGCAAAGGATTGAAATGTCAGATGGAAGATACTCAAGTACAGTGAACATTTCAGCAAACAGGTTTTCTCTGATGATCAGCAACGTACAAAGAGATGACTCCGGGGTGTATTTCTGTGGCCTTAATGCCTATATACACCCCGACTTTGGGAATGGGACCAGGCTAATTGTCACAGGTAAGTTTCTAATGCGTCCAAATAATTGTGTATCAATGCTAGGGGGTGCTATGGAAAAATTACCTGGTTTTGCACGGCTGTGACTGATCTCCATTTCAGTGTTCAGCTGTAGGTATTTGTGGGAGAAGGCAGTGTGTTCCAGGCAGTGACCCAGTACCCGGTGGGGGGGGGGGGGCAATTTGGAGACCTGGAAAATAGTCATATCATGGAGGTTAGGTCCATCAATGGCTGTTAGCCAGGATGGGTAGGAACAGTGTCCCCAGCCTATGTCAGAGGCTGGGAATGGGCGCCAGGGGAGGAATCACTTGCTGATTGCCTGTTCTGTTCATTCCCTCTGGGGCGCCTGGCATTGGCCGCTGTCGGCAGACAGGACACTGGGCTAGATGGGTCTTTGGTCTGATCCAGTGTGGCCGCTCTTAAGTTCTCATGAAGAGGTGACCTGTCATGTCTCTCCATCTCAGATTCCTCAGCTGTACCATGGGGCTAATGGTGCCCCTGTGGGAAAACACTCCGAGGTCTATGGGAAAGCGCAGTGTCGCTGCGAAGTGTTATTCCCCTGCCTTTTCGTAGCTACGTAGAAGTCAGATTTGCTAGTCCCTCTTCCCCATCGTTTTACCGAAGCTGCCTGAGCCTCGGAGGTGGGGTATCTGCCCCGCTAGCCTCTTCAGACTTCATTGTGAATCGGTCTCGTTTTGCCGGAATTCACCCAACCTCTGCTAATTGATTCCACCCACCCCCCGTGCACACAGGCGAACAGTCAATGTCTGAAGAGGCGGAGTACAACATGCAGGGGCGAATTTAACGTACCTCTAGGCACAGCTCTGTGGTTTTGACCCACGCGGTGTGTGTGTGTATACCTGTCATGACTCACCGGTCCTGCCCACGCGGTCCCTGGGCAGCACCCCTCCCTCCAGTGTGGCACCTGGGGGGTCTGCCCCCCGCCTCCGGGACGGCGCCTCTCAGGGTCGTCAGCCGCCCACTCTGCTGTGAGCTCCTGTGGGGGGTCCACTCCCTCTGGACCTCTGGGCCCACCATGCCGAGAGGGACTAGTGCAGCCCTGCTCTCCAGACCAGAGCGACTCAGCCAGCATCAAGCAGGGGGGTTTATTGAGCTTTGAATGCAGCAAAGGATCCCTCAGGCCTGTGGGCCTGGCCCCCCCTCAGCCCAGCTCATCCCTGCCCTGCAGCCCGGGGGGCTCTGCCTGCTCCCCCTCTGTCCAGATTCAAAGTCCTCTTTTTCCAGCAGAGCCTCCACTATCCTCTACAACAGCCCCTCCCCTGTTCATTGTCTTCTATCCCGGTAACCAGGTTGTCTAGGTCCCTCTCTTCTTCTCTCCCCTCTTCCATCCATTGTTCTCTCCTGGCTAGAAACAGCTGGGCAGGTCTCCAAAGTCTCCGCTCTGCAGCCCTTTGGCCTCCCTTTGGCCAGAACCGAGTGTGTCCCCTCACCACATTAAACCAGTAACATCCCGGGACACTGAGTGCCCCCCTCTGCATGCAACCCCCCTTTGCTGCCCCCCAAACGCCCCACTTCCTCACAATTCCAACCAGTGCACATACAAAAAAAAAAGGTTGGGCCTTCTTACAGGAGCTACTAGGGGCTGTGCCTCAGATCTATGGGATGAATGGAAAAGGGCAATTTAGCTTGACTGGTCTGCGTCAGTAAGACTGCAGAAAGAGCGAGGAGTCCCATAGCACCATATTGAATAACAAATCTATCTGGGCACAAGCTTTTGTGGGTAAAAACCACTTCATCAGATGCATGGAGAGGAAATCACAGGGGTAGAGAGCAGGGCTCTCACAGGGATTAAGGGGGGGCTAGCCAGGCAGCTGTCCAGGGCGCCAACCTATGGAGGGCGCCTGATTGCAGTTGTAAGGAGTGCCACGCGCCCGGGGACAGGGCCGCGCCTGCACCGTGCGCCCACTGCCCGGGGTGCAAAAATGGCTCGGGCCGGTGCTGGTAGAGAGCTATATACATACAAATATATGTGTAAGAAAAATATATGTACTGTATATAGTTACATGTGTGTGCATGTGCGTGTTCAAGAACTGCTCCTAAATGGTAAGCAGTAGGACCACCAAATTTGATAGGCAGCTTTAAATTGAAGCAAGGGCAAGGTTTGGTTGTGCCAGAACAAGGTGCGGGGCCTGGAATGGGATTGTTTCTAATCAAATGGGAAGGGACAGGTCTGCTGGCAGCAATGGTCACGCTGTCGAATGACCCCACTGGGAACAGAGTAGCTAGCTGGTGCCAACTTCCTCCAACCCAATCCAGTTCCCTGCCCTGACACCTGCGCCTCCCCCATTTCTGTGCTGAGTCCTCACAAGTACCCCAGCTACGCCAGGTAAATCCTCTAACAGGTAGTGTGTGTGTATCTACTAGCATATGCTTCCCTTGGTATGGCAGTGGTATGTGTGTATATATATCCCTAACGCTGGGATTGCCACTCCATGCAGCTGACAAAGTGGTTTTTACCCAGGAATGCTGGTGCCCCAATAAATCAGTCACTCTGTAAGGTGCCATAGGACTCCTCGTTGTTTTTTCAGAGACTGACTAACTTCGCTTCCCCTCTGAGACGAAGCCAGAACGGCTCCTCAACCAGGAAGAATCCATAACTAGAGCTCAAGGTACCTTGCAATGATCATTGCCCTCATTTTGCAGTTGGAGAAACTGAGGCACAGATGCAGGGGAGGTGAATTTGTCTCCAAGGTCACACTGCAAGGCAGGGCTGGGACTAAATCTCATAGGACCTGACTCCCGGTCTGGTATACTCACCGCCAGACTGACTAGCCTTTCCTTTGTGTTGTGTACCAAATCAAACTCTCTTTTAGATGCCTCCGAGCCAAGACTTTCCGTCCTGGTGCCCTCCGACCTGGGAGATGCTGAGCTTTTCCATGACGTGCCTCTTCTTTGCCTTCTCTCGGATTTCGCTCCCCCCTGGAGCATTCTCTGGGACACCGGGGAGGGGGACTTGGCGGGCCAGATGGATGCCGGAGCCATAGACGGGGATGGGGTCTTCAGCGTCTGGAGCCTAACGACTATCCTGTCCGAGTGGTGGAACCAGGGGATGAACTGCACTTGTACAGCCAAGGAGAACGGCACAGGGAGAAACATCAGCACTACCGTCACCAAGGAAACAGGTCCAGTATCGTGTCATCCAACCTCACCTGCCTTCCTGGGCACTTATCCTACGCCCCTCACCGTGGCATCTGGGCACCATGTGTCAGCGACAGCCACTCTAGGCTAGAAAAATGAACAGCTCAGGTGAAGGGTAACTGATGGGAGTGAGGGGAGGTTGGGAAGCCATAGAGAGGGGGCTTGAAGGGTGGGGCAGTTCTGGTTCCTTCCTCATCATCCACCTCCCCGCCCCAGATCTATAAACCTTTACATTCCAACCCCCAGGCATGAGACGTGGGTGTCTGGTCAAGCAGCCCAAACCTTCCCCTCCAAGGGAGCACAGCCAGGCCCTAGAAGGGTCAATTAGGGAGAGCCGAAGGGCAGAACTAGCTAACAGATAAGGAAGTAGATGCCCTGGTGCGGGTAGGAAGACCTTAGAAAGGGGACTGGACAAAGCACTAGTGACTATTACGCAGGGAACAACCCTGAAGGGGTTGGGGGGAGCTAGAGGGCACCTAGTGGAACAGGGTCATCTCCATCGCCGACTGCTAGGAGTCCAAGCCACCCCTTGTAAATAACTTGATCCTATCGCAGCCATGGCAGGACCGGGGCGTCTCAGGCTGAAATGGCTCCATGGGACAATGGCCCGGGCAGGCTGGAAGCATTAGGGCTGGGCTCAGCGGTTCCAGGGGATCTCGCGGGGCTGTGCTGTGAACTGTTGATGACGTAGTTATGCCAGGAACAGCCTCGGCGCGGATGACCCTGGTAGGAAAGGGCCTTACGCCGGCCCCGCCGATTCCAGTTCCTCAATCAGGAGAAGCTGTGCCGGCAAAGTGACAGGGGCAACATTTTTGTGCAGATGAGCCCGTCAAGACCACAAGACAGGCCTGTCCAGCCTTCCCAAAGCCTGGGTCGCTGCCTAATTGCCCCGGCATTTACACACATTTGTGCTGGGAAAGAGAACCCACCTGTGATCTGACCATGGAACTTGAAGATTCGCCCCGACAGGACTCCTGGGGGGCGGGAGGCAGAGAAGAGACACAATACCCACGAGAGATTGCTTTGCAAGGTCCCTCTCCCTGGTTTTCTCAGGCTCCTTGCCCTCCACATACAGCCAGCCAGCCTGCCACGGAGCAGTGACTCTCAATCTTCCCATAACACCAGGCCCCTCTCAGGAGCCGGATTTCTCTCACGCAGCCCCGAGTTACACCTCCCTTAAAACGCCCTGCTCACACGATCACAGAGAAACATACCCAAGTGTTGGTCTGCTCTGCTACTGAGTAGTGGCTGACTTGCTCACTTTACCAGAGAATGAGAAATCAATCGGGATATACACACTGGACTTACACTTCAGTTCATCCTGTAGAGCAGGGCTACTCCACTTTGGAAGCCCCAGGGGCCACATGATACTCACATTACATGCCAAGGGTTGCAACTTAAGTGTGATTGCATATTCATGCAAATATATATGCAAATTTATGCAACTAGCATCTTTCACGCTGACGGGCATGAAGACAAAGATTAAGGCAAGACTACACAACACGCAGGCCCCATTTAAAAAGTCAGTTCTGCTGATATTAATAAAATGCAATATTTACCTGATTTCCACCCATATGATAGCACTTTTAATGAGCAATGACAGTCCAGGAATTTAACTACTAAAACGAGTATCTACAGAAGACCATTCTATTGGCTACCATTTTTGTTTGGGCCCCTACCATGGGCCACGTGTTGAGCCCTGTGTAAACCCAAACTGTACCCCGGGCCACAAACAAACAGACTGCATGCAGCCCACAAGCTGCGTGTTGAGTAGCCTTGCTGTAGAGCGTTGTTTTACCATGTTGCTCTCTGTATGAAATTTCACTTTGAACTGACTTTGCGAACGTTTTTATTTAGCCTGCGGTAAAACTCGGCAAATAGCTAGATGAGTTGATTTACCCCTATGGGTACTTATACCCTGGCTTCAGAACCACTGCCCCGGACCACCGAACAACAGGTGTGGTGCTTTGGGGAAAAGACCTCCCTTAGCTCATGGTGTTGCATGGGACATAGAGAACAGCAGCCCATGTTTTCTCTTCTCGGTCTCTCTTCTCTCTGCAGCAGACTGTAGGATTGTGTTCTACGCTGGGTTGCCCTGTATTTTCATCCTGCTCCTGATCCAGCTCTTGATCTTGCTCTGGAGAAAGCGCCTGACCAGAGGTAACTCAGTCAAAACTCTCTCTCCTGTAAAACAGTCACTCACCACACATCCCTGTAACTGTACCTTTGTCTGTTTCATCCCTCAGGAAGAGCTGTCCCAAGAGAGAACCCCATACCGATGAGGCAGGTACCGCAGGTAAGTTGGTTTTCAGCATCTGTCACATCAGTAAGCTACAGCATTTTAACCACAGGGGAATAGAACCAAAGTCCTGGCCAGTGTCCAACCCTCATGTCCACACCATGCCTCCTAAATTCTCTGAGGTTTCCTTTGTTCTTCTAGCAGCAGTGTTGTGTAGGGCTGTTGGCATATCACACACCACCAAATGACACCTGGCACCCAGGACAAAAGACAACAGAGGGGGACAAAGAGAACTCTGCTCCACTGATCTGATATACCTTGAATTCTTCTCTAATGCTGGAATTTTTTCATAACACCAGTGACAGACCGGGCCGGGTCTGGGCACTGCTGAGGGCATCCGCTCAGGGCGAATTGCTCAAAACCAGGGCTGCTTACAGCCCTAGACTGGAGACCTTCCCCAAACAGGCCACAAACCAGTCACACCGAGCTCTCCAGCTGCCCATCTGGCCAGCAGGAAGCCTCATGAGCAAAACCCCTCAGACACTCCAGCTCTCCCTGTGCCACAATCAGCCCTGGGCCTTACACACAGGTGAGGGGTTATAGAACCCAATCTCACCTACCCCGAATCGGTTCTCCTGGTCACAAAGAACCAGCCACAGATTCCCAGTCAATTTACACTTTAGATCTTACCCACAAGAGCACGCTGAGACAATCCTTTAGAATCTACAATCTAAATGGTTATTAACAAAAGAAAGAAAAGGATGAGAGTAAGGTTGTTTAGGAGATTACATGCACCAATCACCAAGTTCTTGATGCAGGTTCTTAGCAGAGATGTTACAGACTGCTCGCTTAGAAGTCTCTGATGTACATCCCATGTCAGGATGGGTCAGCAATCCTTCACGGCAGGGGCGGATATAGGGCAGGGCGAACGGGGCAGCGGCCCCGGGCCCCGCGCTTTAAAAAGCCCCACGCATGCGCATGGCGTCACTGCACATGAGCCGTGGCAAAGGGGGGGCCCCGCGAAATTACGCTGCCCGGGGCCCCGCAAAATGGTCATCTGCCCCTGCTTCACGGCTCTCTGTCCCTCGCAAGGCTGCATCTGGGATCAGTAGCAAGATTAAGGACAAGATGGAGTCCGCCTCATGGCATTTATATATCTCTGGTGTCTCCCAAACCAGAGCTGGTCATAAGGTCAAGTTATCTGTCTGTGTTTCACATGCTGGCAGCCGCCATTAGATACTGACTGGTCTGCAGGCTTCCAGATGCATTCCTCAGGTGTGTATTGGCCACCTTGAGAGCCATTGTCATTGGGCCCGTGCTAATTAGCATAGTCATTTATTGGACATTCCTTTCTTACAGCAGAGAACATTCACAATACCAGCACAGAGTCCATATTCATAATAACTCCACATATAGACATCATACAAGTACACGAGTAGCATACATAGAATCAGTAGAACATAATCTTTCATTTGACACCTCACATGGCCCCCTTTGTATAGACTTTAGGGCAAACACCCCCTCCACCTGTGCATGTAGTAGTGATCTGGCTGCTCCCCTTAAAATCCAATAACGTGACAAGCAGATCTTTCCATTCTCTATTTCAGACGGAATACGCGACTCTGACACACAACAGAAATGCTCCCTTTTAACTGCTGCCATCTCACAAAAGTAGTTTGTATTTTTTAAAACAAGAGATGAAGAGAAAAAAAAAAAAGAAAGGAAAGAGAAAGTGAGAGTCACGTGCCACGTTTACACCGGAGGATGGAAAGCACTGGACATTACAATGCTGCTCTTGGAGCGCAACAGTGAACTGCTGTTTAGTGTTCATACTCTAAGCCGCCAGCACCTTAGCTTGGTCACACTCGCAGCACTTTCAGTGCCTTTGGAGTGGTGCATTCTGGGTAGCTGCCCCACACAGCACCTCCTCTGACACAGAGGTTTGTGCGGAGGCGCAAGGCCTACTGGGTCCTGTCCAAATTCCCCATGGTGCATTGCTGCGCATCCCAGCAACCCCTGCACTTCTGTCCGCATTTGGCGCCATCTTTCAACGGCTTTTGTGCTGCGTGTTCTGCCTTCTCGGTCTGCAGGAATGGATCCCCAGCTGTTGGTCAAAATGACGCGAGGTCTCACTAACAGGGCACGAATGGCAGTTGCGTTGTTCCTGAAGCTGCAAGGTGACGATGAGGCATCCATGTGGCGTTCGCACAACAAAAGATTTTTTTGGTGACCTTCACGGCCCCCAGTGGGATGTTGCTTTGGTGCTCGGGAAACAAGCACAGAATGGTGGGATCCCAGCATCATGCAAGCCGGGGAGGATGCACAGCGGCTGCAGAACTTTCAGAGGAGGAAAGTCACTTTCTTGGGACTCTGTGCTAGGCGTGCCCCCACCCTGCGGCGCAAGGACCCGTGTGTAAGAGCTGCCTTGCCAGTGGAGATGCAAGTGGAGATCGCACCGTGGATGCTGGCATCTCCAGACAGCTTTCACTCAGTTGCCAATCAGTTTGGAGTGGGCAAGTCGACCGTTAGACTCATGCCGACGGAAACGTGCATGAAACTGTGGATGGCTTTGCACGGATGGGCTTCCCAAGCTGCAGAGGGGCGAGAGATCACACGCCCATTCCACTTCTGGCATCAGACCATCCAACCTCTGAGAACAACCAAGCAGGGGCGGCCCGTGGCTATAGGCGGACTTGGCTGCCGCCTAAGGCGCCGCCACCTGGGGCACCCGATGATGACGTCACGGGGGTGCCCGGGGCGCCCCCAACGACATCAGTCCATTGACCGCCCTGTGCGTGGGGGCGCCAATCGTGCGCTCCGCCTGGGGCGCCAGCTGCTGCAGCCGGCCTCAAGCCGCTCCTGCAACCAAGGGGTATTTCTTCATGGTTCTGCAGGCATTTGTGGATCACTGTGAGTGTTTCAGGAACATTAATGCAGGCTGCTGCAGAAAGGTGCATGACACGTGCATCTTTCGGAAAATGGGCCTGTTTGGGAACCTGCAAGCGGGGACTTCCCTCCCAGACCAGAAGATCAAATGGAAATGCCCACTGTGATCCTTGGAGACCTTGCCTACCGCTTCATGCTGTGGCTGATGAAACAGTACACAGGGAGCCTTGATAGCAGCAGGGAGCGGTTCAGTTACAGGCTGAGCAGGTGGAGGAGGACTGTGGCGTGTGCTTTTCACTGTTTGAAAGCCTGCTGGTGATGTTTGCATGGGAGGCTGGACTTGCTAATGACAACATCCCTATGATTATAGCCGTGTGCTGTACCCTCCATAATATTTGGGAACGGAAGCTTCACTCAGGGCTGGACCACTGAACCACAGTGCCCGGAGGCCAGGTTTGAACAGCCTGAGACCAGGGCTATTAAAGGAGCACAAGGCAGGGCTGTAAGGATCAGGGATGCCTTGAGGCAGCAATTTGATACTGAAAGTTGGTAAAACTTGTTGCTATTCCTGGGAGTGCAGTGGCTGCCTTGGGAGGGGTTTATTCCCATTGGTCCATGCACTGTGCTTAGTGCTACGTGACCGTAGCTGTGCTGGGGTACGCTTGCTTGCTTTCATGTAATGTAATAAAGACTGCTGTGAAACACATTAATTTTATTATTAAACACTGTAAACACAGGGCACCCAAGCAGCATGAAATGAACGTCTGAACTGTGGGAAACAGGGAGGGAAAGGTGTGTGTGTGGGAGGGCAGGCCGGGAGAATTCCACAGGTGTGTAAGTCTCCTGCTTGTTATGTGCAAAGAAAGGAAGTGAGTTTGCTTGCACTATCACCACTTCCATCGCCACTTCTCTGAACTCACAGTCTGGGCTGACACCTCCATTCCACCAGCTGCCATTAGTGCATTGCCTGCAGGTCCATGGGGCATTATGTTACCCAGGAACTCAGCAACAATAATGATTCATTTTGAATCTAGTTGGATGTTAATTGTTCCTGTCACCAGAAGTGAGGTTCCCTGGCAATGCTGTATCTCTCACCAGCGGATTATGGGCCGAATTGAAATAACAATAGACTCCGAAATAAAGTTAACCCATCTATTAAACATTGAAAGGCATACAGCATATAATACAACAGTAAACAATAGCAATTAGCAACTTCAATAAGAATAATCCTCCCCACAGCCAAAAAGGAAAGAAAAGAAATAATAGGGTAAATAAAACATTATAATTTCAGATGGTAGTCACTGTGGACAGCTGACGCCTAGGACCTCAGACCATCCGGCTATTTGGAAGCCTTCAGGGAGGAGCTCTAGGGTGGTCCCATGTATGATGACTAGATAAAGGACAAGGTCTGGGATACGGTTCCTGAATGCTGCTCTGGGCCTTCGCCACAGAGAGCGAGAGGAATCGTTGCTGTCTTCTGGCACAGCTTCTCTGATCCACACACGGCCTCTGGGTCTTCCCCACAGATATGTTGAAATCCAATGGAGATGCTGCTTGATGGCTCTCAAAGTAGTTGAGGATACGGTCTGGTGTATCCCAGATACCAAACCAAAGCCTTTGCTGTGGGAAGTAGTGGAAATCACCACAGCAACTCTCTCTGGTGTCAGCGAGAGTGAGCCCCGTCCCTGCAGGGGGCAGGCCTTTTGTTCATCTGATGGCGGGAAAATGGAATGATTGACAGGAGCAGGTTGTGCACACTCCTGAGGTAAAAGTCAGTTTTAGTCCTTCTGGCAGGAAAAGCCAGTTTGAGCCAGTTCTTGTTTACTTCAAAGCGAGCTTCACAAAATGGAGTTGGTGAATCAAAATGGACGTCATATCACCATTAAAAATTGCTCCCAACACTTAGATTTACGTCTCTTCTCCAGGACAGAATTCACTCTGATGCAGAGCCAGGGCTATTAGATGTTGTGGGTCACTCCAGGCCCTAGGGTGGGGCCAAAAATGAGATCATTGTGCAGGAGGGTGCTGTGAGTTGAGGCAGGAGGTTTGGGGAGACCTCCGATTGGGGGTGCAGTCTCTGCGGTGGGGCTGGGATGGGGCCTGTGGGGTGCAGGGAGCTACGGCTGCGGTCAAGAAATTTGCAGTGCAAGAGGGAGTTCAAGGCAGGAGGCTGGGGGGGGGGAGAGGGGTGCAGGGTCTGGGCAGGAATTTGCATGTATGAGGGGCTGAGTTTGCTGTGCCTGCCTGTGTGAGTAAGGCAGGCCCTGAGCACCCCAGCCGCTCTCACCAGCCCCCAGCCAGAGGAACCGAGCTCAGGACATTTGTGGGAGGGAGAAGAGGGGAGCAAAAGTCTCCCTCCCAGCTCACAGAACAGTGGTGGGACCGTTCTACAGCTGCCGTTCCGACATCATGGCTGGAGCAGTCTCTATAGACCTGGCCCCCAACCCCACAGGGGCTGTTGTCCAGAGGAATGGGGGGGGAGGGTAGTAGAGTCTCTCCCTGACAGCCCCCTCCCCCGGGTCACACTGAGCAGAGAGCCGAGCTCCGAGACGCACAGGGAGTGTGTAAGCCACACACAGGCTCCTGCACTCCTGTGCCCCTTAGGATCTGCTTCGGCTGTGAGGGACCCTACACGCCCTCAAAGGGGTGGGCGTTGTCCATAAACACACATACATGTGGCCAAGGTGCCTGCATATCTCACTAGGAAATCTCCCAACCTTCAAGGGTCGGTCTGGGTCTGTATCTGACTTCCTGCTGTTGAAAGTCTACATGGACCAGTGGGTTAATTTTCAGTTACCTTTTAGAAGGGAGCCACATGCAGAGCCGAAAGCTACAGTAAAAAGAAACCAACAGCCGTTACAGGCAGCCAACCCCTTACAGGCTGGCTACAGTCACTGAGATCAGCTGTGAAACAGCTGTGAGCATCTAGGCTTGGATCCGCCTGAGAGCGACAGCTTCCCCTTTTTCGCTTTCACTCATCTCAGCTCCTTGCTCGTGAGCCTTTTATTCAAACTCCAATTGGGTGTAAATGGTTTGACCCTGTTTGACAACATTTAATAACGTTAGACACCTCCCCATGCGGCCAAACAGCCAAACCGTCACAACAGCTACTTACAATTTCAAACAGATTGTTAGATTTTATTGAAAATTCCTCTGTGGCAACAGGGCACGTGATGAGCACAGAACCCATCCCGGGGATCTTGCTTGGAATGTTCAGCCCTTGGCTGAAAAATGAGCTGAGGATTCAGACCATTTTTAATGCACCCGTGAACTCCTCTGAGTCTGCAGCGTTTGCTATTCGACTCGACTTCCAAAACAGGTTGAAAAGGACAAATCCAGCCTTAGAGTTACAGGGACATTGGAACTGACTGCACCAGCGGCAGATATAGGGCAGGGTAAGCGAGGTGGCTGCCCCAGGCCCCACTCTTCAATAGGCCCCGTGCATGCGCTACTACCTGTTGGCTGTGGCGCATACGTGAAATTGCGCTCCCCCGGGTCCCGCTAAACTCTTATCCATCCCTGGTCTGCACCCTGAACTCACTCACTTTGAAGAACTAGCCAATGGCTCATTAGAGGAAATTAAAAATTTACTTCACCCTTCACTGGCTGTTTTCAGATCAGTTTATTCCCACCCCCAGATTATCCTGCCTTTTCACTGGGAGCAGTGGTCCCCGTCAACTGGGTGCTTGTGCCGCTGCTCAGGAGAGATTCCAATGCCGCCCAGCTGATTACCAGAGTACTCACAACTAGGTTTTTTATTTCTCCTTACGGTGCATATTTGCAACAGCTGGTCCAAGCACTGGGCTGGGCTGAATTCAGCTCTCTTCTCTACAGCAGAGTTGCTGTGTTGCAGGTGGGTAGGGAGAAATAAATGTTCAGATGGGACAAATAGAAGGGACGGGGAGAGCGGTTTTCAAATGTTGTGATGGTGTGATCAGTAGGGCTGCTGCTAGGTTCCCGCACAGACATGGCCTGTAGAGTGCTAATTACCTGAATTGGAACAGCAATGACTCCAGGCCAGGCTCAGAGACACAGTGAATCCCACCAGGAAAAAGGCCACGGTGTAGCGCACCATCTGTGGCACACACCAGCTGGGATGGGCTGTGGAGGAAGAAGACACCAGCAAACATGTCAGGAGCGGAGAGAATCACTTTGGAACCTTTTCATTAAACTCGATTCAGTTCTAAGTGAAGCGTGGGATCTAGTGCAAGAAGTGATTGTAGCTGAATCGCTTGGTAATGGTGGCCAGAATATAATTCAATTTAACATCCCTGGGGGAGGGGGTACGGGAGGGGAGGAGGGAGGAAGGACACCACAGCAGCCCCTCATGGTCACATTAACTTTCAGAAATGGGAAGTACACAGAAATGAGGAAGTTAGTTAAATAGATATTAAAAGTGCCAAATGTGAAATCCCTGCAAGCTGCATGGGAACTTTTTAAAATATACCACAAAGGAGGCTCAACTTAAATCTATACCCCAAATTTAAAAAAACGATAGTAAGAGGACCAGAAAAGTCACCGTGGCTAACGCGATAAGATGTTGCGAGAGGCAAAACAAACAAGAGGAATTATTTCTTTACACAACACACAGTCAATCTGTGGAACTCCTTGCCAGAGGATGTTTGTGAAGGTCAAGATTATAGCAGAGTTTAAAAAAGAACTGGATACATTCATGGAGTATTAACCAGGGGGAGCAGAGATGCTGTCCTTAGCCTTTGGATCACTTGATGCTTCCCTGTTCTATTATTCCCTTTGGGGCACCTGGCATTGGTCACTGTCAGAAGACAGGAGACTGGGCTGGATGGACCACTGTTCTCATGCAGTATGGCTGGTCTTACGTCCTAACTTGTAATCCTGGCTCGTAAATCACTTTTCTTCCATAGATGTTCTTATCTCAGTATTTACAATGCTGTCTGGGTATAATGTAACTGAAAGCTGCTCTAGAAATCAGAGCTACATTCTTTTGTAATCACTCCAATGGTTCAGTTTAGCTTTCCCCACATTCTCCATGAACCTGCCCACCTTTAAACATGACATAAAATATCCCAGCTTCCTGAAATGAGAAATCACATTGAAGCAGCTCTGATCAGGTCACATTCCTATTTCACATCCAAATCTCCCTTGGCATCCAATACAAGATCACTCACCCACAAGGTACCAGGCACTCGCATTCACACTCCTGCCAGAAGAGTTGAATTTGACGTCACAGGTGAAAATCTTCCCGCTGGCCCAGGTGTCCCAGGGGACGCTGATGTGATTCACGAGCGTTAAAGATCCATCCTTCGCCTTCAACCAGCGCGTCAGCCCCTGTTCCTGCTGCTCCCCAGAAATGCTCCAGGAAACATGGACTGGACCGGACACTCCATGGACCACACAGGCCAAATGTGCTGTCCCTACGCCGTGGCTGCCGTGTGGAAATGGGACCAGAAGCAACACCCCGCTGCTGTCAGTGTAACTGTCTGAACAAATGGTAGTGGAAAAGTCAGTGTGATCATCAGGTGAGCTGCAGCCTGATAACAGATGTGAATCTTTCAGTAACGTTACAGCTACAGTGCATGCTTGTTTTGAAATAAACTATTCCAGAATAATTATTCCAAAATAGCTTATTTCAAAATAGTGTGTCTACACTGCAGGGAAGCCTCTAAATAAATCTGAGGCAGGCTCCCCTAATACAGATGTGCTATCTCAATTTAGAGCCCCAGGAGGCAGTGGGGAGGAATAACTTAGAATGGCCGTGTGGAGGGGCTAGTTCAAAATAGCAGCATTGGAGCGTCTACACATGCCTTATTGCGAAATAGCCATTTGAAAGAGGTTCATAGAATGAGGTTTACAGATTTCAGAATAAGCAGTCCATCATTTCGATATTGTTTCAAAGTAAGGGAGTGGCTGTGTAGACGCTCCCATTGTTATCTCAAAATAATGCTAGTTATCTGGCAATAACAGTGCAGTGTAGATGCACCCGGAGAGAATCGGTGGGTGAAGTAAAATCTTTTACTGGACAAACTTCTGCGGGCGAGACAAACATTCAAGCTTACATAGAGCTCTCCAGACCTGGGAAATAGAGTCAGAAGGACATTTCCCAGCCCTGAAGAAGAGCGCTATGTAAGATATTGCCTCATCCACAGTGTCTGATATCTTGGGATCGACACAGATAGAGCAACATTGCTGACTGTCTGTCACTAAGGGCATGTCTACACAGCAGGGCAAAAGTCGAATGAAGATGTACAACTTCAGCTATGTCAATTGAGTAGCTTAAATCGAAATAGCTTAATTCATCTTTTGGCACTGTCTACACAGCAGGAAGTCAAAGGAAGAACACTCTTCCTTCCACTTCCTTTACTCCTCATGAAATGAGGGTTATAGGAGTCAGAGTAAGAACTCCTCCAACTCAACATTATTTCAAAATAATGGCTTGCTGTGTAGACATAACCCTTGGCCATTAATTCAAAGGAACAAATCTGTTGAAGATGGAAATATGAAATCACCATACACACACTAACCAGCGCATAGCACAATATGTATCTGCACTAATGAGAAGGAACAACATTGTGCAATTTTATAAATTACTTCAACACTGTTTCACTCAAAATATTGTTTCATGCCATCATGTCTCTTAAGTTAGAAATATTCCCAAGCTGGGTGCCTTGAAAACTCTAGAGACACTTCATTAGTGTGTCCTCAGCACTTTCAAGTTTTACATGTTTAGTTAACAAATTTTTGTGTATTATATCTCTTATGTACCGACAGCCTTTAACATTTAGCTGCTCTGTCTGGCTCACAGTATGCTTTCCTTCTAACCATTCTTCAATAGCTCTGTTATCTTGTCACATTTCAATGGGAACATGAAATATGCTTTGTCAATAAGTTATTAGCCTCCCTAAACAAGGCAGGGGTCCTTACCTCCAACAATCAGTGTGGATCCATTCCCGAAAATCAGGTAGCTGACGTATCTATATGCACAGTAGTAAATGCCAGACTCATTCTGTTGGATGTTGCTGATTTCCAGCGTCGTGCTGTGTGGTTTGTGTTTGCAAGCAAATTTACTCAGATTTTGATCATCCACACAGCGCTTAATGCATGTGGGTGTCTCTCCTTCCCTTCTCAGATACCAAAACACATTCCCTCCCGCTTCCAAGTTTTCAGTGGAAGAACAGTGGATCTCTGCACTGTGACCGACTTCCACAAACTGGATCGGCTGAGGCTGGTGCAGAAATAACTGCACTTCTAGCACTGGAGAGAGAAAACGTGGTTATGGTCAGTTTCCATCTGGTCTCCACCTGCAACAGAAGAAACGGGTAGGACAGCAATAGAAATTACTTCATCTGAGAACATCTATCCCCTGCAGCCTAAATGATAAAAAAAAATCCTGCTATTAATTTGTACAAGTAAATGGAAATGCAATTAAAATCCATCAAGTTTCTAAACTTATCATAGATATTCCACACCGGTGTGCTGTTGAGCGGCAGTTTTCTGAATTCCAAAGCTCAAGTTTCCAAAGCAGAAGTTTTACCTAAGGAAGAGAAAACCAGGTACTCGGCAAAGTTCATCTTCATAAAAAGAGTCGGACAAAATCCCGACACACTAGTTCAGATGCTGGTGCCTAGTGCCGAGCTGCAGTGACTGGGCGCAGAGTCTCGGTCATTTCCAGTGAGAAACACCTCTGAGGAGGGAGTGCTGTGGTGACAGAGAGAAGATGGGCGTATTCAAGTAGCTACACAGGCTACAGCATTTCTCATAGAATTTCTCTGCATGCCAATGTACAATGTCCCAGTCACTGCTCTGGGGAACCCAGCACAATCTACTGTCTTTGAGAGACTTTGTTTGTTTGTTTGTTCAAGAACTCCTCCTAAACGGTAAGAGCCAGGACCTCCACATTTGGCATTCAGCTTCCTCTTGTCATGGACTTAAAGCAAGGTCAGGGTTTGGTTGGGCCAGGACAATGGGACATGCCTGGAATGGGATTGCTTCTCAGAAATCCCTGCAGATGAGAGGTAGACTCGCCAGGCAGGTGACGGGCTGGCTGGGAGTGTCCCCACTCCAGGAGTGCGCCTGCCACGAGCCTCCCTCCCAAATTCTGTTCCTATGGGAACATTGCTGGCTGTTCCCTCTTCGTCAGGGAGTGAAGACTGGTTCCCACCCTGGCACTTCGAGTGCAGAGGCTGGGGGCTCGCAAGAATCTTAAAAATGCCCTGACTCTAAAGCAGGGGTGGGCAATAATTTTTGGCCAAGGAACATGTTAACATTTTTTGTAGTGGCCCTGGGCAGCCCTGGAAGGGGCGGAGTCTAAAATGGAAGGGGCGGGGCCAGGATGCTTCTGGACTTCCCCACCCACAGACCATGATTGGTCTGGGGGTGGGAGCCCCTTTGCCTGCCCATTCACACTAAGCACCCATGTGCCTGGTAAGGCGGGAAGAAGCTTCACAACCTCTCCCACCCCCGAGCCAATTAGGACCTGAGGGCAGGAGAAGCGCATGAAGTTTCCTCTGGCCTGCCAGGAGCATGTAGCACTTTGAAGTTCCGCATGCTCCTAGCAGGGCAGAGGAAATTCGTGCGCTCCCCCGCCCCCAAGCTCTGATTGGCCTGGGGGCGGGGGAGCGTGTGAAGCCTCCTCCCACCCTGCAAGAAGCGCGCAGCACTTTGATGTGCCACATGCCCCTCGCAGGGCACGAGTAGGGCGGGGGAACGTTTGCGCACTCCTCCTGCACCCAGGCATATCAGGGCTTGGGGGCGAGGGAACACGTGAATTCTCCTCCCACCCTGCTAGATCAACTTCCTACTGTGGGGTACCCCCAAGCTCTTTAACCCTCCCTTAGCAGAGAGCATCAAAACCAACGGTTCTCTCAATCACTGACCTTCAGTCTCAGGCTCAGGGACACAGAACCTTCTGCCTGCAGACACAGGAATCAGATTATAGCCTTGTAAAGTGATTGATTAACAAAACAAAGGAGATGCATTTGGTAAAGCAGACTTGGTTCTTATGGGTTACAGGGCAACTAAAAAAACCCCCAGACTGAATCCCAGGGAAGCAATTCTCTGTGCTTTCGTTTCAGTTACAGTGTACCGAGGGTGGGGGAGGAGGGGTGGCTTTAATCAGCACAGCAAAGTCCTGCAAAATACAGAAAAATCACCTGATAGTGAATAACTAAACATTCCCTGCTCTACTTACAGCTTTGTTGCTCCAAAGTTTAGGGATTTTTGTTCCTTAGGCACATGGGCATTGCTGGGAAACTCAGGCCTTACTCCTGCTCAGTGCATCTCTCTCCTAGCGCCTCTCGGAACACACACCCAAAGGAGACAGGAGCAGGCAAACCTGTTTCATTTCAAATTCTGCAAACTCTCTTTCCATTGGCTTTTCTGGCTCCCTGCCAACACTTCCCGGCTTCCCACTTTTCTGGCTTTAACCCTTTAGTTACTGAATGTTGGGCTGTTTAGAAATGGGCATGCATTGCAGGGAGCCAGGGGAAAGTGCCCAGTTTGCTGCATTCCTCACTCTGGATGGGGGGAGCAGGGGGCAGACGAACCTGGACCTGCCACTGTTGGGGGACGTGCACCCCTCCCCCAGCTGTGCCTGCTGGAGGTGCAGCGGCCACGGAGAGGCGCTTCTCACCTGGTGGTGAGAGAGGGCTGGGGCTGTCCTCTCCCCCCGGAGCAGTGTGTATCATGAACCCCTCCTCTCCAGGCCCAGCCCAGAGCAACTATTCAAATGAAGCCGGGACACTGTCATTTTATTTTCCAAAAACCAGAAAGTACTTGAGTTAAGGACCCGAGCAACGTGGGGTAAATCTTCTAGCGCTTTGTAACATGCAGGGCTTTAAGGAACGGACGGCAGGTACTGATCCGAAGAGCAGCTGGATGCACATTCCCCCCCGGACATGGCTGCATGATACAGGTGCTCAGGACATCACAGCACCTTACCGAATTATGAATCTCTTCAACCCCGGAGGGGGTGGGACAGGGCAGCTGTTTCTCAGCCCCGCTGCGCCGTGGGTTGGGGTAGGCCGTGAAAAGGAACAATGTAGCCGGCTGCAGCTGCAATTTTACACTCATGTGAGTATCAATGGTGGGCCGAAAATGGACTTCCCGTCCCACAAACATTTTTAAGATATCAAAAAAATTTCCCATCCCCAACTGGGACCAAAAGTCAAAACCTCAATGACTTTCTTCAACCAAAAATCCAATAATGATTAAAAGTGTTGATTTCACAGTTCTGCAACATTTCCTTTTAATTTTGAGCATGTTCATTTAAAAAACCATTAAATATAATTTGCTTAACGTTCACAGGAGACTGGAACTGGAAGGGATCTGGAGAGGTCATCAAGTCCAGTCCTTTGCCTCCTGTGCAAGATGTCGTTGCAAACTGGGATACTGGGACGTTTCATTTTGCAAAATACGGAAATGAAATTTCTTAACCATTTGGAAAAACTTTTTTTCCTCAAGAAATAAATTTCAAAACCAACCCTTTTTCCCCACAAAAATTTCTCACTTCAGCAAATTGCGATTCGCTGACAAAACAATTCTTCCCCTAAGAGCTGCCAACCTGCCCTAGTAAGTAGCCAAATGGGAAAGTGGCCAAGATACCAGAGCCAGCTGCTCTCATCTGAGAACATAAGAACGACCATACTGGGTCAGATCAACGGTCCAGCTAGCCCAATATTCTGTCTTCTGACAGTGGCCAATAACAGATGCCCCAGAGAGAGGGAACTCAACAGGTAATCCTCACATGATCCCTCCCTGTCAACCATTTCCAAACAGAGACTAGGGACACCATTCCTGCCCATCATAGCCACTGATGAACCTAACCTCCATGAATATATCTAGTTCTTTTTTGAACCCTATTAAAGTCCTGGTCTTCACCACATCCTCTGGCAAGGAGTTCCACAGGTTGACCGTGCATCTTGCAGAATGCACCATTTGATCACCAGGGAGTTCAAATAAATCATCATTCATTCCAGACCTGAGTTTTAAGTTTCAGCTGAAAATGGTTCCCTTGGCAGCTCTGTTGGGTTCAGTTCTCAGGGTGACGTGGGACCAGATTCAGGCCTTATTCATTCATTTTTACTCGTATCCACAGAATCAGAGACATGTCAGGCTTGACGGAACCTTGAACAGTCAACACGTCCATGACCAAGTAAACCTAGACGTTTCCTGGCATGTGTTTGTCCAACCTGTTCTTGAAAACCTCCAGTGATGGTGATTGCACAACCTCCCTTGGAAACCTGTTGCAGAGGTTACCTACCCTTAGAGTGAGACGGTCTCACCTGAATCTCCCCTCTGCAGATAAAAATAATACATACTTGCTCTGTCTTTCAACCCATAGATCCCGGGCTTCTTTGAAACAGCCCTTCCCATGTGTGAAGGCATGTGTGTCACAAGTGGTGTGGCGCACACCTGCTGTATCGACCTTCCAAAGAAACACAGATACTCCCTGGGTCAGAAAGGGCTGGATCCGGCTTTCAGAGAGGCCGATGTAAATCTGGAGTAATTCCACTGACTGCCCCGGAGTGCATCCAGATTTACACGCCGTAAACCAGAGCAGCCTCTGGCCCCAAGGATTTCCGAGGTTACCTTGCTTATTACAAAATAAACTGAACTTGATGGATTGCACAGATTTTTTTAAAAAAAGCAACGAAAACATCTCTAGCAGGGCCGCCATCTCTTTAATTAGGGACATGGTGACAGCTTGAAAAACAACACGTTGTGGGGTAAACAAGCAGGCCTGGGCACTAGGAGAGCTCCAGCCATGGAAAGAGATGGGGAGAGATTCTCTTCCCTCCTAGCTGCTCCCCATTCGTCCTCCCCCTGCAGACTCCCCCGGCATGTCCATGGGGTGTTACTGCAAAGGGAGCCCACATCTGCTGGGGAGCTGTGGCAGACACAGGGGCTGCACGTCCTCTCTGCAGGCTCCTGCCTTCTAGCCTCACTCTGTGAGCAGGGCTGCTGCAGCCGTTCATCTGTGTCTGGATCCCCCTGCAAATGGGGGGGTGATGATGACAATGATTGTGTCGCCATAGCACCCAACAGCCCCAGTTATGGACCAGGCCCTGTGGCACCAGGCACTGCACAAACACAAAGAGACAGTCCCTGCCCCAAAGAACTTCCAGTCTAACACACACGTGATGTGAAAAGTCACCTACATCAGGAAGCCTTTACATCCCCAATGGAGATTTCCCACCTGGTGAGGCTGGGCCCTTTTTTTCCTAACCAGAGAAGTGGAGAAAACGAAAGAGAAAGGCGACGGTGACAGATGGAGCCTTCTTCCAGCTGCCACGTCCGGTCAGCAGAGACCCAGCTGTCAGTTCCCATGTGCGGATTCTCTTGCACCAGACAGCTCAGGATTTTGCATGTTTCCCTCTGGCCGATCGTGGCAGCGTGCGCCTGCTGCGATTCCGCGAATCGAAATCCAGATGAGCGTAGACGATTCCAGCCTGTTTGGCGAGAGTCAGTAAAATTAGCCCCTCGCTTTGTAAATAGAGGGGATATGGGCTGAGACAGGACTGAGTATGCAAGTGAGTGTAGCCTGATGGAAAACTCCTCTCACCTCGGATCCCCCTACTTGTCCTACGCACTGGGCGTGCTGTGAGAATGGACCCCCCCCCCCCCGGATTCAGACTTTAAGAACTCAGCTGCTAACAGGATTTTGCCAGACCCAAACCCCGTATCAATGGACTGTCTCCTGAGATCAGCGAGCTTTGGGTCAGGCCTATAGCAGCGTTCATGGGAAAACCTTAATATGCTTCACAAATACAATTTCTTTCAGCTCCTCATCTTGTAAGTGCCAAAAATGTTTTCTGCTGCAAACAAAAGCCACATAAAAGGTGCAGTCAGAGCCAATAAAACATGACATTTCCCAGTGCCCTTGCACTGTGTTATGATCCACTTTTTAGATGGGGAAAATAGTCACAGAGCACTAAGCGACCATGGCTAGCGAGTACCACAGGCAGCAATGAAACTCCCTGCTCCTCTCCTGCAGCTAGATCTCACATGCGCCTTCTCCTTCCAGAACACTCAGCTCAAGGACCAAATATAAGAAGCTGGTGGATGAGAACAGCCCCAGACAGACACACTGATTTGGCCAGAGGCAGTTTGGGAGGAGCCGTACCTGGGGCTCCCGGGAAGCTGGAGATGCTGAGATCCGGGGCTGGAATCCTGGAACAAAAAACCACAAGTCAAAGTTCCTCTTTCCCCATTACACAAGAACGGCCGTACTGGGTCAGACCAAAGGTCCATCTAGCCCAGTAGCCTGTCTACCGACAGTGGCCAGCACCAGGTGTCCCAGAGAGGGTGGACCGAAGACAATGATCAAGTGATTTGTCTCCTGCCATCCCTCTCCAGCCTCTGACAAACAGAGGCCAGGGACACCAATTCTATCCCCTGGCTAATAGCCTTTTATGGACATAACCTCCATGAAATTATCTAGCTTCTCTTTAAACTCTGTTATAGTCCTAGCCTTCACAGCCTCCTCTGGCAAGGAGTTCCACAAGTTGACTACATGCTGTGTGAAGAAGAACTTTCTTTTATTAGTTTTAAACCTGCTCCCCCAGCTGCACTTCCCTGTGGGCGCCCTGTGCACCACCCTTCCTGGTGCCCTTTGTGAGCTATAGAGAAGGTGCCCAGGCCATTGGCAGGGCGTGAATCCTTTCTGATCACTCCCCTTGTCCTGCTACATTGTCCTGCATTTTGCTTCCCCTTGTCACTGAGGACAAAGCTGTTCTCCTGACACAGGAAATTCAACTTTCAAGAAACAAATGCTCTGGGACCAGTCCCGGCAGGGGTGACATTTGCAGCTTGGACAGGACAGCAGAAGCCCCTAGTAGCAAGCCGGGGGCAAGATTTCTCTCTCCAGGGGAGGGGCTGTGCTGTTTCTTACCGAGCGTGCAAGGGCAGAGAGTCCAGATGAGGCTCAGAAACACCGACGACAGCAGCAGCCCAGCCAGAGCCACCAGGGGCACAAGATAATTTGAGCACTGCCTGGACATGTCTGTGGGGGAAGCTACAAAACAGACAAGTGACAGAGTTGAGCCAAGAGGTTTGTGATGCCACCGCTTCCAGCCCTTCCCTCCCCATCCCAATGGCCCTATGGACGCTAATCTTGGAGGAATGAGGCTACTGAAGCCTGCAGCACCGTTCACCTTCTCTTGTGCTCTGTTGCTTAGGCCCGTGATTTTTCACGTAACCTGGATTTTCTCTGCTCCTTCTGCCACCTACAAATCCTCCCTGTCGGCCGCTTTCCACCTCATCGCCTCTCCGTCACTTCTCCCTCATGGGCGAGCAGGTGTTCTCAACTGCCTCTTAACAGCCCCGAACTTCTGATAAGAACATAAGAACGGCCGTACTGGGTCAGACCAAAGGTCCATCTAGCCCAGTAGCCTGTCTGCCGACAGCGGCCAACACCACATGCCCCGGAGGGGATGGACCGAAGACAATGATCAAGCGATTTGTCTCCTGCCATCCTTCTCCAGCCTCAGACAAACAGAGGCCAGGGACACCAATTCTATGCCCTGGCTAATAGCCTTTTATGGACCTAACCTCCATGAAATTATCTAGCTTCTCTTTAAACTCTGTTATAGTCCTAGCCTTCACAGCCTCCTCTGGCAAGGAGTTCCACAGGTTGACTACACGCTGTGTGAAGAACCCATTAATTTCATTTGGTGTCCTCTAGTTCTTCTATTATGGGAACTAATAAATAACTTTTCTTTACCCGCCCTCTCCACATCACACATGATTTTATATACCTCTACCATATCCCCCCTCAGTCTCCTCTTTTCTAAACTGAAAAGTCCCAGTAGCTTTAACCTCTCCTCATATGGGACCCGTTCCAAACCCCTAATCATTTTAGTTGCCCTTTTCTGAACCCTTTCCAAGGCCAAAATATCTTTTTTGAGGTGAGGAAACCACATCTGTACACAGTATTCAAGATGTGGGCGTACCATAGTTTTATATAGGGGCAGTAAGATATTCTGTGTCTTATTTTCTATCCCTTTCTTAATAATTCCTAGCATCCTATTTGCCTTTTTGACCGCCGCTACACACTGTGTGGAATTTTCAGAGAACTGTCCACGATAACTCCAAGATCTCTTTCGTGATTTGTTGTAGCCAAATTAGCCCCCATCATACTGTACCTATAGTTGGGGTTATTTTTCCCAGTGTGTATTACTTTACACTTATCCACATTAAATTTCATTTGCCATTTTGTTGCCCAATCACTCAGTTTGGTGAGATCTTCTTGGGAGTCCCTCACAGTCTGCTTCTGTCTTGACTATCCTAAACAGTTTTGTATCATCTGCAAACTTTACCACCTCATTGCTTACCCCTTTCTCCAGATCATTTATGAATAAGTTGAAAAGGATTGGTCCCAGGACTGACCCTTGGGGGACACCACTAGTTAGCCCCCTCTGTTCTGAAAATTTACCATTTATTCCTACCCTTTGTTTCCTGTCTTTTAACCAGTTCTCAATCCAAGAAAGAACCTTCTCTCTTATCCCATGGCCATGTAATTTACACAAGAGCCTTTGGTGAGGGACCTTGTCAAAGGCTTTCTGAAAATCTAAGTATACTATATCTACTGGATCCCCCTTGTCTGCATGTTTGTTAACCCCTTCAAAGAACTCTAATAGATTAGTAAGACAGGATTTCCCTTTACAGAAACCATGTTGACTTTTGTCCAACAAATTATGTTCTTCTACATGCCTCACAATTTTATTCTTTACTATTGTTTCGACTAATATACCTGGTACTGAAGTTAGGCTTACCGGTCTATGATCGCCTCTAGAGCCCTTTTTAAATATTGGTGTCATGTTGGCTACCTTCCAGTCTTTAGTACGGAATCTGATTTAAAGGATAGGTTACAAACCACAGATAATAGTTCAGCAATTTCCCATTTGAGTTCTTTCAGAACCCTTGGATGAATGCCATCCAGTCCCAGAGATTTGTTAACATTAAGTTTTTCTATTTGTTCCAAAACCTCCTCTAATGACACTTCAATGCGGGACAGATCCTCAGATTCATCACCCACAAAGGACGGTGCAGACTTGGGAATCTCCCCAATGTCCTCAGCGTTGAAGACTGAAGCAAAGAAATCATTTAGTTTCTCCACAATGCTTTATTGTCCTTGATTGCTCCTTTTATATCTCGATCATCTAGGGGACCCACAGGTTTTTTAGCAGGCTTCCTGCTTCTAATGTACTTAAAAACACTTTGTTATTTCTTTTTGAGTTTTTGGCTAGCTGTTCCTCAAAATCTTTTTTTGCTTTTCTTATTACATTTTTACACTTGATTTGACAGTGTTTATGTTTCTTTCTATTTATCTCACTAGGATTGGACTTCCACTTCTTAAAGATACCTTTTTGTCCCTCACTGCTTCTTTTACATGGTGGTTAAGCCACGGTGACTCTTTTTTAGGTCTCTTGTTTTTCAATTTGGGGTATACATTTAAGTTGGGCCTCTATTATAGTGTCTTTTAAAAGTTCCCATGCAGCTTGCAGGGATTTGGCTCTAGTCATTGTGCCTTTTAATTTCTGTTTAACTAACCTCCTCATTTTTGTGTAATTCCCCTTTTTGAAATTAAATGCCATGGTGCTGGACTGCTGAGGTGTTCTTCCCACCATAGGAATGTTAAATGTTATTATATTTAATAATGTTAAATTATATTAATTGTTATTCCATGTGCTCTGCATGTACCCTCTGGGCAAGAGATGCCCTAGAGATCGGAGCTACATCGGCTTGTGCTCCTTGGAATGTCTCAAGTTACCTTCCCCAAATTCTCTTGGGAAATTCTAGCTAAGACACAGAAGAGTTCAGCTTTCTGGGCTGGAAAGTTATGACAGAGCTGCTCCAACTGGGGCCACGTCACATTTTTTCACATCTGTGTCTGCTGTAGTCTCCAATACAAGATCACTCACCCGCAAGGTATCTGGCACTCGCATTCACACTCCTGCTAGAAGAGTTGAATTTGACGTCACAGGTGAAAATCTTCCCGCTGGCCCAGGTGTCCCAGGGGACGCTGATGTGATTTACGAACGTGAAAGATCCATCCTTCGCCTTCAACCAGCGCGTCAGCCCCTGTTCCTGCCACTCCCCAGGAATGTTCCAGGAAACATGGACTGGGCCGGACACTCCATGGACCACACAGGCCAGATGCGCTGTCCCGGTGCTTTGGCTGCCGTGTGGAAACGGGACCAGAAGCAACACCCCGCTGCTGTCGGTGTAACTGTCTGAGCAAGGGATGGTGGCAAATTCAGTATGATAATCAGATGAGCTGCAGCCTGATTACAGATGTGACTCTTTCACTTTGGGTATGTCTACACTGCACAGTTATTTGGGAAGAAGCTATTCCGGAATAGTTATTTGAAAATATCTTATTTTGAAATAGCAGGTCTATACTGCAAGGAAGCCTCAAATCAGTCTGAGACAGGCTTCCTTAATGTAGACGTGATATCTCGATTTAGAGTCCCCTGAGGAATAACTTAGAATGGCGCTGGCGAGGCGCTATTTCGAAAGAGCAGCAGTGGAGCATCTACACACACTTCACTGCGAAATAGCTATTTCGGAATAGGCATTATTCTTCACAGAATGAGGTTTACAGAAGTCGGAAGAAGCCATCTGTTATTTCAAAATTATTTCAAAGTAACAGAATTACTGTGTGGATCCTTGCATAGAATCATAGAATACTAGGACTGGAAGGGATCTCGAGAGGTCATCGAGTCCAGTCCCCTGCCCTCATGGCAGGACCAAATACTGTCTAGACCATCCCTGATAGGCATTTATCTAATCTAATCTTAAATATCTCCAGAGATGGGGATTCCACAACCTCCCTGGGCAATTTATTCCAGTGTTTGACTACCCTGACAGTTAGGAACTTTTTTCTAACGTCCAACTTAAACCTCCCTTGCTGCAGTTTAAGCCCATTGCTTCTTGTTCTATCCTCAGAGGCCAAGAAGAACAAGTTTTCTCCCTCCTCTTTGACACCCTTTTAGATACCTGAAAACTGCTATCGTGTTCCCCCTCAATCTTCTCTTTTCTAAACTAAACAAACCCAATTCCTTCAGCCTTCCCTCATAGGTCATGTTCTCTAGACCTTTAATCATTCTCATTGCTCTTCTCGCTGCTCTTCTCCAATTTCTCCACATCTTTCTTGAAATGTGGTGCCCAGAACTGGACACAATACTCCAACTGAGGCCTAACCAATGCAGAGTAGAGCGGAAGAATGACTTCTCGTGTCTTGCTCACAACACGCCTGCTAATGCATCCCAGAATCATGTTTGCTTTCTTTGTAACAGCATCGCACTGCTGACTCATATTCAACTTGTGGTCCACTATAACCCCTAGATCCCTTTCTGCCGTACTCCTTCCCAGACTGTCGCTTCCCATTCTGTATGTATGAAACTGATTGTTCCTTCCTAAGTGGAGCACTTTGCATTTGTCTTTATTAAACTTCATCCTATTTACCTCAGACCATTTCTCCAATTTGCCCAGGTCATTTTGAATTATGACCCTATCCTCCAGATTAGTTGCAACCCCTCCCAGCTTGGTATCATCTTCAAACTTAATAAGCGTACTTTCTATGCCAATATCTAAATCGTTGATGAAGATATTGAACAGAGCCGGTCCCAGAACAGACTCCTGCGGAACCCCACTTGTTATACCTTTCCAGCAGGATTGTGAACCATTAATAACTACTCCCTGAGTACGGTTATCCCGCCAGTTATGCACCCACCTTATAGTAGCCCCATCTAAGTTGTATTTACCTAGTTTATTGATAAGAGGCCTTATCGAATGTTTTACTAAAGTCTAGGTATGCCACAGCCACTGCTTCTCCCTTATCCACAAGACTCTTTATCCTATTAAAGAAAGCTATCAGATTGGTTTGACATGATTTGTTCTTTACAAATCCATGCTGGCTGTTCCCTATCACCTTGCCACTTTCCAAGTGTTTACAGATGATTTCCTTAATTACTTGCTCCATTATCTTCCCTGGCACAGAAGTTAAACTAACAGGTCTGTAGTTTCCTGGGTTGTTCTTATTTCCCTTTTTATAGATAAGCACTATATTTGCCCTTTTCCAGTCCTCTGGAATCTCTCCTGTCTCTCATGATTTTCCAAAGATGATAGTTAGAGGCTCAGATACCTCCTCTATCAGCTCCTTGAGTATTCTAGGATGCATTTCATCAGGCCCTGATGACTTACAGACATCTAACGTTT
Organism: Pelodiscus sinensis; assembly: GCF_052426305.1. NCBI lineage: Eukaryota > Metazoa > Chordata > Testudines > Trionychidae > Pelodiscus > Pelodiscus sinensis. The sequence goes on from NC_143073.1 coordinate 4,797,251, forward strand.
CTAGGTGATTTTTAACTTGTTCTTTTTTAATTTTACTTTCTAAAACTACCCCCTGCCCACTAGCATTCACTATGTTAGGGATTCCTACAGACTTCTCGGTGAAGATCGAAACAAAGAAGTCATTGAGCATCTCTGCTATTTCCAAGTTTCCTGTTACTGTTTCTCCCTCCTCACTGACCAGTGGGTCTATCCTCTCCTTGGTCTTCCTCTTGCTTCTAATGTATTTATAAAACATCTTCTTGTTTCCCTTTATTCCCATAGCTAGTTTGAGCTCATTCTGTGCCTTTGCCTTTCTAATCTTGCCCCTGCATTCTTGTGCTGTTTGCCTATATTCATCCTTTGTAATTTGTCCTACTTTCCATTTTTTATAGGACTCCTTTTTTATTTTTAGATCATTCAAGATCTCGTGGTTAAGCCAAGATGGTCTTTTGCCATATTTTCTACCTTTCCGACACATCAGAATAACTTGCTTTTGGGCCCTTAACAATGTCCCTTTGAAAAACTGCCAACTCTCCTCAGTTGTTTTTCCCCTCAGTCTTGATTCCCATGGGACCTTACCTATCAGCTCTCTGAGCTTACCAAAATCTGCCTTCCCAAAATCCATTGTCTCTATTTTGCTGTTCTCCTTTCTACCCTTCCTTAGAATTGTGAACTCTATAATTTCATGATCACTTTCACCCAAGCTGCCTTCCACTTTCAAATTCTCAACCAGTTCCTCCCTATTTGTTAGGATCAAACCTAGAACAGCTTTCCCCCGGTAGCTTTTTCAACCTTCGGAAATAAAAAGTTGTCTCCAATGCAGACCAAGAACTTATTGGATAGTATGTGCCCTGCAGTGTTATTTTCCCAACATATATCTGGATAGTTGAAGTCCCCCGTCACCACCAAATCATAGGACACTCGCATAGTTACTCCGAAATAATGTTGCTGTGTAAAAGTGGTTGAACTAAAAAAATTTATTGGTCCAATTTCTGGTGGCAAGACAGACAAGGTTTGGAGCTTTCACAGAGCTCTTCTTCAGAGCTGGTAGCTTCCTCAGAGTGTCATTTCTCAGGTCTGAGGAAGAGCTCTGGGTAAGGGTGAAAACTTATCGGGCTCACCGACCAAAGTTGGTGTGCTGAAAGATATTACCTCACCCACCTCATCCCTCTCACATCTTGGGACCAACACAGCTACAACCAGATACTATCCTTTATTGAGACATCAATTAAAGAAACAAATCCATGGAAGAAGTAGATACAAAGTCACCACCCCACCAATAACATGACAGAGAATACCCATATCTGCACAAGCTAAAAGGAAAAGGGTGTGCAATTTTATAAAGACTTGTACTCATAGCATTTCATTAAAGCAAAATCATCGTTTCATGCAGGGTTAGATACAGTCCTAACCTGGGTGCCTTGAACGGTCACAGAGAACCTGCAAAGATTTCTTTTTAGTTAGGAAACCTGAGCCCATTATATTCCTTCTCTGCCCACAGCACTTAATGTTCCCCTGATCTTTTTGGCGTAAAGTAGGCTTTGCTTCTAAATGTGCCTTGGTACCTCTGTTAGCTTGTCCCATTTCAATGGCAACACTGAAATATTCTGTGTCAGTCTGTTATGAATCTCCTTAAATCAACTATAGTTCCTTACCTCCAACAATCAGAGTGGATCCATTCCCGAAAATCAGGTAGCTGCTGTGGATATATGCACAGTAGTAAACACCAGACTCATTCTGTTGGATGTTGCTAATTTCCAGTGTGGAGCTGTGTGTCTCATGTTTGCAAGCAAATTTACTTGCATCGAGATTATCCAAACAGTACTTAATTCGGATGGGTGTCTCTCCTCCTCTTCTCAGATACCAAAACACGTCTCCTGCTTCCATTTTTAATTTGGATAAACAGCGGATCTTTGAGGTATCATTAACTTCAGCAAACTGAACCCGCTGAGGTTGGTAGAGAAATAACTGCACTCCTAGCACTGGAGAAATGAAATAACATTATGGTTAGTTTCCTCAGGTCTCCAAGAGATGAGCTGGGTAGCTCAGCAACAGAATCCACTACGTCTGGTAACATGAATACTCTGCAGCCTCAATGCTAGAAAAACTCGCGATCACTTTGGACAGCTAAATGGAATTGCAATTAAAATGCAGCAGAAGTTTCCAAACACATCCTAGATATGCAACCTGGGGGTCCTCTTTGAAGGGGATGTTCTCCCAGTTCCAAAGCTTAATGCAGACATTTTACCTAAGCAAGAGAAAACCAGGCACTCGGCAAGGATCATGCTGTAAAAAAAGAAGGGAAAATAAAATCCTGACCCCCTAGCGCAAAGGCAGATGCTCAGTGCAGTGCTGGGGTGAAGCAGCGTCTTGTATCCAGTGAGGAACACCTCTGAGGAGGCTGTGCTGTAGTGATAGACACTAGGTGGGTGGGTTAAAGAAACTACAGAGGGTGCAGCTTTTCTGGTAGAATTACTCTGCATTCCTGTGCCCAGGGGCTACGGTGATGCTTTAGGGTGATTTTAAACATCCAGAGCATGGTAGCGTGTCGCCCACGGATGAGCTGTGTGAACAAATTCGCCTGGCAGGTCCCGCTGACTCCCAAAGGAAAATACTCTGAAGTGACTTAGTTCTTTTGACAGTTCCCATCTAGCTCTCTCCCCAGCCTAACATCATTAGTCCCCCATTTCTTGGGGGTGCCAGGCTGATCCGTAACAATGACTGGCAGACTTGCCTTGGAGGACTCACAGTGTGTTCTGAAGCAAAGCCCTGACGTCTTTGAGACCCCCGACAACAAACTATTCAATTTTCAAAAGTGCCCAAGTCCCATTTGCAAGAGTGATGTCGGAGCAAGTGTCAGAGGGCGCCTTGAGAGATTTTCAAACATGACTAGGCGGGCTAGTGACCCACTGCTGGCGAAGTCAAGGGAAGTTAAGAGCATCATCTTGGGTCTAGCATCACCTTGTCAGTCCCAGCTCTCGCCTGTGGGGACCATCTCTCTACCCCTCCCTCGCCCCCTGGCATTCTCCCCTTGCTGAGGACCCACCTGGTCTACGTCCTGGGGGGCGGCAGGCAGCGAAAGCAGGAGTTCGGCTGACGAAGGGCGGCTGGACTGGCTGCAACGCTGCCCCGGGGCATTTCTCACATCCCCCAGCACCCTCCTGGCTCCAGTGTAATGGGGGGGTGCAGAAGGGCATAAATGACACTGCTCCCCGCTCCCAGTCCCCTGGCATTGCGAGGGTGGAAAGGGGCTTCGTGCACACGAGGGTCAGGCCCCAGGCTGGCTGTGCGGGGGCTGCGTGATGCCAGTGCTCGTACAGACCGGGCCATACAAGCCACAGCGCTAGTCACACCCAGGGTCTCCCCAGCACGGCCCGTGTAAGGCCCGTTAGAACCCTGACAGCGGCACGAAGCCCCATTCACTGCGCCGGGGTCCCAGTGACGCCGCTTTACCCTGCACAGGGCTTTAAGGAACCGAAGGCGGCAGCTGGTCGCCCACCGCTGCCCTGGGCTTTGCTGAGTGGGGAGCGCCCAGCTCATTAGAGAAGGAGCCTCAGCACCAAGCAGGATTGGGCCCTCACGCTGTATATAGAAATCCCTTCATTCCCCATGGGGGTGGGGCAGGGCAGCTGTTTCACAGCCCCACAGCGCCCTGGTTTGGGGCAGGCAGCGACAAGGAGCAATGGAGCCGGCTGCAGCTGCAGGGGCATCTTGGTGCTCGTGAAATTACCAGGCTAGGGCAGGACATGGATTTCCCGCTGCGCATGAGAACAAAAAGTAACCATCTCAACCATGGTCTGGAATCAAAAGCCATTTTGGGGTGGGCTGCCTGGGCTTCTGATCCTGCCCCGTCAGCTCACCCAGGCATCCTTTCCTGGCCAGAGGTCGTTGTGAAGTCCAAGACTACAGGAGTATGTATACACTCCTCATTGCAGGAGGAGTAATGGTAGTTCGGATTAGGAGCTTTAATTCGAACTACCTAGCCTGTGCTGCGTGTAGCTGCAGGCAGGTATAGTTCGAACTACGAGGCATTTAAAAATGGCGGCGCCCGGGAACATGCAAATAAAGCCCGGGATATTTTAATCCCGGGCTTCATTTGCAAGTTCGAATGACTACATTAGCCACCCTAGTTCGAACTAGGGTGGCAGGGTCGACATACCCTAGGAGGGTACCAAAAAGAGCTCGATACATTCATGGACGGTAGATCCATCAATGGCTAATGGCCAGAGTGTCCCTAGCCTCTGTTCGTTAGAGGCTGGGAATAGGTGACAGGGGATGGATCACTGGATGATTCCCTGTTCTATTCACTCCCCCGGGGCTTGGCATTGGCCACGGTCGGAAGACAGGACACTGGGTTGGATGGATCTTGGGTCTGGTTCTATGGCTGTTCAGATGTTCTTATGCCATCACTTTGAACTGGAGAGCAGGAATTTTCCCCTTTGCAAGTTCTGAAATTTTCCCAGCGCTCAAAGATTCATCACAACAGACACAAACACCAACAACAGGGCATTTTCGGACAGAGCAATGCTTCTTCTAAAGACAGCTGAGCAGTTCCTGTCATTACCCAACCGGCACGGGGGCGAAGGAACCGGAGCCAGCACCTCTCGTCTTGCTGGACGTATCCACAGCGACTGCAAGCCACCTTTCTTTCCGGACCGCAGGTGGAAGGGTCAGCAGAAATCTGGGCCTTCCTGCACCCCTGCTGCAGTCAGCCCTCAGGGAACAGGAAATCAGAGTCAGGAAATCAAAGTCATTCATTTTTTATTGGCATCTACAGAACCACAGAAGGGTCTGGTTGGAAGAGACCTTGCAAAGCCGTCAAGTCCAGGCACTGAGGCAGGACCATAGTTCCCACGAAGGTGCATGCCTGCACAGCAGCGCACCAAAAAATTCTTCCCATGCCCACCTTCTCTGGAGAGCTGCGCAGCAGCACTCGCATGGCAGGCAGCTGCCCCGGCAGGCGGGGCTGGCTGAGACAGGGTAGTGAGGGAGCCACTGGGGTGGGGGTCCAGGACCTGCTGCAGCTGCATGGCAGCGGAAGTGGGGGGGGAAGGCCCACTCCAGTCGCTGGGGCTGCCTCAGGTCAGGGGGGACAGGGTCTGCTCCAGTAGCTGGGAACAGGACCTATCGCGTGGCGGGGGAGGAGTGTCTGCTCTGGCGGCTGGGAACGCGACCTGCTGCACGGTGGGGGAGGGGCGGTTCTACTCCAAAAGCCGGGAACGGGTGTTAAAAATGTGGGTGCCGTGATGACACGCGTCCAAACCAGCGCCCATGACCTCAATACTGGCGCACAAGCCAAAACTCACTCTGCTCATGGTTGGAAAATCTTAGCAAGAGCCCTGGGCAGGACCCAGTAAACCTGGACCATCCTTGACAAGGTCTTGGGTGTGCACCACAATATTTCCTTTATTTTCCACAGTTGAAAGGTAAACTACAGATTTTTGGGGGGTTATTTCGTGAACTGTTCTGCTTCATCTTTGCTCTCCCCATCCACTGAGGAATCGGGGGGAGCAAACGGCACTTCCTTGGTTACCAAAAACAGAGAGAGCAACCTGAAAAAGCAGCCAGCTCCAGAGCTCTGCTAGCTGAACAAACAAATGACAAGTGGCAAAATACGTGGGCTGAAAGTGACCGCAGCAGCAAGTGTAGCTCCCCAAGCAGCCAGTTCTGATCTATTTTTAAACGATTAGGCCTTTGCAGCAACTGTGGCTGTTTGTCCTGGAGCATGGGTGAGGGTTTTTTAAAGATAGGTTTCAATTTTTTCTGATAAAACCTATTCTAGAAACAAAATCAGTCACTTTGTCTTGACTTCGCATACATTTGTACAGGAGACAATCAAGGGTAAAATGAATGTGTGTCATTTAAATTTGACTGGGGGCAATAACCTTAAGGCACGTTTGAAAATTTGTCAAGTGATTTTGATGCCTAACTTCCATCGAATTTGTAAACCACCCTAGGCACTGATCTTTAAGTACCAACATATCTTGAAATCTGGTTCACCTGAGTCCAGATATCAGTGAAAGTCAGCGGGAGATAGGCCATGTCTAGACTATGGAGAAGATCAACACTGTGGAAATCGATCTTCTGGCGTTTGATTTAGCAGGTCCACTAAAGACCCGCTAAATCAAATGCTGAAAGTGCCCCTGTTCATGCTAGAACTCCTACTCCTCATGAAGCATATGGGAAGCCAACAGAAGCATTTCTTCCATCAACCTCCCGCTGTGAGGATGGCACTGAAGATCGGCTTAAAGTACATTGATGGCAGTTACTTTTTTTTATGTAGCTGGAATTGTGTACCTTGAGCTGAGCTTCATCTGTAGTGCAGACCTGGCCTTAACTTACAACAAGTAGTTAAATTGCTTTTGAAAATGATACCTCACTCCTTAGGTTCTTGTGCCTCACTGAGGCTAGATTTCTGCTGTACCTAGACATACAATTTTATCTGGTTCAGAGGGGACTAGATACCATTGTAAAAAACAAACAAACAAAAAAAACCACACCAACAGGACTTAAAATGCAAATTATCTAAACCGTTTTTTAAAATTATGACTTAGATTCTTACGTGATTTACGTCTTTGTGCCCTAGGGTGGCTAGATAAAGACTACAATTTTACAATGTTTCCATTAGTATGACAATTTTATCATGGCAATTTTAAAATATCAGGCAGAGTCCAGGAAAACAACCGTAAGGACAGAAGGAGAGCCGGGAGCATGTGTGAAAATTAGAGAGAAAAACCACCTGCTGGGCCAGATACTCTGGTCTTGCCCCAGCAAAGGCAGCGAGTTGGGGTCCCAGCCTACAGCAGAGTAATACTGACACTGAGAGCAGCTCAACTCCAGGAAGGCTCAGTCCCAGGGACTTGACACAGCGCTCCCGTGGGACCAGAGTCCCAGATAAATTCGTCTGACTCTGCATAAAAGTATTTCACAGAGCAAGCTCATCCAGTGGGCTCCCTTTATCAAGGAAAGAGAGAGATGCACGGTTGTGGTTCCCCCCAGGTAACAATTATTTACACTGGGTTTAATAAGAGAGATAAAGTCCTCCAGGCCACTGTTTTTCTGACCTGGGCCTAGCAGCTTCTCTACATCCCTGTCCGTAGAGATCTTTTGTTTCCAGGTATTGTCATGTATCCTCTCAAGGTTGGGGAGCAATCTGTAAAGCCAGCTGAAGACAATCATTGTTTGTTTCCTATTCCTTGTATAGAATTTCCCTAGGGCAGAAAGTCTTTGTTCCCTCCTCCCCAGCCCTGTGGAAAAGTACAAAATTCAAAATGGATTCCAGAATCAGGCGGCTTGGTCACGTCTTTGTAGGTCCAAGCATACCCCAGGCTCACAGGAAAACCAAGACTGTTCACAGATCATTGTCTTGAGCACCAGGCCATTAAGTTTCTTAAGTACCTCTAATGGCATTCGCATACCTAGATTAACAAACAGGTTTATGCTACATAGTTCTAACTTCAAATACAGGAATGATACTTGCACATAAATAAAATACACACACTCAAGGATTACAAGCTCTCCAGTGACTGGCCACATGCCCTATTTTGCATAAAACATATTTGAGTTATGCATATTCATATTCAAACATATATTTTCCATTAAAAATATGGGAGTGTAGTGTCACAGCTATCTTTTTTTGTGTGTGTGGTGTGCCCAGCACGACAGAGCCTCAGTCTGTGGGGGGAGGGTCTTACTGCTTCTCCAATATCAGAATTAATAATCGTATCATCTCTACCCTTTTTCTATTTCATAGAATAGACAACTCTGACGGACAAGAACAGAATTGCTCCTCTGTGATGAATGGAGTCCCACAGTAGTAGTTTATGTTTTTTAAAACAAGAGATGCACAAAGAAAGAATGAAAGAGAAAGCGAGAGAAATACAGGAAGTCTCATGTTTGTAACATTCTAGGATGTGCTGTGAGTTTGCTTGAAATACAACCTCTTCCATGGTCATTTCTCTGAACCAATATTGTGAGTAGAGACCTCCATTCTTGCAAAAAAATCTGTGACAAGTCATTACCAATTGCCTGCAGGTTGATCAGGCAGTGGAGTTACTCCTCATCATGTCCCTTCCTACACCACAGTTTTCTGAAGATGTGGGTTGTGCCCACGAAAGCTCATGATCCCATCAACATGTATCGTTGATCTCTAAGGTGCTGCAAGACTATTTGTCATTTTTAAGTGTTTCCAGTTACAGACTAACTCAGCCACCCATCTGAAGCTTTTCTATACTGCCGACAGCTGTTCCCTAACCCATTTACACTTAAACCCAGTTGATCCTGCCACTTCAATGAGAGTTATGCATTTATAACTCATGGCCTATCCAGGCCCATGATGTGTAATTTACACCATGGTCTACATCTAATGCAATACGCCCAGAGATTGCCATGGGAGTTCCACCTGCCTATTTCAGGCAGGAGTTTGCCTGGGTCTCTTCTCCAAGTCTGCCCCCAGCTGTGGGTGATGAAAGCTGAGAAACAGGCTTCCTCCTGATGCTTTGGTATTTTATCCACCACCACACTGGACTGCTTCATGACATGATACTGAACAGTAATTTGGGGCCAGATCTGTAGCTGATGTAAATCAGCATCGCTCCACTGATGCCAATGAACTGATGCTGATTTACACTAATTGAAGGTCTGGCCCTGTCATGGCTATTTCCCCACTTTAACACTTTGGCTACGTCTACATTGGCATCTCTTTCCGGAAAAGGGATGCTAATGAGACGAGTCGCAATTGCAAATCCACGGGGGATTTAAATATCCCCCGCGGCATTTGCATTTACATGGCTGCCGCTTTTTTCCGGCTTGGGGATAAGCCGGAGAAAAGCGCCAGTCTAGACACGATTCTCCGGAAAATAAGCCCTTTTCCGGAGGATTTCTTATTCCTACTTTGAGTGTAGAAAGTAGGGGGTCCTCAAGAGATCTTAACAATACCCTGCCTCTAGAGGGTTCTGTTTTTAAAAACACCCTAAGGTCACCGATTCCCTAATCTTGGAAGGTAGCTGCCACCATCCAAGTGAAAAAACAAAACAAAACACTTTTCTTCTTGAATCCAGGAAGAAATCACTTGCCAACTTCTTCCACCACAAGAGATCTTGAAAAAAAAAACAGGACACAAACTGTAATCTCTGAGCTGACCTCTCAGTTTAGTCCAGGACACAAGAATCAGATCATAGCCTTCAAAAAGGTGACTTTATTAACAAAACGAAAAGATATACTTGGTAAAGCATACTTGGTTGCTAGATGTTATAGAGCAACTGAGAAAAAACAGATTAAAGCACAGAGAGTTGTATTCCTGGAATTCAGCTTTAGTTACAGTGTACTGAGGGAGGGCACATGGACTCTGCACAGAGGAATCTAACCAAACAACAAAACTAAGAAAATACCCAGATTGTGTCTAACTAAAAACATTCCCTGTCTACTCACGTTTCTGTACTGCCAAGGTCCAGTCCAATTTTAGGTCTGATATTCTTTTCTAGGCATAGTACTCTTGCCTGGTTTAATTCATCTTGTTTCCCCAGCTCCTGGTATGAACTCCTCAAAAGTCAAGTAGCAGACAGATCCCCTTTCAATTCAAATCTTAACATTGTCTTCCCATTGATTCTCCAGGCTCCCTGCCAACACTTCCGAACTCCCTGGGTTTATCCCTTAAGTTACTGAATGCTGGGATCTTTAGAAAAGGACAGTGCCCCTTCCATCCATCACAGACCCTTGGAGGACTTTAAGTGAACCTTGAATGTTCCCAGTGTGGTTCACTTGAGAAATGAGACCGGGAAGTCTCTGTGGCTGAAACTCCAGGCTACGTCTAGACTGCAAGCCTCTTTCGAAAAAGAGTGTCTAGACTACAACCAGTACAGTTTGCATTACATAGTGCCTTTTTTCAAAAGATCACTTTTGAAAAAAGGAGTTCTTCCTGGTAAAACGAGGTTTTCTGTGGTCAAAAAAAACTGCCGTGTTCTTTCGATTTACTTTCAAAAGAATGCAGCAGCAGTCTAGATGCAGCGGATGTTTTTTTCGAAAAAAGGCCACTTTTTTTGAAAAAACCTTGTAGTCTAGACACTCCCCCAGAGTCCAGAACAACTCAAGCTCTATCACCTGCCACAAACTGTGCAGTTCAGATTCTTTTTGCACACCTCAAACTGGAATAGAACTGGGTACCCCAGGAATGCAGGATCACAACTTATAGAAATGTAGCCATGTTAGTCTGGTGTAGCTGAAACAAAAAACAGGACTATGTAGCAATTTAAAGACTAACAAGATGGTTTATTAGGTGATGAGCTTTCGTGGGTCTGGCCCACAAAAGCTCATCACCTAATAAACCATCTTGTTAGTCTTTAAAGTACTACATAGTCCTGTTTTTTGGATCAGAACTTGTTAGTGTTTGTGTGGCTATGAGGTGTATCATGGGTGTACAGCAAATGTGTGATACAACACAATTCACAACAATTAGTCCCCTGGTTGGGATAGCTTTGATACCAGGGCATCCTGTTTGGCACCTCATTTATGATAACCAGAGGCTTATCATATGTAGGTCCCAATATGATTGAGAAAGGGCATCAGTAATGTTATTCCCATTTAATAAATGGGGAAACTGAGGCACAGAGAGGGGAAATGACTTATTCAAGATAACCCAACAGAACAGACAGGAATAGAACCCACATCTCTGTCCAGGGCTCAATCTACTAGGCCATATTGTGTAATGGATAATTAGAGACTAATATATAATTCAGTTTCTCAATGTCTCTGCTGTACACCACAAGAGTTCGCAGGACTGAAAGGTAAATTCCAGATTCTGTGGCTATTTCATGGACTGTTCTGCTTCACCTTTGCTCTAACCATCCGCTGAGGAATTGGGGAGAGCAACTGACCCTTCCATGGTTACCAAAAGCAGAAAGAGAGACCTGAAAAAGCAACCAGCCCCAACGCTCTGCTAGCAGAACAAACAACAAGTGGCAAAATACGTGGGGGTGGAAACTGACCACAGCAGCAAATGCAGCTCCTCAGACAGCCGGTTCTCATGTATTTTTTACATGATTGGTCCTTTGCGGCAAACATGGTTGTTTGTCTTGTAGCCTGTGGTTTTATTTTACGGTCAGTCTCAATTAAATGTTGTAAAACATAATGTAGAAATAAAAATCAGTCAAAACAATGACAGTATCTTTCCCTTTGTCTAGGATTTTAACAGACTCGTATTAGAAAAGATGTAATATAAAATGAATGGAGATCAGTTAAGTTTGGCAGGGAGCAATAGTCTTTAGGATGACTTTTCAACCTTGCCTACAAAACTACGTTGCCTGGCTCCTATTGATTCTAGAAACCCTACTCCTCACCTGCCTGGAGTTTTAAGCCTCAAAAATACTTTTGTAAATCTGCTTGTAAGAACCCCCTACATGCCACTGGGAAAAAAATGGGCTTCCTCCTCCAGGTTCCTAAATTACCTTTTAAAACATGACTTAGGCTCCCAAGTGATTTAGGTGCTTCTACCCCAATGTGGATGCATTTCTGTAACAACACTAGCTACAGCTATGACTTCCTTAATAAACATTTGTAATAAGTTTCAGGCAGATACACCAAAAAACAGCTATAAGAGAGGGAGGGAGCAGAGGTGCGTGGAAATGGTGATCCCAGTTAAGCTGCTAATCCAGCAGCCTTTTCAAACCAAAGAGCCAAACTCCATCAAAATTCAGAACAAGCGACCAATAAAGAGCCGTATTAGAATGCCCATTTGCATGTCTGAAAATATACAATGTAATATTAATCATCATTGACATAGTGATTAATAATAGCATCAATGAAACATTGTACTCACAGACTTTATTGAATAGGACTTCTGCTGCTGCATCTTTTTGCACGGTTCTTTGAGGTTTACATTGTAAGTGGTCGAATCCAACTTCATGAAGGCATTCAGGCTGTCTTCTGTCAATCTTATGGAAGCAAGTTGGATGTGGGGGTGCAGGAGTCTGGGTTGGAATGTATGAGGGGCTCGGGGCAGGGGGTTCAGATGTATCATGGGCTCAGGGCACAAGGTTGGGGTGCAGGAGTGTTATGGCAGGGGGTCGGAGCTGTGGGAGTCCAGGAGTCTGGGATATTGGAGCATGAGGGGCTCAGGGCAGAGGGCTCAGATGTATGATGGTCTCAGGGCACAAGATGGGGAGGTGTTGGAGATATTTAAGAGCACGCGCCCGAAAAAAGTCCCCAGCATAGAAAGCAGGACTCAGGAGCAGGGTCAGAGCATAACACAAGGATTCAACACTGAATTTGGGCCCTTGATTGGTATAAACTCTTTGGAAGGGATGGGTATGGACTCTCGTACTGGGCATTTAGTTTTGCTCTCTCTGGAAACAATTTTGCACAGAAAACGAAGGAACGTGCCTTATGCACATATCTGAAATAAGTGCCCTGAAAGTAGGTTTTGCCCCAAACGTTCCCAGATGGAGTCGCTCCATCACATTTCCATATTCTAGCTCCACCCAGAGGACTCCACCCTCAGCCCTTTCCTTGGTCTATCATTTTAATGAAACATTCAAGCTAAGTTTTCTTTTGGCTCCTTTCCTCATGTTCTTCAGTTTTCCGGCACCAGTGTGAAATTGATGCTAATCTCATCTGCATCCCTGAAACATAGGACTGAAGTCAGAAGAGAGTCTTGTTATGGGCATCCAATTAGAACTCAACAGATCGCAACAGCCTCGCATACCATGCTGAAAGTCAGTCTGAATTTGAATTTCTTTTCTAATCGATTTCACGGGCAAAGGAATATTCTTCCACTGGCTTGCTCTGCTGGCTCTCGCAGTACAATTTTCAACTGGGTTATCAATACCTTTCTGCCCTCCTTTTCTGTCACGCATCTTGTCCCCCTGATCTTCAAGAGGAAACAGAACATTTTCCTCTCCACGTGATAAAGTCTTTCATCAAGTGATCCATTAGCTAGCAGACGTCTGTTTGTCTCTCAGCATCGCCTCTTCATGACTGAAGAAAGGCACGAGATGCTTCACCAGGCACTTGGGATGCTTCTAGTCTATCTGCACAGTGAGTATTTTAACCTGATTTATTTCATGCTTGTTTTCTACCACTTTAAAAACAATTAACTCTATACACAAGAATCTTCTGCCATTCCAAGAGGTGCTAACATTGACTTGGGAGAGAGACTCTCACATCTTTCAATTCATTGACTGAAATCTTGAGAGAGGTGATGAAATATTGTGTTTTGAAACAGCTGAATGCGAGGTGCAAACTGCTTGAAAATAGTTTCTGGATAATATTGTGCATTGGGGTGCAAAATCAACTCTTTTTTGCACATTTATTGCATACAAGCTGATGTACTTTTCTGCAGATGATCAAAAGCAGAATTTGAAACACCAGAGGCTTAGTTAATACATGATGCTCTGACGCAAAATTTAATCAAATTAAAGTTTATTATTGATTAGGATAAGCAGAAGTGGGCACTTGTACTCTTCTGATTAAGGCAGGGGACTGAAGTCTGAACCCCAGCAACTGATCTCTGTTGTTACATGACATTAATTCCCGCACAGGCTACATGAATCCTAACACATGGCTAGAAATAGAGAAAAATTAAAATGAGTGAATTAAACGTTTTGTTTATTCTTGGATCGTCTGCTCCATATAGAAGCTTCAGGGGGGTAGCCGTGTTAGTCTGTACAGGATAAACTTAAAAAAACAAAAACTGGTCTGGTTGCACTTTATAGACTATCAAAACATATAGATGGTATCATGAGCTTTCGTGGGCACAGCCCACTTCTTCAGATCATCTTTGGTCATCTGAAGAAGTGGGCTGTGCCCACGAAAGCTCATGATACCATCTATATGTTTTGTTAGTCTATAAAGTGCTACCAGACCAGTTTTTGTTTTTAAATCTACTCCGTATAGTTATTGGAAAAACCCAGCCTTTTCCAGTGCTCACTGTACACACGTTCTTCCCCATCTAGTGACTGCTTCGGAAGAAGAGATACAAATCCTGCAAAGCCCAACAGAGCTATGGCTGACCTCTGGGAAGAATGCACAGCTGGACTGTAAAATATCAGAAGAAGAAGTGAGCACAATGTGGTACAAGGAGCAACAGAATGGAGGTTTGCAGTGGATTCACCAGAGTTCCAAGTTTAACTCTTCCGAGGGAAAATACTCGAGTAAAGTGGACATCACAGCAAAAATGTATTCTCTTATTATCAGTAATGTACAAAGAAATGACTCAGGGGTTTATTATTGTGGCCTCTTTTCCTTTCTGTATCTACAGCCCAACTTTGGGAATGGGACCAGACTCGTTGTCACAGGTGAGTTTCCAGTGGCTCAGAACACTGAGATGCCAATGCTAGGGGCTGTTGTGAAAAAAAAAAACCTCTTTTAGGGCAAGATTGTGACAGATCCCCCCAGTTTCATCTCTCAGCTATTGGTATTGCAAAACCAGGCAGCAAGCGAGCACAAGGGCTGGGAAACCAGGAGACACAGGTTTTGTTCCTGAATCATTGGGCATGGAAGGGGTAAGAATTTTTTTAAATCAGCACCCAAAAGTTGTCATTTAGGTTCCCAAACAAATGATCAGGTTTCTAAAGTGATCTGATCCAAATGCAGATTTGAAAATCTGGGGCATTTTGGAAAAATCTGACCTTCGATTTCTCTGCCTCATCTGTACCAGGCGGACAACGGGTCCCTTGGTAGAAGCACTTTGAGATCTAGGGATGGAAAGCACTGTATCTTTAGAACTTCTCACAGTTGCTGACCAATCCTACTGAAACTGCCTGAGTCCAGGACATGGGATACTTCCCCCCACCCCTACTATCCTTATAATAAGACTTCAGTATTAACCAGATTTTTTTCCCCCAAGTAGTCACCAGGCTTCATGAAATGATTCCCCCCCCATGTGTCCTTCACACATAGGACTCTTCATTCTGCAGAACATATGAACATAAACACAGACTGTACATCTAGTGACAGCTATCGATAGATTTGATCTGCATTCCGGCAAGAGATTAGTTAAGGCGCTACTAGAGACTGTGACTCAGACTTGTGGAATGTCCATAGTAGGAATTCTTAGCCAAATTGTTATGTCCAAGGAAGAATCGCTCCTTTGCCAGGATTTTCATAGCTAGATCTCAAGAACACTTTGCAAAGGTGACTCACATAATGTCCCCAAGTTGACTAAAGACACACACCAAATCAGAGCTGGGGCTATAGTTCAGGTGTCCTGTCTCCCAGGCTGGTGTCCT
This sequence comes from Pelodiscus sinensis, assembly GCF_052426305.1. Classification (NCBI taxonomy): domain Eukaryota; kingdom Metazoa; phylum Chordata; order Testudines; family Trionychidae; genus Pelodiscus; species Pelodiscus sinensis. Next base: position 4,812,451 of record NC_143073.1, read on the forward strand.
TCCTTTGTGTGTTGTTCTGAATTGAACACGCTGATGATCCTCAGCAAATAATCCACGAAGGCCAGCTTAGGGCAAACTTCCGAGCAGCGTCGGAGGGGGGGAGCCTCCCAAGGCGGATGCCCCAGAGGGTTAGACACTGACAACGAACAACTACACAAAAATGAGAAGGCTAGTTAAACAGAAATTAAAAGGTACAGTGACAAAAGTAAAATCCCTGGAAGCTGCATGGGAACTTTTCAAAGACACCATAATAGAGGTCCAACTTAAATGTATACCCCAAATTAAAAAACACAGTAAAAGAACTAAAAAAGACCCACCATGGCTTAACAACCAAGTAAAAGAAGCAGTAAGAGATAAAAAGGCATCTTTTAAAAAATGGAAGTCAAATCCTAGTGAGGAAAATAGAAAGGAGCATAAACACTGCAAATTAATTGTAAAAATGTAATAAGAAAAGCCAGAAAGGAGTTTGAAGAACAGCTAGACAAAACTAAAAAAGTAATAAAATGTTTTTTAAGTACGTCAGAAGCAGGAAGCCTGCTAAACAGCCAGTGGGGCCCCTGGACAATTGAGATACAAAAGGAGCACTTTAAGATGATAAAGTCATTGTGGAGAAACTAAATGAATTCTTTGCTTCAATCTTCATGGCTGAGGATGTTAGGAAGATTCCCAAACTTGAGCCGTACTTTGTAGGTGACAAATCTGAGGAATTGTCACAGATTGAAGTGTCAGAGGAGGTTTTGGAAGTAACTGATAAACTTAACAGTAACAAGTCACCAGGACCAGATGGCATTCACCCAAGAGTTCTGAAAGAACTCAAATGTGAAATTGCACAACTATTAACTATGGTTTGTAACCTGTCCTTTAAATCAGCTACTGTACCCAGTGACTGGAAGATAGCAAACATAATGCCAATATTTTAAAAGGGCTTTAGAGGCGATCCCGGGAATTACAGAACAGTAAGTCTAACGTCAGTACCGGGCAAATTGGTTGAAACAATAGTAAGGAATAAAATTGCCAGATACACAGAAGAACATAATTTGTTGGGCAAAATTCACCATGGTTTCTGTAAAGGTAAATTATGTTTTACTAATCTGTTTGAGGTTAACTAATGAGGTTGTCAAGGCTAGGTGTGACAGGGTTTAAAAGAGAACTGGATAAATTCATGGAGGTTAAGTCAATTAATGGCTGTTAGCCAGTATGGGTAAGGAATGGTGTCCCCAGCCTCTGTTTGTCAGAGGGTGGAGATGGATGGCAGGAGAGAGATCGCTTCATCGTTACCTGTTCGGTTCACTCCCTCTTGGGTACATGGCATTGGCCACTGTCGACAGACAGGATACTGGGCTGGATGGACCTTTGGTCTGACCCAGTAGGGCTGTTCTTATGTTCTTAACTTGCACAGACAAAGCCTTGGACATTTCAAACGTGCTGCGCTCATGGGGAAAGGGCTGGGGGGCACTAGCTGAGCTACCACTGGCAGCTCTTTCCAGTCTCTAGTTTCTGGGACTCTCTTTTAGATGCCTCTGAGCCGAGACTTTCCATTCTGGCACCCTCCGACCCAGGGGATGCTGAGCTTCCCCATGATGTGCCCCTGCTCTGCCTGCTCTCAGATTTCACTCCCCCCTGGAGTGTTCTCTGGGACACCGGGGAGGGGCCGTTGGAGGGCCAGACGGATGCCGGAGCCATAGACGGGGAGGGGATATTCAGCATCTGGAGCCTAACGACAATCCCATCCGAGTGGTGGAACCAGGAGACGAGCTGCACGTGTACGGCCAAGGAGAGCGGCACAGGAAGACACATCAGCGCTACCATCGCCATGGAAACAGGTCCAGTATCGTGTCCTCCAACCTCACCTGCCTCCCTGGGCACTTATCCTACGCCCCTCACCATGGCACTGTTAGTCCCAAGAAGAACAGTTCCTCTGTCACGATTTTCACCGTAGTCTCTGGGCACCGAGTGGCAGCAACATCTACTCGCAGCTAGAGAAATAGAATCAGATCATTTTGCACAGCCCTTTTCCCTGTCCTTTGTACAACCCACTGCCTCCACATCCAGGACAGCAGCATGCTACAGCTCACAGAGCAATGTGCACGGCGCGGTAAGGAAAGATCCTCTCTTTGCCCAGGAGGCGGGGTGGGCGATAGAGATCTAGGGCCCTCCTTTAACAGGAGTTTTCTGTACTCCGCAGAGAGAAAAGACGCTGCGGGCTGTGAGATTGTGTTCTATGCCGGGCTGCCCTGTATTTTCATCCTGCTCCTGACCCAGCTGCTGATCTTGCTGTGGAGAAAGCGCCCGACCGGAGGTAACTCAGTCAAAACTCTCTCTGCCATAAAACAGTCGCTCACCACACATTCGTGTAACTGGCCCTTTGTTTCACTTATCAGGGAGAGCTGTGCAAACAGGGAATCCAGTACGGGAGAGGCAGATCCCACAGGTAAATGGCTTTTTCATCTTTTGGTACATCACTGTTTTTCTACTCTAGTATTTGCTAGGGATGTCTGTGGTTAACCAGTAAATTGGTAACGGTTACCATTTAACTGGTGGTCCGACTGGGCTGGAGCAGCCCTCTACTCACCCCTGTTTAAGTGCTTAACTCGTTAAATTTAATATTTAACCGATTGAATGGGATTTTACATCCCTAGTATCCACACCTTACCTCCTGATGTCTCATTTGAAGGTATCCTTTTCCGCCTTCTTGAAGGAAGTGTCGTGTAGGGTTATTGGTACAGAACAACTCCTGGGTCTGGTGTAATACACAAAACTAATAATTATATCCTCTCTTTCCTTTTGCTATTTCAGACGGAATACGCCACTCTGCCGTACAGGGACCAAAATGCTCCTCTGTGATGGATGCAGTCTCAGAAAGCGGTTTACGATTTTTTAAAACAAGCGATGCAAGGAGAAAGGGCGATCGAGAGAGCGAGAGGCACGGGGAAAGTCTTGTGTTTGTCAAGATGTTTGTGTGATGTGAGTGTGCTTGAAATACAGCCCCTTCCGTGGTCCGTTCTCTGGACACGTCGTCCAGGCTGACATTGCCATCCTTGCACAACCCCACACAGGGTCACTGGTGCGGGGACTACAGGTTTGTGGGATGCTGGCTTTACCTCTCCTCTCAAACATGTCACCATAATGCCATCTCAGATTTCATTCACCCCGCGGGACATTCTAGCCACTCACGGGTTTAGGTCATCCAGCTCTGACAACTTCTTCCATCCGCCCATTCTCACCGCAGCCCCTACCTGTTCTCTTTCAGGGCCCTCTCGTGCTTTCCCTCTCCCAGGGTATCAGACTCCCACAGAACTGCCTCAGGCAGCCTTCAAACCCGCTGTCCTGATTGCAACACCCCCCCAGGACTTGTTGGGGACCCCAGGCCCACCCTCAACTCCTGGTTTGAACTCAGGGACCATCAAATCAGCAGCCAAAGTCTGCAACTTCCCACCTTGCTGGGGCTTCCCTGAGACTTTTCCTCCTCTGCCTCTCTCACTGCACCGCCCCTTGCCTGGGTACATTTCCTTCAGGACTTGGATCAGCAGGGTTATTTCTGGATCACTTAGGGAACTCAATTACCTTTAGTTGTGGTCTATCCACTTAACTGACCCCTTGTCAGCCTCATTCCCCTGGCACTAGCCTAGGCGGGTGAACTCCCCCCCCCCATGCCCCCAGCATGGGCATTTGCTGCCAACTCAGAACCACAGAATGAAGTTTCAGAAGCTAAGCAGGCGATGCCACAGCCCACGCTAGTGGAGGTTTCCCATCCAAGCCATGACCTTGTGTAGAGGGAGCAGGAAGCGACCTTCAGCTACATTTTTACACTGGGTGTTAAGCTTGAAGTTCCTCCATGCCAGCTGCACGTACCTAGCCCAGAACCTATCCTGGGAAGGATGCTAAGATGTGGCTGAAAAAGTAGCTTAGGATTCTGACATTTTTTTAAAGGTTCCCATTAGCTCCTCATAGTCTGTGGCTTTTGCTCTTTTTCCAAGGCAGACTAGAGAGGCCAGAACCAGCCTTTATGTCTACACCGGGTTTGGTGACAAAAGTGCGGTCGACATGGTAAAGTCACCAAAACGGAAAACTCATCACACCTGGTTTTCTACTAACCATTGTCAAGATGTCAAGGCCTGATTGCTAGTGTTCCTGTCCATGGAAAGAGCAAGGTAATGTGGGTGGGCATCCCACAGGGCCTGGCATCACCTTCAGTCGCTAGGCACTTGGGACATTTTTCACTTTCCCATAATGCCTAGCACTATCCTGCGCATTCCCCATCAGCCATCTCTCTGCTTCCCAGTTCTCTTGGGGCATCTGGCTTCCTTGAACGACAGTCCTTTCTGCAAGCTCCAGCATCTGCTGTGAGAAATCCCAGGCCTCTCTCCCCTGTTGTGTTCAATGTGCGTTAGACATCAGGCCTTGCACCAGACCGACTTATGCACGTAATAGCAAAGACGACGACTCGGATGCGGATGAGCAATTTATTAAAGTGTTTAACCACCTTGAAAGTTAGGAAGTTTTTCTAATGTCCAACCTCTGCCTCCCTTGCTACAGTTTAAGCCCATTGCTTCTTGTCCTATCATCAGAGGCCAAAGAGAACAATATTTATCCCTCTTCCTTGTAACACCCTGTAACAAAATACTTGAAAACAGCTCAGTCTTCTCTTTCTAAACTAAACAAGCCCAATTCTTTCAGTTTTCCCTCATAGCTCATGTTTTCTAGACCTTTAATCATTTTGTTGCTCTACTCTGGACCCCCTTCAATTTCTCCACATCTTTCTTGAAATGGGGTGTCCAGAACTGGACACAATACCCCAACTGAGGCCTAATCAGCACAGAGTAGAGAGGAAGAATGACTTCTCGTGTCTTGCTCACAACACTCCTGTTAATGCCTCCCAGAATCATGTTGGCTTTTTTTACAACAATGTCACACTGTTGACTCATATTTAGCTTGTGGTCCACTATGACCCCTAGATCCCTTCCTGCAGGGCTCCTTCCTAGACAGTCACTTCCCATTCTGTACGTGGGGAATGGATTGTTCCTTCCTAAGTGGAGCACTTTGCATTTGTCCTTATTAAACCTTATCCTGTTTACATCAGACCATTTCTCCAGTTTGTCCAGAATCCAGATGATTTTGAATTATGACCCTATCCTCCAAAGCAGTTGCCAGCTTGGAATCTGCCAATTTGAACCGCCAGACACATGGGCTGTCAGAACCACTCGTCGATATCAGGGAGGCTCTGAAGAACCACTTTGGCAACAAGGGGCGCTCATCCTGAGCGAGGCATTCCCATGACACCCAAGGGATATTTCAGGCTTCCACAGAGGCCGGAGTGACGGGTGTGAAAATGAGTGTGTGGTGCAGACGGAGGGTTGCTGGATAAGAATTATGGCTGTGCGGCCATAGAGGATGATATGTGGGCATGAAAAGAGTTCTGCATGTGTTGACAGTGAGACCTTGGGCTGTGTTTGCGCTGCATCTTGATAAGACACCTCCGCACCTCATTTTGGTCTTCCATGAGCTTTAGCATGCGCTCATATGCACATCTCGGAATGAAACTTGCCACTTTTGTTACCTGAGAGGCAAACAAAGATCTCTCCAGACCCCCTGGTCACAGTGACAGTCAAAGGGAGGAGGGAAAAGGAGGGTTGGGCATGAGTCCCCAAGAAAGTACAGTCTGCACTTGTGCAGCAGGTGTACATGGAAACAATTTGTAATAATTCTACACATCTCCACCGGCGGCCATTACTCTGGCTGACACATCCCTGCTGCAGGGTAACCGGCAAACCCGGGCTCAGCTTCTGGATTGGAGCAGGGGGCATCCCGCTCCTTATGCAGCCAGACTCTGTGCTGCCTTGATTCCGGCAGCACAGTAGGAGGAATGGTTTGGGATTGTGTCATACTACAGCCGTGGGGGTGGGGGGGCCCTGCCACAGGGTCTCCATGAGGAAATTGATACGTTACATCTGGCAAAGCTTCGACACCATCTCCCAGTAAGATTCTATTGATATCTCTGGGTGCACATCGATGCTGTTTGGACATAATGCAGACCCAAGAAGGGCTTAGCCAGTTCACAGACATACAGCCTTCGTTCACCCCATGCTGCCACTCCCCTCCTCTCCCGAATAAAAGGGCAATTTCTCAAGAGGCCACCCCCCCTCCTCCAGCCCACTGCAATACACAGCAACTAACCGCCCCACATAGCCACCCCTTTTCCCCCCGCTGCACTAGAACAACTTACCGCCCTGCATGGCCAGCAACCAGACTGCCCTCCCGCCCTGCACAGCTAACTTACCCTGCCTCTCTTCCCTTGCTTCATGCTGCACATACCGTTGCTGAGCATCCTCACAAACACTGGGACTTGAGAACAATTCCTCCCTGCCTGGCGCACAGATTGAGCCTAACTCCTTTCTCCGTTTCCACCACTTCATCAATGACTTCTGTCTCCAGGACAGCTCCTGTTTCTGGCTCTGCGCCGTGGGGTGTCTCGCTCACACAGGGCTCGAGAAATGTGACCGCACGTGTCCCAGCCCCTCCGGGTCTCTCACCGCCGTGGTTTCACCTCACACGCCGAAAAGATCCAAAACCTCTGTGGTGCTCCAAGCAGGAGAGTGTCTTGAGCAACTGCCACCCTCAAGAAGATGCCATGAGGACCACTACACAACAAGCTAGACACCAGGAAATGGATTTTAAAGTTCTTGCATCTGCTTACCTGTTTACATGGCTGCAGAGCAGCAGAGTTCAAAGTGCTGGCCAGAGAGGCTAACCGGGCATTGTGGGAAACATGCTGGAGGTCAATAAACTCAACAAAAAACCCTACTATAGTACACACTGCACAATTGCCAACAACAAAGGCAGGGAGAGAGACAATAGTCTCATGCGGAGGTGGAATTTTTTTTGTCATCAAAACTGGGCGTTTGTCATGACTGATTGCTCTCCAGGTTGTGTTGCCAAAAAGGAGTTTTTGCTGACAAAACCTGCAAGTGCAAACAAGGCCTTCACAGAATTACAGCAGCATTAGAACTGCCTACACCTTGAATTATACCCAGACCCAGATTAATGCTTTGATACCTGTGCATGGTATTTGGCTCCTCATTTATCATAATAATTCTAGGCTCATCATACGTAGATCCCAATGTGCTTTACAAAGGAGGTCAATAACTTTATCCCCATGTAGAAACTGAGGCACAGAGAGGGGAAGAGAGTTACCCAAGATCACCTGGCAGCACTGCCAGAAATAGAATACAATTCTCTGTCCAATGCTCTATCCACTAGGTAACACTGCACAGTGGGTTATTAGTGACTAATACATTTTCTCTCTGTGTCTGTTTTATGCTACAATGTTTTATTTCTTTCATGCGCTGAATAGTAAATTCCAATGCTGCACAGATTTAAGGAACTAATCATCCACTGGCTGCAGATGAATTTGGGAGAACAATTTACGCTTCCTTGGCAGCCAACCAGAGTGAGTGAGATCTGTACAATCCATCAGCCCACACACGTTACTAACGGAACAAAGTAAGGTGGCAAAATACATGGGTTGGAACGGACCTCAGCAGCAAGTGCAATGTTCTCACCAGACGGTTCAGATATTTTTACTAGTCTGGTCCTTTGCAGTCCTCATGGCTGTTTGCCCTGGAGCCTGTGGCTTTTTAAGATCCATTTCAATATGTTCTAATAAAACGTAATTCAAAAATGCAATAAAAAATATTGCAGTCGCTTTGTCTTGGCTTTTTCATACACTGGAACGGGGGGAAGATGAAGCATAAAATGAATCTGCAGCCGTTAAGAGTGACCGGGGTGATAGCTTGCCAATTTGCCCTAATGTGCCCAAGTGACTTAGGCACCTAACTCACACTGATTTTGAAAACCTCCTTAAGTGCCGATCTCCATTTTAAGCACCTAAATACCTTGAAATCTGGTTTGTCTGAGCCTAGATACCATTAAAAATCTGGAGGACTTGGAGTACCAAGTGCTTAAATCGCTACTGAGTACGAGATTTGATTGTGAAGTGATTTAGATACCTGTGCCCCAATGTGGCTCAGTTTCTGCTATAGTTAGTGCTACAGTTTCATCGTGGCAATTGTCAATGAATTTCAGGCAGATGTACAGAGAATCACCATAAGAAAAGGAGGGAGCAGAGGCCACAGGAGAGGTTGGAGAGCGAGACCACCCTGCTGCACCATGTCCTGTCCCAGGGAGAGGTCTGGCTCAGAACATTGGGACCCGGTCCACATGGCCATCCTGGCACTGGAGGGTCAGAGAGACTTGGGGCAGCATGTTCAAAAGCCCCTCTGTGACTTGGGAGAAAGAGTCCCACTAAAGCACTGCAATCTTGAACGCACCTGAAAGTCCCTGGGAAGTCACCGAGTGGCCTAGTCAGACACGGAGCCTGTGGCAGAGCAGGGATTTCACCCGAGTCCCTAGCTACCACCTTGATCACCGCACCCTCCTTCCTCTCCTCTGTGCCAAATTCACAGGGAACTCGTAAGGCCAGGAGCGGTCTTTGCACCACATCCATCTGCCCCTGGAGCTAGGTATTAAGGAGACCCGGCATAGGTGGCGAGCGATATGGGCCCGTGATGCCCAGGCACCAGGAATATTTCTGGCCCATGGTCTGGCTCTATCAATGTTCTGAACTGGGTCTCTCCCCGGCCCTGCTTTCTGCCCCATGTGCTCCCCTCAGTGCATCCTCCAGTCCCGCCTGCTGCTCCCGCCAATGTGTCCGCTGGCCCAGCTGCTGTCCCCAGGCCTCTAAAAAGGCTCGAGGACCTCTGCCTGCCGCCACCACCAGCAGGCCTAGAGCAGCTTCCTGCCATTGGCTCCACCTTGTGGCCGGCAAGTCTGTGGCCTTCGTGGCGGCAAGCGTGTGTCTCCATGCACTGCTCCCAGGACTTGCAGTGGGAGCACACCGCCAACCTCGGGCCGCAGGGACTTGCCAGAGCCTTCTCTCCCCACGCACCAAACTCCCTCCCAGAGCCTACACTCTCTCCCCTCATCCCCAAACTCCCTCCCTGAGCCAGCTCCCTGCTCCCTCGTTCTCTGTCCCAGCCCAGAGCCTGAGGCAAGTGAGGGGAAGGAGTTTAAGTGGCACCACCCACACTTCTGCAAACCTGTCGCTTCTGAGACCCAAGTCAGATCCTGCTCCCTTTTTGCTGCACCCGTGACACCGAGAAAGCCAGAACTGGCTGTAAATGCCAGGAATGTGAATGCAGCAGGATCAGATCTTCCAGCCCAACAGGGCCAGATCTTCTTGCTTTCAGGGATCCCCAGCGGACAAACAGCTCCTTGGGAGTCTTTAACGGCTAGCGCAGATTAGAGCAAACTCCGGGCTGGGCCAGTTTATATGTGGCTGGAGAGCATGTTCGGATGGGATAACAGGAGAGCGAGCTCGACGGCGTCTCTGGCTCTAATCTGCAGCAGGATTGTATTGAGGCTGAGGTTCGACAGGGCAGTTTGCATGCCCAGTTTATCTGGCCAACCAAATCCTGGATGGAGCTTTGCAACTCTGAGCCTTAGCATCCACGTAAACACAAACCACCGAGATGACTGTACCGTATTCCGGACTACAGGGGTGACAACTGTTTAGAAGCTTTGGGGGGGTAGCCAAGTTAATCTGTAACCAGAAAAAACTTAAAACACAACAACAAACTGTTTAGAAGAGATGGAGTCGGGATGGGCATTTCACATTGTTCTTCCTGTACGTAATTTTGCACTTCACACAAAGGATAGTGCATCACACTTTCTCTCTCTCTCACACACACACACCTTTCAAAGAAGGCCTCACACACACACACACACACACACACACACACACACACACACAGAGCTTTCAAAGAAGGCCTCATCCTCAGTCCTTCCCTTAATCTGCAATGAAAACTAAACTCACGGGCTACGTTTTGTCTTTGCTTCTTTCCTCACCTCAGGAGGGCCAAATGAACCTGTTGGATGGTTTCCTCCAGCTTTGGCTTAAATCATATGAGATACTTCTCGGTGGTGGTTACGTTCGTGGCACAGAAACAGAGAAGCTATATCAAAGCATCAGAGACTCAGGCTGGAAGGTTGCAAGCTAAGAGAGCTTTTGTCCCTTAGAATCTAGAACGTTACCAAAAAAATAACCGAAAAACTGCATATGAGAAAACAGGCTGCTCTGTAAAAGAGAGATGGAAAACTCACCCGGCCTTGTTCTGAGCAGGTGCTTGCCAGACTGACGATGGACAGACCCAAATTGCACACTTCCCTACAGACAGCAAGCAGGACCAGAAAACCCCCTGGAAATGTAAATTGATAAATCACGATTTAACATAGTTTTCAGACAAGGCTGTGAATAACCTGATACCAGTTTACATTATAAATCCCTGAAGTACAGAAAAATATTCCACCTAAATTGCACTCAGAAGAAATAATTGGCTACCTGTAACAAGGCTAACACAAATATTCCACCTGAGAGACATACCATGCTGTTACCCACTCTAAGCTTGAATTTTTTCTGTAATAGATTTTAGCAGCACAGGAAAATTTTCCCCACATGTTTGCTCTGCTGGTACTAAGAATAAGATTTGAATGGGGTTATTAATATCTCTTGGCCCTCTTCTTTTGTCATGCATGTTGGCCCACAGATCTTTAAAGGAAATAGAACATTTTCCTCCCCATGTGACAAAGTCTTTCATCAAGAGATCCGTTAGCTAGCAGGCGCTGAGACAACCAGACATTACCTATTCTTTACTGAAGAAAGACACAAGATGTCTCATCAGATACTTGGGATGATTCTAGTCTATCTGCACGGTAAGTATTTTAACTTGATTTCTTTTCTGCTTCTTTTCCACCATGCTAACAAGTATTATCTTTGTGCTCAAGGACTTTTTGCAGTTCTAAATGTTGCTAATATTTACCTGAAGAGATGGAAATTCACATCTTTTAGTTCGTCGATTCAGATCTTGGGAGGTGATGAAATATTTGATGTTTTTAAAACCTGGATGCAATACACTAACATCTTGAGGATAGTTTCCAGTTATTATCTTGGCTTGAGGTGCAAAATCTGATTTTCCTTCATGCTGATGTATTACACACAAACTGGTATGTTTTTCTGCAGCATGACGAAAAAGAGAATTCAAAAGACAAGTGGCTAAGTTAATAAAAGACTCGCCAAAGTACAATTTAGGAAATAGTTTGTGATCATTAGCTTGAGTTGGAATCTGTAGTTTGGTGATTAGGGCAATGAAATGGAAGTCTATATCCCTGAGTTTTACACTCTAAGGTTTGTTTGTTACCTTACATTTATTCCCCCACAGGCTACCATGAATGCTAACAAAAATATTGGCAAGAAAGAGAAAAATTAAAATAGAACTTTCACAGAAACGTACATTTTGTTAGTCTTTGATTACCTGCTCTGTAGAGTGCACTGCAAAATCCATTTTTTTCCCAGTGCTCACTGTCTTAACACACTTCTTTCTTCTCCTGTACAGTAGCTGCCTCGGAAGAAGGGATACAAATCCTTCAAAGCCCAGCACAAGTGTGGCTGAATTCCGGGCAGACGGCACAGCTGGACTGTAGACCTCCTAAAAAGGAATGGCGTGTTATGTGGTACAAAGAACAACAGAGTGGAAGTTTACAGTGGATTTACCAGTGTTCTAAATTTGCACCTTCAAATGAAAAATATTTCTGTAACGTGACCGTGACAGCAAGCACTTTTTCTCTCGTGATCAGTACCGTTCAAAGGAATGACTCGGGAGTTTATTACTGTGGCCTTGCTGACTCTGTGTACTTACAGCCCAATCTCGGGAACGGGACCAGACTCGTCGTCACAGGTGAGTTGCCGGTGGGTCAGAACAATGTTCTCACTGTGCTAGGAGGTGGTGTGAAAATAATCATGTTTTGGCTAGGTTGTGATGAGTTGTGGGTGCCTAAATAAATGGCCAGATTTTTAAAATGCACCAACCAAAAAAAAAGCTTTGGAAAATCTGGGACATTTTGGCCTTTAATTTCTCTCCACTTTGAGACCTATGGATGAAAATCATTGCGTCAGTGCGAGGTGTTATATCTCCCTGCCTGCCCGTTGACAAGTTTCATTAGGACTCAGATTTGCTAGTCACACTTGCTGATCATTCCGACTGAAATTGCCTGAGCCAAGCCTGGGGGGTATGTTTCACCTGCCCCTGCTAACCTTGTATGACTTGAATGGGATGCAAATTCTTTTCAAGACATTCACTGAGGTCCATGTAATGATTTCACCCAAGGGTTCACCCACGGGAATATTCATTGTCTCCAGCAGCACAGTATAAAAATGAACCTGAAAATTCAATGGACAAAGAATGACGTACCTATTAAGCCGCACTACATTCCAAAGAGTGCATGTGAAAAAAAAGGGAATGAATTAGGAATTATTTCAGACACTGTAAAGGCTGGGCTTCAGACAGGATTAATGTAAAAGGAAAAGAAGCTCTAGTGGGTAGCCATAAGAATGGCCGTACTGGGTCAGACCAAAGGTCCATCTAGCCCAGTATCCTGTCTGCCGACAGTGGCCAGCACCAGGGTGTCCCAGAGAGGGTGGACCGAAGACAATGATCAAGCGATTTGTCTCCTGCCATCCTTCGCCAGCCTCTGACAAACAGAGGCCAGGGACACCAATTCTATCCCCTGGCTAATAGCCTTTTATGGACCTAACCTCCATGAAATTATCTATCTTCTCTTTAAACTCTGTTATAGTCCTAGCCTTCACAGCCTCCTCTGGCAAGGAGTTCCAAAGGTTGACTACACGCTGTGTGAAGAAGAACTTTATTTTATTAGTTTTAAACCTGCTACCCATTAATTTCACTTGGTGTCCTCTAGTTCTTCTATTATGGGAACTAATAAATAACTTTTCTTTATCCGCCCACTCCATACCACTCATGATTTTATATACCTCTATCATATCCCCCCTCAGTCTCCTCTTTTCTAAACTGAAAAGTTCCAGTTGCTTTAACCTCTCCTCATATGGGACCCGTTCCAAACCCCTAATCATTTTAGTTGCCCTTTTCTGAACCCTTTCCAAGGCCAAAATATCTTTTTTGAGGTGAGGAGACCACATCTGTACACAGTATTCAAGATGTGGGCGTACCATAGTTTTATATAGGGGCAGTAAGATATTCTGTGTCTTATTTTCTATCCCTTTCTTGATAATTCCTTTCTTGATAAATCTGAGTTAGTCTGTACAGGACAAACTTAAAAAAACAACCAATGGTCTGGTAGCACTTTATAGACTAACAAAACATGTAGATGGGATCATGAGTTTCCATGGGCACAGCCCACTTCTTCAGATGACCGGCGTTTTGAGTTTAGGATGTCCAGACCCAAAATAAATAGGGGAGAAGGGAGAGGAGGGTTGGGAAAAAATGGAAGAGGGCAGGAAACAAGAAGTAGAGAGTATGTAAATATCAAAGGGAAAACCAAATAGGCAAAACTGGTAATCTATAAGTACCTAAAAATTGGATAGTTAAAAGAAGCAGATGAGGATCATAGGATAGCAATTAGAGAGGTAGGGCACTAACACAGGAATCTACACAGACAAAGAGCTGTGGGCACCTTGATTGTTTGTTTGGTTGATAATGTCCCTGCCTTCCATTATCTAGATTGAGGCCATAGGTGTGAGAATTAAATTTGTGGATGAATTGTAATTCCAATACCTCTCTGTGTATTTGGCTTGTAGAACTGGTCTGTAACAAGACAGCCACTTGGAGATCTTTTAAAGTGTGACCAGGTAGATTAAAGTGTTCCCCAACAGGTTTCTGTATGTTCCTTTTACGTATATCAGATTTGTGTCCATTGATTCTTTCCCGTAGGGACTGTCCAGTTTGTCCAATATATATAGCAGTGGGGCATTGCTGGCATTTGATGGCATAGATCAAATTACTAGATGTGCAGTGTGGGACATTATAAACCAAACAAACAATGGAGGTACCAACTACTCTTTGTGTAGATTCTTGTGTTAGTCTTCTCCCTCTCTAATTGCTATCTGTGACGGCGCGTTGGGGGTTCCCCGTCTCCTGCACCCCGAAATGGCACAAACAGACTGCACCAGCCAGTGGAATCGAGGGTGGTTTATTGCTCCTCCAGCACAGCGCAGCACAGATGTAGTCTGGTCACAGGAACTGGGCTAGGATGCCTCAGGCCCCCTTGAGATGGGGGAGACTGGGCCCCTAAACTCCAGCCCCTTCCCCTAGGCTCTCCTCCATGCCCTCCGACAGCCAGCAACCAACTCACTAACTTCCAGCCCTGCCCCCCAGCCAAGGCAGCATTCCACCTTCCTTTGTTCCTCTCCATGGGGGGTGTCTGGCCACTGGTTTGCATAGTGACTCATCCTGTTTTGCTGGGTCGTGGTACCCACGGCAGCCAGTGGGGGTTCCCCCAGAGCCAGCAGCATAGAAACCAGCCAGGTACCCCCACTACGTCACAGTTCTCCCCCCTCCGAGAGCGAACTGAGCAGGGTCACTCCGCTCGTGACCTAGGGAAGTTCGGGTCCTCTGCGTGGGAACCCGCCCCGGGGACATGGGTGCTCCCCTTGACTCGGGCCGGCCGTGGCGAGGCCCCACATGAATTGGCTTCCCTCTGTCCACTCGCCGCCCCGCTCCAGGGCGACTGGCACAGGCCTGTCCTCGGGGTCACACCCACCCTTCCACTGGCCTTGATCTCTGGCCAGGGTCTCTCGGGCTGGGGCCATGAGCCCAGCGAGCCTTCTCTGGACAGCCAGGGCGGCTTCCACCCCCGAAGCTCCATCCAGGGAGGTCTTCCCCTCCCATAACTCTCTCAGCAAGCCCAGAGGGTCTATCTGGGGTAGAGACCCCCAAGCCGCTTTCCTCCTGTCTTGGGCCTTCCCGCCCCTCTGGCAGGAGTCACAGGACCGGCAGTACCGCTGCACGGCTGTAAAGATTCCCGGCCAATAGAAGTGCTGGAGCAGCCTCAGCCGGGTGCTCCGGATCCCCCGGTGGCCCCCAACGGGGACATCGTGGGCCAAATACAGCAGCTTGAGGCGATACTTTCGGGGGATGACCAGCTGCCGCTGGAGCCCCCATGCCCTCGCCTTCCTGGGGGGGAGCCACTCACGGAACAAGAGCCCACGCTCCCGCAGGAATCTCTCCTGGCCACCTCTCCCCCGGGGCTGAGCTGCATGGAGGCCAGCCTGGTCCCTCAGCCTCTGCAATGAGGGGTCTGCCTGCACCTCAGCCTGGAATTCAGCTGCTGAGGCAGGGATCGGGACCTGTCCCCCACCTCTGCCTAGGTCCGGAGTCCCAGCCTGGCTGGACCCCGTGTCCGCTGGGATGAGACCCTGAGGACGCTGCCAGGAGTCCTTCCCTGGACCCACGTTGTCAGCCCCCCGCTGGCTCTGGCTCCGGGTAGTGACTAGAGCCCGCTGGGATTCATGGGGCCACTCCTCTAGGTCATTCCCCATCAGCACCTCGGTGGGCAAGTGCGGGTGCACCCCCACTTCCTTGAGGCCCTCCTTCGCCCCCCATTTCAGATGCACCCGGGCTACAGGCACCTTAAACGGGGACCCATCTATGCCCTTCAGGGTCAGCTGCGCGTGGGGTAGTATCCGCTCCGGGGCCACTATGTCGGATCGGGCCAGAGTCACCTCCGCTCCTGTGTCCCAGAAGCCCGTCACCTTCCTACCATCCACCTCCAGGGGTATGAGGCACTCGCTCCGCAGGGGCCGTCCTGCCCCCACCCGGTACACGGAGAAATCCGCCTCCTGAGAATCAGACCTCCCAGGGGAGGTGCACTGAGCATCCTTCCCCTCTCTCTGAGCTGAGGTTTGCCTGCCAGCCCCTGCCTCTGGGGCAGCCTGCCCTTCCTCCCGCCCCAGCCAGTTAACCCTGGAAAGTCCCCGGTCCTGGGACCTGGTGCACTGAGCCCTATTGTGGCCTTTTTGCCCACAGCGCTGGCAAGTTAGGCTTTGGGCTGTCTCTGTCCAGGCCCTGGCTGGTTCTCTGGGGCGCAGACGACCTGTTCCTTGGTCTCGCCCTGTAGTTGACTCCCTCCGTCGCTCAGCCGAGATCCGGTCTCTGCGCGGTTCCCTCTCTCTCCGGGACTCCCGTTCACACCCGGACCGGCTCTCCGTGAACTCGTCCGCCAGTCTCCCGGCCTCCTGGGGGTTCTCTGGTCTCCGGTCCTTGAGCCACAGCCTCAGTTTGGGTGGGCACGCTTCATAGAACTGCTCCATCATGACCAGCTTGAGCAGCTCCTCTGCGGTCTGGGCTCCGACTCCAGACACCCACTTGCGGCAGTATTGCGCCAGGCGGGAGGCCAGGTCCACATAGGTCTCCTGTGGCCCTTTCTGTACCCCCCGGAACTTCTTCCTGTACATCTCGGGGGTCAGCCCGAACTTGTGCAGCAGGGCCTCCTTGACTCGGTTGTAATCCCCTGGCTGTAGGTCCTCCAGCTGGCTGAGCACTCCGGCCGCCTCCTGGTTCAGTGCGGGGATGAGCTCCTGCAGCCAGTCAGCTGGGGGGACCCGTTGCAGTCCACAGGCCCTCTCAAAGGCACTGAGGAACCCGTCTATGTCACCCATGTCCTTCAGTTGGGCCACCACGAGCCTCTCCAAGCGTCTGGCAGTCCTGGGACCCTGGGGCCCCTCCGCACTTGGCGCAGCCGGTGCCCCGCCGGTTCTCCGCTCTGCCATGGCCAGCTCATGCTGCCGCTGCCTCTCTCGATCTTGGCGCTCCTTCTCTCGATCTTGGCGGTCCTTCTCTCGGTCCTCTACTTCCAATTCCCTGATCCGCAGCTGGATCTCCAGGCGCCGCAGCTCCGCTGGGCTGGCCCCTGCCCTAGATGGGCTACGGCTTGCAGGCCTCCCGGGAGACGCTGTCTCATCTCTCCGTTGGGTTCCAGCGCTCCTCCCTCTCTCTGAGCCTGACACACTCTCAGGGGGGGTCTGGCTGCTTCCCCTGGGGACAAGATCCTGGCCCTGTGGCTGGTCATTATCTTCCAGCTGGGCAATCAGCTGGGCCTTGGTTGCTTTCTGCACAGGCAAGCCCCTCTCTCTGCACAGCCCCACCAGCTCTGCCTTCAAGAGTCGGGCGTAGGCCATCTGCCCGCTGGGCCCCTCGGTGCAGACTCACCAGTCTAGTGCTGCAGCGCCCCACGATTCCCAGGAACCGCTTCGCTCTGTCTCCAGCACGCCTGGCTCCAGGGCTCTTGCTTCTACTGCGCCTTGTCGCTTGCCGCTGGAAGCTCCATCCACGGGGTGCAGTGCATCCCACTCCTGACACCAGTGTGACGGCGCGTTGGGGGTTCCCCGTCTCCTGCACCCCGAAATGGCACAAACAGACTGCACCAGCCAGTGGAATCGAGGGTGGTTTATTGCTCCTCCAGCACAGCGCAGCACAGATGTAGTCTGGTCACAGGAACTGGGCTAGGATGCCTCAGGCCCCCTTGAGATGGGGGAGACTGGGCCCCTAAACTCCAGCCCCTTCCCCTAGGCTCTCCTCCATGCCCTCCGACAGCCAGCAACCAACTCACTAACTTCCAGCCCTGCCCCCCAGCCAAGGCAGCATTCCACCTTCCTTTGTTCCTCTCCATGGGGGGTGTCTGGCCACTGGTTTGCATAGTGACTCATCCTGTTTTGCTGGGTCGTGGTACCCACGGCAGCCAGTGGGGGTTCCCCCAGAGCCAGCAGCATAGAAACCAGCCAGGTACCCCCACTACGTCACACTATCCTCTGATCCTTATCTGCTTCTTTTAACTATCCATAATGGGGTAAGCCTCTCTCAGGCTTTCCACAACTAGATCTCAAAGTACCTTGCAAAGGTGACTGAGAATCATTTCTAAACCAGTATCATGGCCCTAATTTGATCATTGGGGACACTGAGGCACAGACAGCAGGAAGTGAACTTGCCTCCAAGGGGACCCAGCCAGGCAGAGCTGGGAATGAATTTCGGCCCTCCTGGCTCTCAGGCTGGTGCCTTCACCACCACAATGACCAGCTCTTCCCTTGTGTTTCGTTCCAAACCGAAGGTGCTGTCAACCCTCAGCAAATAACTCACAAAGATCAAATCAGGATGAGCTTCCGAGCAGCATCGGGGGGAGGGGTTAGACATGGACAGTTGGCACAGACAAAGCCTTGGATATTTTAAACATGCTGCGCTCATGGGGAGGGGGCTAAGGGCAGGGGACTAGCTGAGCTATCGCTGGCAGCTCTTTCCAGTCTCTAGTTTCTGGGACTCTCTTTTAGATGCCTCTGAGCCGAGACTTTCCGTCCTTGTGCCCTCCGACCCAGGGGATGCTGAGCTTTCCCACGACGTGCCCCTGCTCTGCCTGCTCTCGGATTTCACTCCCCACTGGAGTACCGTTCTCTGGGACACTGGGGAGGGGCCGTCAGAAGGCCAGACGGATGACGGAGCCATAGATGGGGACGGGGTCTACAGCATCTGGAGTCTAACGACAATCCCGTCCGAGTGGTGGAACCAGGGGACGAGCTGCACTTGTACAGCCAAGGAGAGCGGCACAGGGAGACACATCAGTGCTACCGTTGCCAAGGAAACAGGTCCAGTATCGTGTCCTCCAACTCACTTGCCTCCCTGGACACTTATCCTACACCCCTCACCATCTGGGCACCAAGATGTCATCTGGGCACCAAGTGTCAGTGACAGGCACTCTAGGCTAGAGAACCAGATAGAACCAGATGGGACGGTTCAGGTGAATGACAACTGATTGGAGTGAGGAGAGGGTGGGAAACAATCGAGAGGGGGCTTGAGGGGTGGGGCAGACAGTTACGGTTGCTTCCCCATCACCCACCTTTCCCACCCCAGCCCTTCTGAAAACCTTCATTTCTCAACCCATGGGGATGACTCGTGGGTTTCCGGTCCAGCAGCCGGAGCCTTCCCTTCCAGGTGAGCACAACCAGGCCCCAGAAGGATCACTTGCAGGGAGCCAAATGGGCAGAAGTAGGAGCATCAGGATGGAAGTGGACAGTGGGAAGAGCGGCGACACTTTTAAGGGCATAGGAGCCCTTCACAAACCAAACACACTGCAGGTGGCACACGCGGGCGTCCCCCCGCCTGCCGAACCAACATGTCATTTTCTAATTGCCTGGGCTCTTGCTGCAAATTTGTGCTGGAAATAGAGGAACCATCTGGAATCTGACCAGGGAACTCACGGCTCCCCTTATTCTAGGAGTTATGCGGGGGAGGGAGGAAGGCAGAGAAGAGACTGAACAGAGATGCTACTTCATTTTGCAAAGCCCCACTCCCCAGTCCTTTGCACACCCCACTCCATCAGCATAGAGGAGGGCAGCATGCTACAACCCACAGAGTACTGCATATGGCGCTGTAGGGAAAGAACCTCTCAGGAGGCCGTGTGGGTGACAGAGATCAGGGGTCCTCCTTTGACAGGAGTTTTCTGTACTCAGCAGAGAGAAGAGACACAGGCTGTGAGATAGCGCTCTACGCCGGGCTGCCCTGTATTTTCATCCTGCTCCTGACCCAGCTGCTGATCTTGCTCTGGAAAAAGCGCCCGACCAGAGGTAACTCAGTCCTATCTCTGTCTGCGATAAAGCAGAAACTCATCACACATCCGTGTAACCGGCCCTTTGTTTCACTCATCAGGGAGAGCTGTGCAAAGAGAGAATCCAGTACGTGAGAGGCAGGTCCTGCAGGTAAATGGCTTTTTCAGCTTTTGGCACGTCCACAGGGTACAGCGTATTAACAACAGGGGGCTTGAAGCACGGTCATAGCCCATTTTCTACCCTAGTACCGACACATTACCCCCTGAAGTACTATTTGAACTTCTCCTTCTCCACCCGGCCAGTGGCAGTGTTGCGTGGGGTTATTGGTACAGAAGAACTGCTGGGTTCCACCCCAGAGGTGGCTGCAGATCAGGGAGCGTGAAAGAGTGCAGTGTATATCCCTGTAGGGAAGCCCCAGAACATCTAGTCAAGGGGCGGGCAATAATTTTTGATGGGAGGGGCCACTCTAAAGAATTTGTTAAGTGGTGAAGGGCTTTTCAAGGCTGTTCCCCACTCTGGCACTCCGAGTGCAGCAGGTGAGGGCCTGCAAGAGACCTTAAACACCTTGCCCCTGCAGGCTTCTGCTTACAAAGAAATTGCCCAGAGTCACAGCTGCCCTGGCTCTGGAAGACAGGCTGACACCATCAAGTGTAAAAGAGACTCTTGCTTCTGAAATCCAGGAAGAAGCACTTGAACTTCTACCAGAGCCCCACCAAGCTCTTTTACTACAAGAGAGCTCGAGAAAAACAGAAAAACTGCAATCTCTGGGTATGTCTAGACTACATCCCTCTTTCATAAGAGACAGATCGAAATTGCAAATGAAGCCAGGATTCGAATTTCCCCACGCTTCGTTTGCATAATGGCGGTCACGTGGTCTTTCGAAAAAGGGCTTTTTGAAAGTAAAACAGCCATCTAGACAGGGTTCATCTGAAAAAAAGCCCTTTTTCAAAAGATCCCGTACTCCTCAAAAAATGGACTGTGGTTTCACTTTCGAAATACCCTTTTTTGAAAGAATGCTGTGATGTGATTATGCAAATGAAGCACGGGAAATTCAAATCTCGGCTTCATTTGCACTTTTGACCTGCCTCTCAATCTGAAAATTGACATCCCTTTTTCAAAAGAGGGATGTAGTCTAGACATGCCCTCTGACAGATGACCTCTTAGTCTTAGGCACGTACACACAGACCCCCTGCTACATCCCAGGACACAAGCATCAAATCATGACCTTTAAAAAGGCATACTTGGCAAAGCATGCTAGGTGTTACCGAGCAACTGAGAAAAGAACAGATTGAAACACGGATAAAAACAGTATCTTTGGACTACAGGTGAACTAAGGTAGATGCCAGAGTTTATTGCCAAAAGGGTCATTACGTCATCTAGTCTGAAGTCTTGTGTATCAGAGGCCTTTCAGCATGGGCCAGCACAGGGGGTTTCAAACTTAGTTTCTCACGATCCAGTTGAAGAAAATGGTTGATGCCCAGGACCCAACATCAGTATAACTTCTGGCTAGAGGGCGGGCCTGGGAATGAAGGTTTTGCAGTGCAGAAGGGGGTTCAGGGCTGAGTCAGGGGATGGGTGCCCGGATTTCCCTCCAGCGACTCACAATCAATAAAACAGCAGGAATTCTCAGGCTGGCTTCCCACCTGTCCTAGCCCTGCAGACCACGCTGTGCCCCAGAAGCAGCCAGGAGCAGGTCCGAGTCCTAGGCAGAGGACTTGGAGACCCAGGAGCAAGCGGCTCTGCGTGCTGCTTTTGTAACCCACACCCCTAGCCTGGGTCACTGTCTCGTGAAGTGGCACGTAGACCACGCACAGCCAGAGATAAGAGCAAGGGAGCTGTAAGCAGAGAGCCAGCTGGCTTTATAGCACAAGCTGTAGTGGTTCCTACCAGGTTCAAACCTGCCTTATAGGCAGGCACCATCCACCCCAGCTCCCATTGGCCAGGAGTCAGCCAATGGGAGCGTGGAACTGGTGCTCAGGAGAGGGCAGTACATGCAGCCCCATGCAGAGAAGTTGGACCCATGGACCCAGTGTGGTCCACGGTGTCAGGACGGACAGGGAGCTGCCTTAGCAACCTCGCTAGTTATCCGGTCACATTACAGCAAAGTGACCCAGGGCATGGCATTCCACCATCCAGTACCGGGGTGTGACCCCTACTTGGAAAACCACTGGGCTAGCAGAACAGTTACCGGACAGGCGGTCAGGATGTTTTATTTCTGGTTCAGACACTGACCTGCCGGACAAACTTGTCCAAGTCACTTCACCTCTCTAAGCTGCCGTTTCTCATTCCCCGCTTTGTGCTCTTGTGCATTGTGACTAAACTCTTTGAGGCCGGGGCTTCTCTTTCTATGGGTACGCAGTGCCAAGCCCAAAGGGGTCCGCACCTCCATCCGCTGTCCTAACACAAAGAACTAATCATTGCATCGTCTCTCGCCTTTCTCTGTTTCAGACGGAATATGCAACTCTGACGTGCAACAGGAGTGCTCCTTTATGACCCATGTTTCAAAAAACACCCGTCACCTTTGTGGGTCGGCAAGAGAGGCAAGAAGAACGAACAAAGGAGAAAGGGAGAGAAATGCGGGGAGTCTGGTGTTTGTACTGTGCTAGGGTGTGAGGTTGCCTGAAATACCACCTCTGCCACGGGCAGCGCTCTGAACGCATCTAGAGGGGAGAGATTTTCATGCAAAAAGCCGAGTGTGGTTGGTAGTGATTTGCCTGCCGGTTCGCTGGCATGCTGGATTTACATCTCCCCTCAAACACGGCACTTGCTGCCCCCATCATAAAATTCACTCACTGCCAGAGCATCTCCTCACGGCTGCTCGAGAGATTCGCTCCTTCCAGCCCCCTGCCCCCTTCCCTCATCTCCCTCTCACCCTAGCCCCACTTGCGCTCTGGGGCTCTGCATCTTTGCCCTTCTTGGTGCGGCTGCTCCGTCTTCAGACCTTGGCCCTGTGGCCGGCTCGCTGGGCACTTCTCCCCCACCCCAGGATCCCACAGAAAAAACTCTCTCAGGCCATCTCCAAAGCCACTGCCCGGACCGTGACACGCCTCCGGGGTCCCTCTACAACCCCTAGTTTGAGCTCAGGGTCCATCAAATTAGCAGCCCAGGTCTGCAACTTCCTATCTCACTGGGGCTTCCTTGAATTTTTTTTCCTTTCTCTGCTTCTCTCACTGCACCCTCCAGAGTAAACGTTCCTTTGGGAACTGGCACATCAGAATTTTGCCCCTCAGTTTCCTCCAATACCCTGAGAGTGACCGCAGCCCTTCTCTGCCATCAGCTTCCTTTGCACCAGCCCCACCAGCTCAGCGGGGCTCCATCAGTGTCCAGCGGGTGAGGGAGTCTACCTCATTCCTCTCAGCTGGGTCCTGTCCACTAAACTGGCCCCTTGTCAACCTCTCTAGCCCAGGGGGGTGAACACTCCATCACCTCCCTCCCACAGGCAAGGGCAGTTGCTGCTGAGTCAGAACCACAGAATGCGGTTTCGCAAACTGATTCCACATTAGTGGAGTTTTCCCATCCCAACAGCGAGCCTGTATAGAGGGAGTTGGACCCAACATTCAGCCGCACGTCTCTAATGGATAGGAAGAGTGCTCACCAGAACCTGATGACTAAGGTAGCTAGCAAGGGTGTTGGCCATAGGGGCAGGAGAACCAGTGGAAACAGTGTGCTGGAATTTGTGTGGGAGAGTTAAACCAAGGAGTTGAGACACAGAATGATTTAAACTCAGGCAGGGCTACCATGCCTCCAGGAAATTCGGGGCATGGAAGTGAACTGAACAAAGAGAAGACTGTGAGTAAATAGAGAAAAAATGTGAATCTAGTTACATTCAGGGTATTTTTTCTTTGTTTTGCGGTTTGAACTGCACTATGTGAATCTATGCCTCCCTTCCCCGTTTACCATCTAAGCATTGTTCCCAGAGATTTTCTCTGTGTTTCAATTTGTTTTCCTTTTATTTTAATTTAATTTGTTGTTCTGTAACATCTAGCAACCAAGTATGCTTTATCAAGTTTGTCTTTTGTTTTGTAATAAAAAGATCACTTTAAGGTGGTGTGATTCTTATGTCTTGGAAGGTACAGGTGGTCTGTGTGTGTGTATACCTCAGGCTGTGTTCACA
This sequence comes from Pelodiscus sinensis, assembly GCF_052426305.1. Lineage (NCBI taxonomy): Eukaryota > Metazoa > Chordata > Testudines > Trionychidae > Pelodiscus > Pelodiscus sinensis. The sequence goes on from NC_143073.1 coordinate 4,836,024, forward strand.
CTACAAAGAAAAGTCAGAAAAAGATATGCAAATTGTGAACTGCAATTTGCGTACCTTTTTCTGCTTTTCTTCTGAAGAGGCTTTTCCGACATTTGGCCCATCTACATGAGCTAATGTTGGGGGGAAAAAACCCTTTTTTGGAACATTCCTTATGACTCTCAGAATGAGGTTTACAGGGCTGCTGAAAAAGGGCTGCTGAAAAAACGCAACTGCTTTCCAAAAGTTTTTTTGGAAAAGTAGACATGTTCCTTGGAAGCAGAAGAGCTCTATAGTCTACTCTAGACATACCCTCAGACTGAGCGGTCGCCTACCAGAAACTTCAGCTTGTTTTTCTCTTTTCTAGATCTTTTAGGGCAAAAAGAGCTTGGGGTACCTCCGGGGATGGGTTCGAGTGTTCACCCCTAGATTTAGGGATAAAAAAAATCACTTGATGGTTGCAGCTTGTTTTATTTGTTTATTTCTCAGAGCCAGGGAATCTGAGACTGGGGAGTTTTTGTAAGCAGAGCCTGTAGAGGCAATGCTTCCCCCCGCCCCTTCTTTTTCCTTTTTCAGGCTCTTTGCGGGCCCCCACCTTCTCCGCTCAGGGTGCCAGACTGGAGAAAAGCCTTAACAGGTTGTTAAGCTTGATATAAAGTTCCTCAATGCCAACTGCTCATCCCTAGCACAGGGCCCATCATGGGCAACTTGCTTTAAAGTTTCAGGATGCTGTTGAAAAAGGAGTTTAGGATTCAGACAGTTTTTAAATGCACCCAACACAGATGGGAAAGGCCAAATCCAGCCTTAGCAAAATGACCAGGGCTTTAGGCCTGTCTGCACCCTGAATTCTTTGATTTTGAAGACCCTGCCAGGGGCTCATTAGTGCAAATTCAAGTTTTTCTTCACTATTTACAGCTGTTTTCTGACCCAGATTATCCTGCCAAGGAGAGTGGTGCTTTTACAGCTGATGAGCTAAGCAGGCCTCAGCAGTGCTGTGTAATTGCCATCACCGTTTACATGCCAATGGCCTTTGCCCGGAGATTCCCATGGGAGTTTCCCCTGCGAGGCAGAAATTTGCCCCATGTAATAAGCCGTACAAGGAGTGATAGAAAGAGTGTGTGCAGCCATCCCATGCAACAGAGGTTCTAAGAGAAGGAACTGTTTGAGCCATGAGTTATTTTGACCAGTCAGGCCAACTAGAGGATACCTGGTAACAATTCAGAACAATGAAATCACCCCCAGCACATCACATTATGTAGACTATGCAAGAGATCATTCAGCACAGAGAACCTAGTGCAGAGTGTGTACTGGGGATTTCTGACAGATCAGACTACTGCACACAGCTGTGGTTAGAGGTGTGACTGGGCAGACAGAACAGTTGCCTATTGCGAAAGATTTTCCAAAAGCTGGCCCTTGCCGAGTTGCTGAAGGGTACATCTACTCTGCAGCTGGCAGGGCTGTTCCCTGTCCAGCTGGACAGACAAGTGCAAGCTCGTGTGTTGGAAATACAGCCGTCACAAGAGCATGGGGGGTCACTGAGGCCTGCTCTGCCTGTATGCATCTAGGAGATTGGCTGTAATTGCCCCCTGGAGGGTAGCAGATTAATTGTGGGGCAGCAATTTACACTTCCTTGGTAACAAAACCTGGGGAGAGAGACCTGTAAAAATCAGCCAGCCCCGGCATTGTGCTAGCTGAACAAACAAAACAAATGTGGCAAAACAGGTGGGCTGAAACAGACCGCAGTAGCAAACGCAGCTCCCTGAGCAGCCAGTTCTGATTATTTTTAAACAACTGGGCCTTTGCCACAACCATGGCATTTTTTTTTTAAACACACCCACACCCACACAATGTAGTAACGAAATCAACAAAAACTATCAGGCACTTTGTTTTAAAGTGTAATGACTCGTCCAGGACAAAAATCAAATGTAAAACACCAGTCAGATGTGCCTGGGGACAACGGTCTGAGGGCAAATGTTCAACCATCCCCGAGTAAGATGCCTAACTCCCATTGATTTAGCAAACCTCCCTAGGCACCACACTACCTGCACCTTTAAAGCAGTAGTGTGGTGCCTGGGGGCAAGGGGCGGAGAGCCCGTGAGCACCCTGCACCCACAATGCAGCGGTATTTCCTGCCCCACGGGGCTGGCTCCCAGCACTACGATCTGGCCCTCGGGGTCCCAGCGCCACTCAAGTTTAGTGCATCTGGGGACAGGAGGCTAAGGAGGAGGAGGGGGAGGGACCTCCAGGGCCAGCAGCTGGGACCGGCTAAAACCTGGGGGTACTTCAGCACCCACCACGTCCCCAGTTCCAGCGCCTATGCGTCCGCCCCTTGGAGGGACAGATGCACCAAGCCTAGCTCTCCTGGGCCAGGTTGGAACAGCCCATTGCTTGGAGCCAGGCCCAGCCTCACTGGCCAGGGGCTGCCAGTGCAGAGGTGATGGGGTGTCTTCAAATTCATGATCACTGTAAACGCCATGCCAAACATCACAGCCTGCACACTGGCTACACTGATTTGCCTGCTCCACAGGACCCGTATATAGGATGACACCAACGTAGCTGTAGGCAGCACATCTATGATGCTGTCAGAAGCTCATCAAAGCTCTGTTCATCTAGCTCTGTGCTCATTTATCCTCATCACCTGTGTTCCCTATGAGGAGAGTGCTGGGGCAGCCCAGCTGATTAGCGGAGTGCTCACACCCAGCAGCCTGTTTCTCCTGGGGGTGCACATCCACAGGCCACAGTGCGCAGAACAAAATTTGTTCCACACATGTATGGAAAAAGTTAGAGGGAACATTGCTCACCATCCCGCTGCAGAGCAGGCAGGAATTGTCCCTATTTTACAGCTGGGGAATGGGGGCCCAGGGAGACTTGGGGAGACATGTTCTAAAAAGTCCCACTCTCGACAGAGACTAAGGCTTGACAGTCGTTGGGACAGGACCAGCCTTGCCCCACGTGGAGCCTGTGGCAGAGAAGGGATTTCACCCCAAGTGCCTGGCTAACATCTTGACTACCCCACCCTCCTTCCTCCCTTCTGTGCTGACGTCCCAGTGAACTACCGAGGCCAGACAAGGGAGGTGCACCACGTTCACCTTCGCCAGGTCAGACCCTGGTCCCCTCCCTTTGCACTGCCCCATAACACCAAGGGAGCAGGACCTGGCTACACGTGCCAGGGGGTATAAAGGCAGCAGAGCCAGCCCTTGCAGCCAGGAGCTCTTGGCAGGTGGGGTCTGGCCAAAGCAGGCTGCACTCGGGGTATTCCCAGCTGGCAAGTGACTCTGTGGGAGTCATACCCAGCTGGGGCAGTCTAGGGCAGCTTACATATGGCAGAGGATCAGCTCCGGAGAGTGAGTTCCACAGAGATTCTGGCCTGCATCTGCGGTAGGATTGCATGGAGGCGGAGGTTTTAGAGGCCAGCCCGGGTACCCCCTTTACCCGGCCAACCAAATCCCAGCTGGAGCTTTGCAGCTCTCACAGCCAGGTCCAGGCAAGCCACAGGGATGGGGCTGCGCAGGGTTCCAGAGTGAGCAGAGGGATCGGATTTGGAATCTCTCCGTAAGCAATTCACTTTGCTCACTCTGTAGGCTATTGTGGCAAGGGCCTCCTGTCCCTTGCTGGGTTCTGCTCATCTCCCCTTGGCAAGGAGGGGCCCCAGGCAAGGCCCACAAAGTCTGTTGTGTCCAGCAGTCAGCCCCAGAAGCAGGTTACCTTGGTGGCTTGTCCTGGGGTGGGCAGGAAGGAAGCCCAGCCTCCCCCCCTGTTTCTTGCTGGTGCTTCATTCACACTCCTTTTCTCTCCTCTATCTTGCTTTCTCCTCCCCCCAGGGGAGGCTTTGAAAAGGTCCCCAGCAGGCCAGAAGAGGAGTCAGCTGGCCCTAATTAATCCCAGGTAGCTCAGCTGATCCCTACTCTGCCTGAGACAGCTCCTTGTCAGCTGCTCCTGCTTTGCCAGTTCCTCGTTAACAGGGGAGTTGGCTCCAAGCTCTCCTAGGGCAGCCCTCGGGACAAGACTTTGTCACAGCCCTTTATCCTGGGAACGTGCATTCTGCCCATTTCTGAAATGTCTCCTGAAAGTATGTTTTGCCCCCAAAGAGTGGGGGGTTCATGCCAGTACAGTTTTACACACTAGTCCCATCCCTTCCTTCCCCACAGGGCTCCTCTCCCTGACATTTCCTCATCTATTGTAATAACGAACCACACAAACAAACAAGTATTTTTGCTAATTTCACCCCCCTCCCCGGATCCAAATGAGCCTGGTTGTTGGTTTCCTCCATCCTTTGCTACAATGGTGTTACATGCCTCTTGGGGAGTCTTACATTCACTGCATACACCTAGAGAAGTTAGATAAAAAACCATGCAAAACTCTTGCTGAAAGTTTGCAACTTTCAAACAACCTTTGTTCTTAGACTCCAGAATGATAACCCCCCACCAATCAAAACCAGAGAGAGACGAAGCAGGCTGCTCTCTCAAACAGAGAGGCAAAATTCACCTACCTGGTTATAGGCTGCTGCCTCTCTCCAGACTGACTGCTACGACACCCAGATTGCACACGTCTGTTCAGACAGCAAGCCCAAGCAGGCAACCCCACTGAAATTTAAAGTGATAAATCACAATTTTAACAGTTTTCATAAAGCAAAGGAATAGAGATTATTTGAATCGATGCTAATACCGTCCGATCTGATAAATCTCAGAAGCACAGACAATATGCCACCTGAATTGCAGCCTGAAGACTTTCTCGTTAATGGCATCCAATTATAACTAGAATATTACATCTGAGACACTAGCCAAGCTGTTACCCCATCTGAGCTCGAGTTTCTCCTCTAACAGACACTAAGACAAAGGAATATTTTCCCCTAGGTTTGCTCTGCCAACTTTCACAGAAGGTGTTGAATGGGGCTATTAATATCTCCTGACCCTCTTTTTTTGTTGTTGTCATGCATCTTGCCCCACTGATCTTTAGAGGAAATTGAACATTTTCCTCTCCACGTGACAAAGTCTTTCATCAAGCGATCCATTAGCTAGCAGGCGTCTGTTGGTCTCACAGCATCACCTATGCATGATTGAAGAACGGCACGAGATGTCCCACTATGCAGTTGGGATGCTTCTAGTCTATCTGCACAGTGAGTATTTCAGCCTGATTCATTTCACGCTTGTTTTCTACCTTGCTAAAAGCAATTTGCTGTCTGCACAAGGACCTTCTGCAATTCCAAGAAGTGCTAACATCAACCTGGTGAGAGAGAAACTCACATCTTTTAATACATCAATTGCAATCTAAAGAGAGGTGATGAAATATTCTATTTTAAAATACCATGAATGTCAGATACTAGCATCTTGAAAAGTTTCTTGTTAATATCCTGGATTTGGGAGTAAATCTACTTTTTTTTATGCTGGTATCTTACACAGGGGCTGATGTATTTTTCTGTAGAATGGTCAAAGGGAGAATTTGAAACACAGAGGGCTGAGTTAATAAAAACAGGAAGAATTTGAAACACAGAGAGCTGTGTTAATAAAAGCATCTCTCGTGTACAATTTAATTGAATGAAGGGTTTTTTACCATTGATTTGGATGATGAGTATGAATGGGAATGTGTAGTCTGATAATTAGGGGCAGGGAATTAGAAGTTTTTACCTCTGTGTTCTGAACTGTGGGGTTGTTTTTTGTTGTTACATGGCATTAATTACCACACAGGCTATATGAATCCTAACAAAATAAATGGCTAGAAATAGAGAAAAATTAAAATGACCCTCTAACAATGATGCACTTTGTGTTAGTCTTGGACCCTCTGCTCTATAAAGTATATTGCAAAAGCCCATACTTTCCCAGTGCTCACTGTATTAACATATTCTTTCCTGCCCCCTTTTCCCTCCTCACATAGTGACTGCTTCGGAAGAAGGGATACAAATCTGGCAAAGCCCAGCACAGCTGTGGCTGACCTCTGGACAATCGGCACAGCTGGAGTGTATAACTTCGAAAAGCGAATGGACCATGCTGTGGTACAAGGAGCAACCGAGCGGCAGCTTGCATAGCATTCACCAAAGTTCTGAGTTTGAACCTTCCAGTGAAAAATACTCGAGTAAGGTGAACGCTGCGGGAACCACTTTTTCTCTCAAGATCAATAATGTACAAAGAAATGACTCAGGGGTTTATTACTGCGGCCTCTCTGCCTCTGTGTTTCTACAGCCCAATTTCGGGAAGGGGACCAGACTCGTTGTCACAGGTGAGTTTTCAATAGCTCAGAACACTGATAACCTAATGCTAGGTGCTTGGGAAAAATCCTCTTTTCTTGGATAGATTGTGGCTGGTCCTCCTGTTTCAGCTTTAAGCCATTGGTATTTGCATATAGAGGCAGCACGATCCAGGAAATTGGTATGTTACATAAGGAATCAGATGATTCCTACAGAAACAGAGCCTAGGACATGGGATATGTTTAGCAATTCTAGTAAGAAGTTAATATTAAGGAGATTCTTTTCAATGAAATCACCAAATTTCATGAAAGGATTCTGCCCTTGTTTTCATACAGGAGAATAATCATTTGCTCAAACAGCAGAGCATGAACTGAACATAATAATTCAACACACAAGTAGCAATTTCTATGTATTTTTCATCCGCACTCTGTGCAAACACTCCAACCACTGTATATAGAAAGGAAGTCATGGAATTACTTTGGGCATTTCTAGAGGCTGCGGCCCAGTCAAATGGGATGAATGTGGTAACGGAAACATTTAGACTGACTATAAATATCTAACCAAGAATGAATTCTCCATCAGATTTTTCAACCATAGATCTCAAAGTAACTTGATACCATGAATAAGCAGCATTTCCTTGACTTTATGTTTGGAGAAACTGAAGCACAGATGCAAGGTGAATTTGTCTTTAAGGTCACAGAATAAGGCCTTGTCTACACCGGCATGTTTTGTTGCCAAAAACTGCCTTTTGGCGACAAAGCAGTGCGAGCGTTTACACTGCAATGCGACTTCTGTTGGGAAAAACATCCAGTTTTGGTGACAAAAAAATCCAGCCCTGGGAGAGACTTTTGTTTTTTCTCCTCCCTTTACTGTTGACAAAGAGCCAGTGTGGACTCAGCTGTTTGTTTTGTCAAGGGAACTGGCTTCCACCAGTATCCCACAAAGCCAGCCCTGATAGCTATGCTCAGTGTTTTGTGATCTCTGCTGCCCTGCAGGCAGGCACTCCTCCCCTTTCAAAGCTCCAGGAAGTATCTGACAACTGAGCGAGCTGCGCCATTTGGGGAACAAAAAGCAAATCATTGGAGTGCTCCTGTTCTGCCCTGCTAGGAGCACAGTGGCAGGCAGGCTGCTGCTGCAGGGGGAGGGCTGGAGAGACTGCGGTGTTGCTTAGGCATTCCTTGGCATGGAAAGCTCACAGAGCTATGAGGGAATCCCAGCAAGTGCAGGCATCAGCTTTGCCTTCCTGCAACACTGCTCTGTGGGATGCCTCCACAGAGGCATAGCGAGGGTGTTATGCGCCCTGGGGCAAAAGCAAAATTTGCACCCCCCTCCCTGCCACCATGTGTCAGGACCCTAAACCTGGTGCACAGCTGAGCCTGGCCCTGGGAGGAGGGGGGGAGCTTGTACCGCATCTTCCCCCACCCCCTCCAGTTTGGGGCGGGCACTATCGCACTGTTGAAGAGGGAGGAGGGTCAGGATGGGGGTGCAAACGCAGGGAGGAGGCTTCAGCAGGTGGCGGTGAGTGGAGGAGGAGCAGGTGAGCAGAGGTATGATGGGGGAACAGAAGGGAAATTACCCCCCACACACACACACGCACATCCTTTGCTACGTCAGTGAATGTACGGGTACGTCTACACTAGCCCCTAGATCAATCTAGGGAGGCTAATTGCAAATCAACCCTGGAATTTAAATATCCCGCGCTTGATTTGCATGTTTTAAAGCCCCTAATTCGAATTAGCTGGTAAACCTCATTGCAGGAGGAATACCAGCTAATTCGAGTTAGGGCCTTAAATTGGAATCCTGTTTCACTGCCGCGTGTAGACGTGGGCAGTTACTTCGGGCCAGTCAATTTCTAAAATGGCGACTGGCTGGGAACATGCAACTCAAGCACGGGATATTTAAATCCCAGGCTTGATTTGCAATTCCAGTCGCCCTGATTAGCCTCCCTAGATCGATCTAAGGGGCTAGTGTAGACGTACCCTAAGAGATTAACTTACCTGTTAAAATAAGACTCAGAAAAAAACTTTTAAATAAAACTCACACAACGTAAGAATCACCCTAACTTCCTTGAAGGCACTTGAAACAATAAGTAGCCCAAGGCTGAGAATACACTGCAAGCGAGGCTTTCTGTCTGCCATGAGGACTTTTTCCTTCAGGCTGCTGTAAGATTCTATCCTTCAGTAAAGGAGAGACATCTCTCTGAGCTGCTCTTCCAAATTTCACACAAGCCACTCAACTGAAGCCATAGATGTCAAGATTCAAGGCCAGCCTTGCCCTTGACAGACTGCCTCGCCAGGTATTCACAATCACAACATCCAATTTTTTATAAAGTACCCCTTTAAAAAAATTTATAAGTACCCCCAGTACCTACAGTTTTCAGATGCACAACATTTTTTCTGCCATTGCAACATATTTGTTTAAACAACTTCATCATATCCCCATCACTCCTTACAAGGTACATTGCCCATAGAGGTCAATGGGGCTGGGCTATTTTATATGTAAAGGTACTGAGAAATGTATATGTCAATACCATGATGGCAATGTGTATATTAGTTAAATAATACCGAATAATAATTGCCAAATGACACCACTTCCCAACCTGCTTACAAAGGGCCTGATACAATTTAAATTTTAATCTAGGATGGAGCCCAAAACAATCTGTTGATATGACCCAAAAAGATCCAGATAACATTTAGTCACCCTTCAAACATATAAGGGACCAATCAGTAAAAGCCCCACTAACTGGTAGCGGTGATCTTTGAAGAAAATTGGAGAGACTTTGAATTTACTTTTTCTGACAGCAGCGCTTTCTCTCACTGAACGTGGGGTCTTCAGCAGAGGTTCACTTGATGCGTCAGAATAACACAGAAATGCGTTGTCACAGCTAACTCCATTCAGGTCAAAGCAACGTGCACCCCAAAGACAGAAGAACAAATCCCTCGAAGCTGGAAGTCAAAACCTCTCACCTCTTCACAGAGCTCATAAAGGGTCTTGTTCACCCAGAGACACAAGTCATGACAAGTGTCTCTGGAGAGAGACAAAACGTCCTGCCACTCTGTAGACGCACCAAGTGTTTTCACGTGGCATCTCACCACGCTGTTTAGATCGACTGCTTGGATGAGGAAGACTCACGAAGAGTCTGTCCATCATCCACACTGGAGCCACATGGTGATTTCACTTCCGTGAGAACAGACCTGATCTCTCTGGGCTCTTGTGGAGCAGCAGGGAGCCTGCAGTGGTCTCTTGCGGGGGAGAGGCCAGGGGTGCCTCTACTGCAGTGGTTCTCAAGCTTTTTGGCCTGTGGACCATGTGTCTCAATATAAACCTTTCCACAGACAGCCAGTTGCTAATGGAAACCCACCTTTAATTACACAATTATACCCAAGCCATTTTGCTAGTGCTGCAGCTGGGGAGAATGGTTGAATTTCAGTTATTAAACAGATGAAGTGTTTTAACTTTCTCATGTTAGTTTATCAAACTTCATTTTAAATAAAGTAAAATATTAATTTATGTCCAATACAAAAGGTTTCAATGTTTTCTTTACTTATTGCAGGGGGTAGGCAACCTTTTTTGGATCAGGGGCCACTGACCCACAGAATGATCAGATGGGGTCCGCACAAGTGAGAAACAAAAAAACTCCTCCCAAAACTCCAACCCTCACTTAGGTGGCCCCCAACTGAGACACCTCACTCCTCTGGCATTCCAGCCTCAAGGGAAAAGGGGAAGGGACAGGGAGGACTGAGGTTCAGGGCTTTCCATAGGCTAGATCTGCTTTCTGAGGAATTTTATGGACCCCTTAGGTTCTAAAGTGGGGGCAAAAATAAGGGGTTCACTGTGTGTGAGAGGGCTGCCAATGAGCGGGACAGGGATGGGGTGCAGGATCTGGGAGGGAGGTGGGGGGCAGAAGGGGTGAGTTTGTGAGGTCTGGGTGGGAAGTAGGGAACAGAAGCAGGCTGGATGTAGGGTGGCTGGCCAGGAGGAGGGAGCAGATTGGGGGGCAGGGTGTCTGGCTAGGAGGGAGGGTGTAAGGAGGGGACTTGGATAGGAGGTTGGACCTCCCTGGTCTGGCACTCTCTGCACCTGACTGATCTCAGATGAAGGATTTTTTGGACCAGGGGAGTCATTTCAGACTCCTGGTGCCGCCCCCCCCCCCCCCAGGCTTCTTTGCACCTCCATCCCCTGCAACCCAACTGAGCTGCCCACCCCCACTGGTTCCCTGCAAAACTGCTGAGCCCAGCGCGGATTTCCTGCTCCTCCCTCTCTCTCCCCTTGAGTCTAGCTCCGAGTTCCCGGCTCCTCCCTCCTCCTGCAGCCAAGCCGGGCTCCGAGCTTCGCACCTCCCCCTCCCCCCGCAGCCCAGCTCAGTATCCCGCACCTTTTAAGTCTTAAAATCCACCTGAGCTCTGTTTCCCTGCACCTCCCATGAAACTGCACAAAGCTGCTGAGCTCAGCGCTGATTCCTTGCTCCTCCTTCCCTCCCTCCCCTTGAGTCCAGCCCTGGGTTCCCAGCACCTCTCTCCTCCTACAGCTCAGCCGAGCCCAGTGCCCCCCCCCCTCGCAGCCCAGCCCGGCACCCCCCTAGTGTGGCGCCCGGGGACCACGGCCACCCTCCTCTCCCCCTGGCTAGGCCTCTGCCTCTGCACATTGCTTTGCTCTGTCTGTCGTCCGGAGAGCTAGCCAGGTGGCCGTGAAATGTCAACAGGGCCGGGGACAGAAAAACTGGTTCCACTTTTGAGCGACTTTTCCACGTTGACAGCACTTTTGTCGCCCAACCTTCCCAGTGTTGGAAATGGAGCTCCATCCTCCTGACGGCTGCTCTGGTGTCCTTCACACCAGACGGACCAGCACTTCCTCCGCCTTTGTACCAAACTGAACGTGCTGTCAGCACTCAGCATATCATCCTTAATGGGCAAACTTCTGAAGTGTGATGGATTGTGGGGGTCTCCCAAGGTGCACGCCCCATAATGAAAGACAATGGCTTTCAAACAGGCTTAGACAAAGCCTTGGATATTTCAAACATGCTGCGCTCATGGGGCAGGGACTGGGGGGGAACTAGCTGAGCTATCGCTGGCAGCTCTTTCCAGACTCTAGTTTCCTGGACTCTCTTTTAGATGCCTCCGAGCCGAGACTTTCTGTCCTGGCGCCCTCCGACCCATGGGATGCTGAGCTTCTCCACGACCACGTGCCCCTGCTCTGCCTGCTCTTGGATTTCACTCCCCCCTGGAGTACCGTTCTCTGGGACACCGGCGAAGGGTCGTCGGAGGGCCAGACGGATGCCGGAGCCATAGATGGGGACGGGTTCTACAGCATCTGGAGCCTAACGACAATCCCGTCCGAGAGGTGGAACCAGGGGACGAGCTGCACTTGTACAGCCAAGGAGAACGGCACAGAGAGACACATCAGTGTTACCGTCGCCAAGGAAACAGGTCCAGTATTGTGTCCTCCAACCTCACTTGCCTCCCTGGGCACTTATCCTAAGCCCCTCACCATGGCATCTGGGCACCAAGTGTCAGCAACAGCCACTCTAGGCTAGAGAAACAGAACCAGACAGGACGGCTCCAGTGAATGACAATTGATGGGAGTGAGGAGAGGGTTTGGAAAACACTGAGAGTCTGTTTGAGGGGTGGGGCAGACGTTACAGGCACTCCCCCATCCTCCTCCTTCCTGCCCCAGCCCTACTGAAAATTATTTCGCAACCTGCGGGGATGAGACATGGGTTTCTGGTCAAGCAGCCAGAGCCTTCCCCTCCAGGCCAGCACAGCCAGGCCCCAAAAGGGTCACTTGGGGGGAAGAGCCAGGAGTATCAGGGAGGAAATTGGCAGAGGGAACAGCCAGATGAACCTCGGGAATAGCGGCCAGACAGCGAGACCGAATAGATAACGGAGTAGATGTCCAGGGCAGGGCAGCCCCTGTAAAGCGCTAGTGACTATCCCGCAGGGAATAATCCTGCAGGGGCCGGGGGGAGCTAGAGGGAACCCAGTGGAACCGGGTCGTCTCCATCGCTGGCTGCCAGGATTCTGAGCCGCCCCCTGGAAATAATTTGATCCTATCGCAGCCACCTGGGAGCAGGAGGCCCTAGGCTGAAATGGCCCCATGGCATAATGTGCAGGGCAGGCTGGCCGCGTTCAGGCTGGTCTACGCTGTGACCGGGTAACCATGATGTGAACTGTTGCTGGCGTGGCTCTGCCAGTAACTGCCTTAGCGTGGACGCAGTCCTACCAATGCAATGGTGCTTTCTAGCTGCACTGCTCTTTTCCATTCCTGAACCAAGAGGAGGGATGCCAGCAAGGTCACAGCGGCAAATTTTTTCAGCGTAGACGAAATGTAGCATACTGCCTGGACATTTATTTTCCTAATTGCCTCAGCGTTTCCTTCCAGCTTGTGCTGGGACACTAGGAACCCCATGGAATCCGACCAGGAAACTCAGCGATCCACACATTAGAGGAATTCTTGGCGGGGCGGGGGAAAGAAGGAAAGAGGATTCACATGACAGGTCATGTCTGCGACAATTTTTCAATGCTCCTGATCTCCGCGTACAAATGGGCAGTATGCTACAGCGCACAGAGGAATGCCTGTGGGGTTCTGGGGGAAGGATTGCCTTTTGCCCATCTGTTTTGTTAGCAATTTTCTGTTCTCACGCTCTTCTCTCTGCAGGAGACTGTAAGATTGTGTTCTACACTGGGCTGTCCTGTATTTTCATCCTGCTCCTGATCCAGCTCTCGATCTTGCTCTGGAGAAAGTGCCCGACCAGAGGTAACTCAGTCAAAACTCTCTCCGCCATAAAACAGTCACTCACCACACATTCCTATCACTGTCCCTTTGTCTGTTTCATCCCTCAGGAAGAGCTGTGCAAAAAGGGAATCCAATACCGATGAGGCAGATCCCGCAGGTAAATTGATTTTTCCATCATTGCTCTATCAGAAAGACACAGGATTGACAGCCGATGAGAACCAGTGTGCAGGCCAATTTCTAACCTAGTCTCTGCTCCTTGCCTTCCAAATTCTCAGAGGTTTCGTTTGAATTTATTCTTCTTTGCTCTTCTGGGTTTACTCTTCTTTGCTCTTCTGGGTTGTGTGGGTTTATTAGTACAGAAGAATGGCTGAGTTCCACCCCAGAGGTGGCTGCAGGACAGGGATGTGAAATAGTGTGGTGTATATTTCTGTGATTGACCCAAACTTCTAGTCTGACCTTATGTATATCACAAAGCCACCAACATCCGCCAGCCACCACACGAGGCTACCTGGGCAAACGACAGCAATCAAGAAGTCTGTACCACTGAAATATGTTTTTCCCAGTCTTAGAACACAAAATTGGATCAATTGATGCCCTTTGCAAAAGAAAGTTGTAATATCTGTTCTTTTCTTCTGTTTCAGACTGAATATGCAGCTCTGACATACAATAATAGAAATGCTCCTCTGTAACTGATGGGCCCACAAAGAAAACAGGACAGGTGATGCCAAAAAAAAAAAAAAAAAGAGAGAGCGAGAGTGAGAGAGAGAAATACAAAAAATCTCATTTAGAATGTGATACGATTTTCCTTGAAATACAACCTCCTCCATAGTCATTTCTCTGAACCCTCGTTCTGGGTTGACACCTCCATTCTTTGAAGAAAGCCACACAGGATCGATGTGTCGAGAGAGGGGTCATCATATTTACATCTTGACCGGAAGGCGTCACTTCCTGTACCACAGCGCCCCCTATCCTTATTTGAATTTGGTTCTGATTGATGGTGAAACTGTCCCCTACGAATTTGCAAAGCTCCCTTCTATACCAGAGGATGTTTCTCATCCAAGCATGGACTGTATGTGGAGGGAGCAATCTCATGGAAACCCAGTCATAAGAACATAACATAAGAATGGCCACACTAGGTCAGACCAATGGTCCATCTAGCCCAGTATCCTGTCTGCCGACATTGGCCAATGCCAGATGCCCCAGAGAGAGCGAACACAACAGGGAATCCTCATGCGATCCCTCTCCTGTCATCCATTTCCAGACAAACCTTCCCTCCCCATCCTGGCTAATAGCCATTGATGGACCTAACCTCCATGAATCTATCTAGCTCTTTTTTGAACCCTGTTAAAGTCCTAACCTTCACCGCATCCTCTGGCAAGGAGTCCTAGGCTGGTAGCGCTGTGGCATTTGGGGTCAGGGCTTAGCTAATGGTCAGGGCAGTGTTATCACATTGTTACTGTCACACGTGGAGAGCCACAAGGCTGGCTGGGCATCCACGGACAGAATATGGATGTTAAGGGTGAGACAGTGACACTGCACGTACCCTGCTGAGCTGCTGGGGTCTGAGCAGCCCCTGGAAGGTTAGTGGGAATCCCGCTGTGATAGCGGCTCCCCTGGGGCAGTGAGTGGTCCATCACCTGCCCCCCATTGCAATACAAAGGGCGTTTCCTGCTCTCAGTCATCCCTGTAAACCCAGAGGAACTCTACTCCCTTCAGCACAGTGCCGCAGGGTGTGACCCAGTGTCCGGGACAGCAGAATCGAGCCCAAAGTCCATGAGGAGCCAGCCACTTGTGGTGTACAATACACTGAGCATCATGCACTGCAGCTGCAAGAGAAAGGTGGGAAACACGAGGGAGGAGACAGATGCATGTGGCAGGCCCGTATGCAGGAATTTCTGCGTTTGTGTCGGGGTGTGCTTTTTTGTAAACGTGGACGGCAATTTTTTAAAATATAAAGGAGTTCAAAACAGTCATGCCATGAGTGTGCATAAGAGGTTAGTGAGCAAGTGGAGTGGAAACACTGGTTGGTAAAATGATTGTGACCAGAGGAGGGGTGTAGGGGGGATGCAGTGTCTGGGAAGATGTCTGGGGACAGGAGCAGGGGTGTAGAAGGTTTGGGTTACATGGAGGAGGGGAGCAGAGGGTTGGAGGAGGGGGAGGGAGGAACCGGGGTGCCAAAGGCAGGCTCTGGCTAAGAGATCTTACCTGGGTGGCTCCCAGCCAGCAGCCCAGCAGGTTCCTTAATCAGGGTCCCTGCCTGCCACACCTCGGGTGCCAAAGGCAGGCTCTGGCTCTGGCCACACCTCTGCACTGCTCACAGCAGCTATAGGGGCCATGTTTGCTGCTGCAGACACTGGCAGCCTGGGCATGAGGGGAGAGGGGCACTCCACACGCTGCCTGTCCTGCAAACAGGCAGCTGCTATTGGCCAGAAATGGGCCAATGGGACTTACTGGGGGGCGGGAGCAGTGTGAGAACCCTCTTCCCCCTTCCCTGGGCTCTCAGCATTCACAGAAGCATATGGCCCCGCAGCAGCCGGCTTCCCTGGGTGCGGAGCAGAGACAGGGGAGGCAGAGAGCCGGCTGAGGCTCCCACAGGCTGGATCCAGTGGCTTTTTGCCCAGCCCTGTTCGATACATTCAATACCACTACCCCTTCCCTTCTACCTTCCTCCGCGTATGGGGCTGCATTGTAAAAAGCAACCTGTAGCATTACAGCTATAAAATGAGGCCTCACAATCAAACCAGGCAGCATGGGCAGGCTCCGTGGCAGGGGGACCCTTCCCATTGGGAAAGCTTTGTTGCTGTTAGAAGACAGGCGGGTGCTGGCTTGAGGCCCGTGGATGGAGCCCTGCGGGAAAAGCAGCCGCCTCCCAAGGAGTCTGTGGGAGTGGCTGCTCCAGGACGGGCCAGCAGAGAGAGCCTGACCTCACACAGCTCCATCCTGACTCAGTTTCCCACCCAGGGTCTCCCCTCACACCATGGCATGATTCTGCCGGCCGGGCAGCAGGTTCCTGCTCATGGTAGCTCCTAGGAGGCTGCCCAAAGCAACCTGCATCCCGCTGGAAAGTGTCACTTCCGTCCTGTTCTGCCCCTTAAGGCTGCTGTGCATGTCGGTGCCAGGGCTGGCTCCGTATCTGGGTCGCCCTGGTCCCGCTTTGCCCCCAGTAACAGCCCCGCGTCTCACGCCCAGTGCGGTGCAGTTCAGGTTGTCATGGCTACACCCTTCCTCCCGCCGATCGAAACCACTCAGGACTTGGCTTAGACACCGGAGGGGCTGAGTTCACTGCCCCTGCCTGTGTGAGTAAGTCAGGCCCGGAGCCACAGCTCCTCTCACCAGCCCCCACCCTGAGGAACCGAGCCCAGGGGCGAAGTGGGGGGGCAGGACACAGAATGGTGGTACCTCAGAGCTGCTACTCCAAGCAGAGCCATCCCTAGGGGGATGCAAGGCCTGGGGCAACCTCCCACCAACACTTCAGGTGCAGGGCCATGGGGAACCCCCCTCTTTCACAGGCCCCACCTCTGCGTCACTGCACCCTGGCCCCTGGAGCTGCCACTGCCACCCACCACGCAGCAACTCCAGCCCCTTCCCCGGAGCTGCCGCTGCTGCCCATCACATGGTGGCTCGAGTCCTGGCCCCCACCGCTGGAGCAGCTGGGCAGCCCCTGTGTGGCCCTGCTGAGGAGGTGGGCCGGAGGCAAATTCTTGGTGCATGCCTGCACAGGCGCACACGTTAGAGGGAACCATGGTTACGACCTGCCTGCAAGGCCTCTTGTCCGGCCGTGTTCCCCTGGCACTGGGCCTCTGCCCATGGCGCCCCTCGCTCTTCCCAGTGACTCACTGCGTTCGGCTACAGGGAGACCTCTGGCTGCTCCCCAGATCTGGCCCCCAGCTCCTTGCTGTAGCTCAGCCCCATCAGTGCAGATGATCTACCCTGCCCCAGCTCTGCCTCCTCTGGCTCCAGGCTGCTGCTGCTCTGCCTCTCTCTCAGCTCCAGTTGTCACTGTCCCCTTAGGGCTGCCCTCTTCTGCTTCAGGCAGCTCCAGCTCACACGGAGGGCAGGCCTCCACGCTCCGTCACTGGCTTGCCTCCCTTGTCAATCTGGCTGACCTGGAGTGTTAGCCTCTCCCCACTGGCCCTGAGGTCTGACAGTCTCCGGATCTTGATTTCTCATCAGCCCTTCCCTTTTCTTTCAGCACTGGCAAAGGGCTGACCAAAAAAACCCAGTTGTGTCAGGAAGGGGCCAGCCGCCCCCTTACATGTAGAGAGTGTCCTTCATATCACAGCAGGAAATCTCCCCGTGTCTGGGGCTCTCTGGGTATGTCTACACTAGCCCCCTAGTTTGAACTAATGTAGGCATTCGAAGTTGTAAATGAAGCCCGGGATTTAAATATCCACGAGGAGGAACGGTAGTTCGAATTATTAGAGATCCTAATTCGAACTACCTACTCCGTGCTGCGTGTAGCCGCGGGCACGGAGTTCAGACTAAGGGACATTTAAAAATGGCGGCGCCTGGGAAGATGCAAATGAAGCCCGGCACAGACATACCCTCTGTGCCTTCCTGAGATTTATACTCCAGACCAAGGGGTGAGTTATATTTTGCAACTGAACCACATTTGGCAACAGCAAGGATCAGTAAGAAACAGTAAAACCAAACCACCACTTTAACAGAAAGACCACACCCTTACAAAGGGGCTGCTGCATTGAGGTCAGCAGTGAAACAGCTCTGAGTTGCCAGATCTCCGTGTGGATTATGATTTTTCTCTTCCACCAGCCACCGCATCCTGATCTGGTTGGACTCCTTGACTCAAACTTCACTTGGGCTTTGACCCTGTTTGACAACATTTCATACCATTAGTCATTTCCATGCTAGGTCAAATGACCGCCCGTGTTTGACAGTTTCAAACAGGTTACTAAACGCTAGTTAATGCTTCTCTTGCAATCCGTGCATATTACTAGCACATAAAGTGTCAGGGAAACCTTGCTTTCAGAGTTCAGCAAATGGCTGAAAATGGAGGTTAGGATGTACAGGTTGAACTTCTGTCCCAAGCAGATGGGACTGAGAAAACTTTTCCCAGTTTGTGTCTGTATGGGAAGTTAGCCCAAATAATAATGGTGCCTCTAGAATGGACTGTCATGTGTTGCTTACCTGGATTGGAACACCAGCAAATCCAAGCCACATTCAGACACACCATCAACCCCACCAGGAAAACTGCCACCCCTAGGTGCAATAGCTGCGGCACACACCAGCTGAGATGAACTGTGGAGGAAGCAAACTCCAGTGGATTGTCATGAACTGGGACAGTCGTTTTGCACCATTTCACTGCATCCTCAGCTTAATTTACAAACCTGGAAATGGAGCTTTTTCGAAAAGAAAAAGAAAAAAAAGAAAAAGAAAAAGAAACTCGGCAGTCTAGACGTGGATCTTTTGAAAATACAACACAGGATCTTTCGAAAAAGGGTTGTATCTTCGAAAGAGCTGCGTCTAGACTGCTGGGTTTTTTTTCCGAAAAAGCTCCATTTTGAAAAAAAGTGACAGCCATGTTTATGCTAACCAAGTGCAGGATATTTAAATCCCCGCTTCATTAGCAATTTTGACGTTAATCTACGTCTCTCTGTTGACAGAGAGGTGAAGTCTAGACACAGCCTGGGTGTGTCTAAACTACAGGTTTTTTTTGAAAAAAGTCGCCTTTTTTCAAAAAAACATCACCTGCGTCTAGACTGCAGCCGCGTTCTTTCCAAAGTACATTGAAAGAACACGGCAGTTTTTTTTATCGTGGTAAACCTCATTTTACAAAGAATAACACCTTTTTTCAAAAGTGCTCTTTCGAAAAAAGGCGCTATTGAAAGCAAACTGCTTTTTCGAAAGAGAACATCTCGACTCTCTTTTGAAAAAGTGTCTCGCTTTTTCGAAAAATCTGCTTGTAGTCTAAACGCTCTCTTTCGAAAGAGGCTTGTAGTCTAGACGTAGCCTCTGTGTCACCTGTTATTTACGTCACAGTTTCTTTTAATTGCAGAAGCGAATATAAAATTACTCACGTTCCAAGAACCTGGCACTTTTTTTAACACTCTTGCCAGAAGAGTTGAATTTAACTTCGCAGGTGAGAATTTTCGCACTGGTCCAGGTGTCCATCAGGATGCTAATGTGACTTATGAGCATTAAGGATCCATCCTTTGCTTTCAGTGATCGCACCAGCCCCCGTTCCTGCTGATCGCCAGAAATATTCCAGGAAATCTGGACTGGGTTGGAAACTCCATGGACAATACAAGCCAGATCAGCCGTCCCAGGGGAGTTGAGGCCAAGCGGGGATGGAACCAGAAGCAAAACCCAGCTGCTGGTGGTGTAGCTGTCTGAGCAGAATAAAGCAGAGAATTTATTGTTCCATCCTGTGTCTGACTCACAACAGACCTGCCACCTGCTTATTATCTAATTAAGGGCACCAATCTTACTTTGTTACAATTGTACATGTCTACTGAAATCAATACAATTACACTGGTGAAACTGACCAGCCCTTAGGAATGTTAATAAATATAATTAATAAATAAATATATTGCTTGAGAATGCAGGGGAGTTATCAGGAAGGCGAAAGCACAACTGGACTTGCAGCTAGCAAGCGATGTGAAGGGTAACAAGAAAGGTCTCTACAGGCATGTTAGCAATAAGAGGGTGATCAGAGAGGGTGTGGGGCCTTTACTAGATGAGGGAGGTAACCTAGTGACAGATGATGTGGGGAAAGCTGAAGTACTCAGTGTGTTCCTTGCCTCTATCTTCATGAACAAGGTCAGCTTCCAGACTACTGCACTAGACAACTCAATATGGGAAGGAGACGGGAAGCCCTCAGTGGAGAAAGAACAGGTTAAGAACTATTTAGAAAAGCTAGACATACACAAATCCATGGGGCCGGATTTAAAGCATCTGAAGGTACTGAGGGAGTTGGCAAATGTCATTGCAGAGCCTTTGGCCATTATCTTTGAAAACTCATGGAGAACAGGAGAGACCCCAGATGATTGGAAAAGGCAAATGTGGTGCCCATTTTTAAAAAAGGGAAGCAGGACAATCCAGAGAACTTCAGACCAGTCAGCCTTACCTCAGTCCCTGGAAAAATCATGGAGGGGATCGTCAAGGAATCCATTTTTAAGCACTTGGAAGAGGGAAAAGTGATTAGGAATAATTAACATGGATTCATCAAGGGCAAATCATGCCTGAACAATTTGATTACCTTCTATGATGAGGAAACTGGCTCTGTGGATATGGGAAAGTCTGTGGATGTGATATACCTTGACTTTAGCAAAGGTTTTGATATCTTCTCCCACAATATTCTTGTCAGCAAGTTAAGGAAGTATGGATTGGATAAATGGACTGTAAAAAGGATAGAAAGCTGGCTAGACTGTTGGGCCTAATGGGTAGTGATTAATGGCTTGATGTAAGGTTGGTGGTTGGTTTCTAGCAGAGTGCCCCAAGGATTGGTTCTAGGGCCAGTTTTGTTCAACATCTTTATTAATGACCTGGATGAGGGGAT
This sequence comes from Pelodiscus sinensis, assembly GCF_052426305.1. Taxonomy (NCBI): domain Eukaryota; kingdom Metazoa; phylum Chordata; order Testudines; family Trionychidae; genus Pelodiscus; species Pelodiscus sinensis. Next base: position 4,856,429 of record NC_143073.1, read on the forward strand.
GGATTGCACCCTCAGCAAGTTTGCAGGTGACACTAAGCTGGGGGAGAGGTAGATATGCTGGAGGGCAGGGATAGGGTCCAAAGTGACCTAGACAGATTAGAGGATCGGGCCAAAAGTAATCTGATGAGGTTCAACAAGGACAAGTGTAGAGTCTTGCACTTGGGATGGAAGAATCCCAAGCATTGTTACAGGCTGGGGACTGAATGGCTAAGTCAAATAGCAGTTTGACAGAAAAGGACCCGGGGATTACAGTGGATGGGAAGATGGATATAAGTCAAAAGTGTGGCCTTGTAGGCAAGAAGGCTAATGGCATATTAGGTTGCATTAGGAGGAGCATTGCCAGCAGATCCAGAGATGTCATTATTCCCCTTTATTAGGCTCTGGTGAGGTCACATCTGGAGTATTGTATCCAGTTCTGGGCCCCCCACTATAGAAAGGATGTGGACACATTGGAGAGGGTCCAGCGGGGGGCAACCAAAATTATTAGGGGGCTGGAGTGCATGGCCTAAGAGGTGAGGCTGAGGGATTTGGGCTTATTTAGTCTGCAGAAGAGAAGAGTGAGGGAGGATTTGAGAGCAGCCTTCAACTGCCTGCGGGGAGGTTCCAAAGAGGCTGGAGAGAGGCTGTTCACAGTAGTGACCGATGGCAGAACAAGGAGCAATGGTCTCAAGCTACAGTGGGGGACGTCTAGGTTGGATAGTAGGAAAAACTATTTCACTAGGGGCATGTCTAGACTACATGCCTCTGCTGATAGAAGCATGTAAATTAGACATACTGACATAGTCAATGAAGTGGGGATTTAAATATCCCCCACTTAATTAAAATAAAAATGGCCACCCTTGAGGTTTTGAAGTCCCAGCTTGACAAATCCCTGGCTGGGATGATTGAGTTGGGATTGGTCCTGCTTTGGGCAGGGAGCTGGACTTGATGACCTCTTGAGGTCTCTTCCAGCCATATGATTCAATGATTAATCTCATGAAATGGGGATTCGTTCAAAATAAAAATTTCTGCAAAAAGAAAAAGGTAAATTCATTTGTGGTTGTGAGGTCAAAACCATCCCCAATCTGGCAGCAATAAATAATGAGGGTAAAACTAAAATGCTTTGAGATCTGTTGCTGGAAAGCACTAATTAATTATATATTTATTATTACTATTATTATTATTATTATTTTATTTTATTTCATCATTGATCATTAAAGGAAAATTTTGAATTGCGTCCCCTAAAAATGAAGAATCTCCTACTTAGCAGTTTCATTTAATTATTATTTTTCAGCTTATTTTCCCCTTTTCAACCATTTCAGCTTTGAAAATTGTTCCATTTCCCTGGGGTGTTTAAACACCTCTGCACTGTCAATCTCTTTCCCCCTTGAATTACACTGTTATCTTTCCTTACCCCCAACAATCAGTGTGGATTCATTGTTGAAAATCAGATGGCTGCTGGATTTAACTGCACAGTAATAGTCCCCAGATTCATCCGGCTGGACGTTGTAGATTTCTAGCGCCAGGCCGTGCGTCTCGGCTTTGCAAGCAAACTTACTTACATTCTGATCATTTAAGCATTTCTTAATGCAGGTGAGCCCTTCATCTGCCCTTCTCCTGTACCAATACACCGAAATGCCACCCCCTTCCAATTTTTCTTCGGAAGAACAGGGGATCTTTGCTGTAGCACTAATTTCGACAAACAGGAATCGCTGCGTCTGGTACAGAGATAACCGTGCTCCCAACACTGCAGAGATAAAACAGATTATGCCGTTAGAGTCCGCTTTCATTGCATCGTTCTCTGCCATAGGCGAATGGAATAGTTCAGGAATAAAACTTATCTCCTCTGATAATACGTATGCCCTGCAAAGTGACTGCAGCTGGACCACTAGAAGCCATGATAAAGCGAGCACAAAGAAAGGGAAGTGCATCTAAACTGCAGCAAAGCTCCCCTAAGCTACCACGGAAACCCAGCGTCCTATTTGCTGAAATGCGGTCCGGTAGCAATAAGGAGTTTTACCCAGGGAAGAGAAGATCAGGTACTTTGCAAAGAGCATATTTGTAGAAAACATGACCAAAGCCTGAGACGCTGCTTCAGCGAAGGGTCACTTCTGATGAAGGACACGACCTACAAGAGCGTGCTGTGCTGTAGATAGTTATCAACTGACTGAGGAGGGGGGAGGAACCCACAAGGGATGCTGTGTTTCTTGCAGACTGTTGATGAATTAATATCAGACCGTGATATACTACAGCAGCGGGGCTGACAGCCACCACGGGCCCCAGAGCAAGGTGGGGTGGGGGGGGATAGCTCTGCACTTTGGAGGGGGCGGGGCCGTGGGCAGAAGGGCCCAGGCTGCAGCACCCCCGCCCCTCTGCTCCATTCAGAGGCCCAAAGCTCCACCCATCGCAGCAGACGAAGCCCTGGGCCCCTTTGAATTGCCGGGCCCTAGGACAACCGCCCCTTTGAGCCTTCCCCATAGGTGGGGCTGTTCTATATTATACATATACATTATATTTCAAAAGCACCCCATGTTCCATTGAGTTTCTATAGGATTTATGCCCTCAATTCTGATGCGTTTGAAAATTGGCCTCACGATGATTGTGTCAATACCCAAATATAGGCCACCACATAAAAAAAATACCCTCCTGTATTCAGCACAGGATGTTGGTTTCCAAAGTGTCAGAATAGTCTAGAATGTGGGTTAATGTGCCACCGCTCCAAGTTACAGTCCATCCGGCACATGGCATGAAAAAACAAGGGAGCTCGTCCTTGTAGTAAGTTGAGGGTCAGTAACGTGGAGTCAGCAGGCCTAAATAGAGGCTTGTAACATGAAAACAGCAACAGGCCTGCCATCTAGTAAGACTTTGGTTCAGTAACACAGGAGCCAAGAAAGAGGCCCTACTGATAAGTGTGTAATTGTGTAAGTTAGGTAGAGCATGGAAGGACACAGGGAGGCACTGGGTACAGACTGTGAGCCAAAGGGGAGTAGCGGAATATCTTAATAAGAAATGTCTTGGTACAAAGACTCCCCAAAAACTAATGCACATACCGACCTAGGTTCAGGACCGGGATAGTAAGTAAGCCCCCCTTCCGTATGGTAAGGAGTGGTAACTAAGCAACAGAGGGTGGCAACCTGGTATGTAAAGAAGTGATGTAAGTTGTCTGTACCTGTCTATAAAAGGACACTGCAAAGGGTGCTCTCTGGCCGACCTGGGGGGGTAACACGCTAGGCGCCTGAACGGCAGGTGTCATTGCCTAAACTTACAGAATGCACAGTTGCTTAACTCTGACTGACTGCTGTTAATATCTGTTATATGGCAATAGGCCTGCCCGGTGTCGGTACCTTGTCAACGTGGGCCATCGTGCCCAGTGGTGTAACATTGTACTGATCTCTGTTACCAACTGGTAGAGCTTCGCACTTGACAATAAACCTGCTCGACTGATTTCAAACCTTGCCTGCATCTGTTGTTTCCGGGGCCTCTCAGAGATCTCTGAGACCCAAGTGCACGGTGTCTAACACTCTAGATAAAGGGAGTACTGATTGTTACGCATGCAGCCGAAAGTTTATCATTACCGACGGAGTAGAGGTCCTGTCAGGAGCGTGCCAGGACGACCCTGACCAGACGACGTTGACACAGACAGTTCAGACCACCGAAGGTACCGAGGTGCAGAACACCGAGGTACGACAGTCCCTGCACCCAGCCATCAGTCTGCTGCACTTCCTGACAGCATGATACCGCTGGCCGGCCATGTTAGTTTGGAGGCTAGGCTTGGAGGACGTTTGCCACTTAATTCACCACAGAGAACGCCGCAGCCTGTGTCTGCAATGAAAGAGCTAATGCCTCCTTTTAAGTATTTCCAGAGGCTGCACTTTGCCATCTGTCACCCAGCCTCTTCGTTGGCAGGTTGGGTTGAATCCTTCCGCCTCTGCACACCCAGAACATCCACATGGACCGGTGCCGGGATGGGCCTTTTTTGGCATCACATTGACAAGTCTGCAGAGGTGTCATGGGTGTTATGAGAAGTGGCTGAGCTGCCTGTACCACAGCACGTGTCCTGACGGAGGTGACTGGTGGCCTTTATATAAAACCATGGGACACCCACATCTTGAATACTGCATACAGATGTGGTCGCCTCATCTCAAAAAAGGTATATCGGCATTAGAAAAGGTTCAGAAAAGGACAACAAAGTGATGAGAGGTTTGGAACGGGTCCCATATGAAGAGAGATTAAAAAGACTTGACCTTTCATCTTAGAAAAGAGGAGACTAAGGGAGGATATGCTAAAGCTCTATACAATCATGACTGGTGTGGAAAAAGTGAATAAAGAGAAGTTATTTACTTACTCCCACAATACAAGTCCTAAGGGTCACCAAATGAAATGAATAGGCAGCAGATTTAAAACAAACAAAAGGAAGTTTTTCTTCACTCAGCGCATAGTCAGCCTCCGGAACTCCTTGCCAGAGGATGTGGTGAAGGCTAGGACTTTAACAGGGTTCAAAAAAGAGCTAAATAGATTCATGGAGGTTAGGTCCATCAATGGCCATTGGCCAGGATGGGTAGGAATGGTGTCCCTAGCCTCTGTTTGTCTGGAAGTGGGAGACAGGGGAGGGATCACGTGAGGATTACATGTTGTGGTCCCTCCTTCTGGGGCATCTGGTATTGGCCACTGTCGGCAGACAGGAACGTGGGTTGGATGGACCGTTGGTCGGACCTAATACGGCCGTTCTTATGAGGAGGTTCCAGTGCTCCATTGCAGCATCGTGGCGTCCCTTCCTCGGTTTCTCGTAGTCCATTCTGGAATGGAACATTACTTCAGAACTCCAGCCGGGTCACTCGAGTCTCTCTGCTTCTGGGGTTGGGAGGGACCTTGCCCCAAAGTGCGGCTGGTCCCAGGTGGGTCTCCAGTCAGCAGTCCCAGGAATCCAGCCTTGGTCTCAGGTCTTCTCTTACTCCCTTTCTGGTGTGGCCTTTGTGACGGCGCGTCGGGGGGTCCCTGACCCCGCATCCCCATCCGCAGCCAGTAGAGTAGAAGGTTGTATTGGTTCTCAGGGACACAGCCTAGTATAGGATCGATGTTAGCACAGGCACCGAGAGCAGACAGTTTTATTCTTCCTGGGGAGAAGGGCTTCTGGGCCCCGCACCCCCTTTTCCCTGCTCCCAGCCTCCTCTCTCCTGCCAGCCCAGAGCAGACTGAGTTCACCTAGGCCCGTGGTCACCAACCAGTAGATCGCGATCTACCGGTAGATCTCAGGGGCTCCAAGAGTAGCTCTTGAGCCCTCTCTGAACTGCCCACCTGCGCAGTACATTTACATTAGATTTCCTCATGTAATGTAGGCGGGGCTTCAAGGAAGGGGCGGGGCAGTAGATCTTCGCCTGTTCTGAGACTTAAAAAGTGATCTTGGGTGTAAAAAGGTTGGAGACCACTGACCTAGGCCTTACCCCCTGGCCTGGTGCAGCCCTGCCTCTCCTTTTTCCCTTCCTGGCTAGGAGTTATTGCCTGTGTCTGACCCAATACACCTCTGGGATGAGTCGTGCTCAGCCTCCCCCCCCATCCCCCACCATGCAGAGAGTGCTGCAAGGGTGGGGAGAGCTGAGGTAAAGGTACATACACAGCCCACTACAGCGAAGACTGAATGTGACAGCACCCCCACTACGCCAGCCTTATATGGGTTTGTTCGCTCCCTTCTTCAGCAAAGGAAATTAAAGCCGGAACAAAAAGCCAAGTAAGTCTGGACACTCCAATCTAGCAGCTCCACCGCCTTCCCCGAGGGGAGGGGGACCCAGTCCCGCCTTCTCCTCTGACCTTGGTCCTCCACTGTCCCAGCAAGGCGCGAAGATCCAGACTCCACTCAAGTGTCCTCACTGAGATCTTATAGCCCGGCCCCCTGTGCCTTGCAAGCCTGTGTCAGCTGAGCCGGGCCAGCCATTCAGTGTGGGCATATCCAGAGTCCCTCGGGCAGCTGCCCCCCACCTCAGGCCATTATCCCAGCTGTTGTTAAACCTGCCATTTAGCTGCAGCTGAGGAAGTGACTGCCCCTTGTCTTAACCCTTTTGGGGCTGCTGCCTTATAGCATCTCCGCTCCCCATCACAGGGTGGGCATAACCTCTGCCTGTTATCTGTCTCTTCAATTATTCCTGATCTTCCTCCTTGTTTGTGCTATGGCCCTCGGCGGTGGGTGGAGGCAGGGCTGGCGGAGGCAAGCTTCCAGCCCCGCCCCTTCTGCACAGGCCCCACCTCCCACGGGAGCCAAGCTATCCCCTCCCGGCATCCTGGGGAGTTTGTTGCTCTCATTTCCACTCCTGGATCCCAACAATCCGGTCTGTGGGTGGTGAATGCATGGGCCACTAGGACCAGTTATTGCCTGAGAGGGAGGGCAAAGTCTCCTACCAAGCTCGAGGTGGATAAGGGAGTTTCTTACACTGGCGCTATTCAGGAACACTGGATTAGTGAAAACCCAGCAAAACCTTGAGGCTGGTGGGAGATTTTCCATGGCAACCATTTTCAGTGGAAATGCAGATCTGAAACAAAATGATTTTTTTTTTATGAAAACAGCTGCTTTGCTTGGAAAAATTTGACTATTTGCTGAAAACCCAAAAAGTTTTCGTTTTTTTCCACAGTGTGTCAAAAATGGGGAAAAACACCCCATTTTGTGACTAACTCTCTGCTGCATTTGGGCAAAAGCAGCCAGATGCCCAGGCTGCAAGGAGAAGTTAGCCCTTCTGTTACATCAGTACGAATAATACGAAATATTTAGATGGGATACATTCAGGTGACATATAAATGATTTGCACTAAAAGAGAGCGAAACCCAAATGGAAACAACCCTGTGGCTTGAAAACCTTTGGTTAAGAACATCAGAATGGCCAGACTTGGTCCCACCAAAGGACTATCTAGCCCAGTGTCTTGTCTGCAAACAGTGGCCAATGCCAGGTGCTCCAGGAGAAATGAACAGAGGGGTTGAGAAATGAACAGGCCAACAGAGAAAATATTTCCTGCCTCCCTGCTCTGAGCTGAAAACAAAAACAGATAAACCACTGCAGACAGTATTTCCGGCCCAGCGCAAACCAAGAATGAAACAGCTCTTGGGATCAGATGTTTGGGTCCAATTTTTTCAGCCCTATTTCCAATCTCTGTGTTGCAGCCTGTTGTTTCATTAGGCAAAATTCTCACTGACGTAGAATTCTGTCTGAGTGAGAACTGCAGAATTATAACCCAATGCATGCCAGAGACTGATCCCAGCTAACCCTCCAAATCTCTTATGGTTCAGATGACTCTCAGGTTACACAGAGCTTATCCAGAGGGTACAGTAACTCATCTAAATATGTGCCTAGTTTTACAGCAAACCACAATGGGATGGGTTGGATCACAGGGGTCCCCTTGGCGGTGTCACTAGGTGTGCTGGTCATGCCACTGAGTTGCCTCCCTGCTTTCTGGAGCTCCCTTCCATGCTGTCCAGCTGGGCCAGACCCTCTGGTCTCCCCCAGCCAAGGCACAGAGTTGGGGTTACCGTCCCCCAACACAGCAACATAGACGCTGAACCAGCTCAGCTCTGGCAGGGCTCAGCTCTAAGGCTATTAACAGCACCCAGGAACACAGCCCCAAAGAAGATCAAAACCCCAATAAATTTTACACAGAGAAAGCTTGTAAGTTCACCCTCTTTATCAATGAAAGAGAGATATGCATGGTGGTTGCTCTCTCCTCCCCCATCCCAGGTAACAATTACTTACATTGGGTAAACCACATAAAAACTGCAAAAAAAAAACACCAGCAAAGGCAGTGAAAGTAAAATTTCACACAATGATTTGTTTATACTTCTATGCTATATATTTGAAAGGGTTCGTGCATTTGTCTGTGTGTCTGTCCGTCCATCTATAAACCTGTTTGCTCAAGAATTCCTGCTAAACGGCGAGAGCTAGGACAACCAAATTTAATATGCAGCTTCCTTTTATAATAACTTAAAGCAAGGTCAGGATTTGGTTGTGCCAGGATAAAGGAATGTGCCTGGAATCTGATTGTTTCTCATAAAATGCAAAGGGAGGGGTCTGATAGAAGGGACAGTTGTACTGCAAAATGACCACAGGGAGCAGCAAAGGTCCAGAGATGGGATTGGGACAGCTATAACCTCATCGGGCCAGCAGGGGGCAGAGGTGGAGAAAGGGACAGCTATCTGTTATATATTTCAGAGAGTTTGTCTGTCTGTTTATCTGTGTGTCTGTCTGTTTATCTGTGTGTCTGTCTGTTCCCCAAATGGGGACATGGACCCCTCTCCTACCTGTGCCCGCTTCTCACCTGGTCCCAAACCGCTATGGTGAGAGAGGGCTGGGGTTGTCCTCTCTCTCGAAGGCAGCCTATACCTGAACCACCCATCCATAGCCCCACCCCAGAAAAATTATTTAAGTGAAGAAAAACAAAAATTATTGGAGTTAAGAACCCGAGCAATGCCAGATAAATCTCTAGTAAGGGTAGTATTTATATTCCAAACTATAATTTTATAATTATATGGTGAAAAATAAGAAAGTCTGCATTGTTCAGTAACAGTGTGTTGTGACACTTGTATTTTTATGTCTGATTTTGTAAGCAAGTCGGTTTTAAGTGACGTGAAACTTGGGGGTACGCAAGGTAAGTCAGACTTCTCAATGGAGTGCAGCAGCCTGAAAAGATTTAGAGCCATTGTCATAGGGGACAGAGAATGCAAAAAGCTATTGTACCTTGTTGTTCTGTCTTTTCATGGAAGGCATGATATGGCCCACATAACCTTCACACACAATTTCAGGCAAATACCTTTGCCAGGGCACAATTGTATTCACTTTAAGAATCTCAATGAGATTACTCACAGTCAGCACATGTGGACTACGGCCATAAATCTACAAATGCATTTTTTTTTTTTGCACACATGGACTAAGATAAGGGAGAAAGAAAAATAAGAAGATATATTTAGATGATCATTACAAAAACATGTACGCTATTTTTTCCCCTGCGGTTCAGTGAGCCAGGAAACTCATTAACAAAGGCTGGCCTTTGTGTGATAAAACTGTTCGACAACAAGTGATCACAGACAACAAGAAAATAAAGGGCTTTGTTGGGTGATAAAACAAGAGCAACAAGTAGAAACTGGCCACAGGAAGGTGCAAATCTCCCAGCAGCCAGCTCTCAGCTTTTGCAAACAGTTTTGATGCTCACCGCACTGACACCCTGCTGCATCCAAAAAAGCCCAAACCAACAAAGAAGCAAAGCAAAAAAGACCAGCTAACTACAAAAACAAAAACAAAAAAACCCCTAAGCCATCAAAACACTTCCCTGAAACAAACCAGCCTAACTAACTAAACAAACCAACATGTAAAATAATAAAATCTAAACTATAAAAAATAAAATCCCAACCCCAAATCGAGAATTATCCCCACTAGGGGGGAGAGCCAAAGACTTACTAAAGCCCACAAGAGATTTTGCTATTTCTGTTACTTCTACACGTCAGGTACTCAGATAGAGCAGCTGTGAGTGGCATGATAAAACCTGGAAACAGATGACTGATGTCTGTTAAAAATTCTGGACTGTGGCCTGTCATTAATTTTTATACTATAGGGACTTGCTTCAAAGCGTGTCCCAAGTGCACACGAGTCAATTTTTCAAAAGTAGAAGAAATGAGATGTGGAATTAGCCTTTTTCTTTCCTGGAAGGACCCCTTTGGATGGAAGAGCATATTTATTAGCTGCAGCCAACATGCTGGCTAATTAAAAACACAACAATCCTTCTGTTTGGCTGAGATATTCTAACAAAGGGGTTTTGCATAGCAGCTTCCTGTGTATCAAATGTAAGAATGCACTCCTAAACATTCAGCTATTCCAGCCGGCCTTTCTAAAACTGGTCACAACAGTTTGGACCCCGGATTAGGGACTTTTTATAACAGAAAAAAATTTCTAATGCCAATAATAGCTTTAAACTTTCTCTTAAAATGTAATATCCAATAGACTTTCATTAAGTGAAGATAAATTTGATACAAAAGAAATGCAACTGAATAAAATACTCTCCATTTCCGTTAGCTTGATTAATAGCGACCCAGCAGATAAATAGTAGCCATGGGGAATTCAATGGTTTTATTGAAGTTTTTTAAAAGTTTGATGATTTTTATTTTAAATACAAATAGGTAGATTTAGTGCCATGAAAGGAGAGAATGAGGATCAGGTAGAGCACAATATTCTCCCATATAACCCGGCCAAGATGCAAGAATTGCTTCTTTTTTACAATTATAGCAGAGATTATTGGTTTGATTGACTGGAATTTCATATGCGCATCACATCATTACCATACTTGTGCCATAAATATCTAAAATACTACAGAAGTAACAAATAAATAAATAATAATAATAATTATTATTATTAATAATAATAATATAAAGTAGATAAAGTGGTCTCTACATTGCCTGATATTTGGTGTTTAGGGCATAGTATCTCTGCAGGTCCCATTGGGATGGAATTCAACGTACAGGTGGTAAGCTAGGTGAGAAAAGTTCTGAAGTTATTATAAAATATTTAGATTCCTCTATTTTTGAGGAACTTGGCAAATACATTACGTTCTCAGCATGTCGTATAGCTTTAGGCCATCCATAAACAATCAAGTAGCTGCATTAAAAAAAAAAGAATATCGAAGCCAAGTGCCAATTAGATTGATCACTTAAAATGTAAAACACACCAAGTGTTTTTAAAATGTAAAGTTGCCTATTAACCTTCCAGAGCTACTTTCTATTAACGTTTCACATTTCTATGCACCACAACAAAAGAAAGACAATCTGTAGCAGCTGTCTGCTGACTTTCCTGGGTGTTGAAATAGCCTTAGTTTCATAAAAGGGACATGGGCTAATGAGGTGTGTGTGGCTGTTGGTGCCATACTGCATTCAACTTCCCACGGAGACTGATAGCAAGGAGACATGATTTCCAGACAATTCTTAAAGTATTCAGATAGGGAAGAAGGCCAGGTTTCTGAATACACAACCGAAAAGGGTTTACAGCAAAGGAACTGGAATATCGCAGTTTGTGTTTCAGATCTTTTTCTCTCTAATTTTGAATGTTATTTTCTCTCATAATTTTGAATGTTATTGCCAGGAACACGCAATACGCAGAGAGCTATGTGACCCACAATTAGTTTGTTTCTCAACTGGAGTTACGCTACCACGTTTCCATTTTCTAGACCCATTCATTCCTTTCCCCAAAAGCCTCTTCCCAAAACATTTATTTCGCCTATGATAATAGTTAAACAAGGTGAGGTATTTTTTACATTTCCTCCACTTCCATAGGCTACAACAAGCCTCTTCGATGATTTCCTCTATCCTTTGTTAAAATAGCAGGAAGAATCTGCCTGGACATAGCAACACACCTTATCCTCTTTATTGGGGCTAACATCCCTCAAATACATATGACGGTCTGAAACCCTGAAGCACAGAAAATAATCCACGTCTGTTTTGGTTCAAAGAGGGGTTTGTTCCATCCGTCCAATTCTGAGATGAAAGATTCCATTTGAAATACACACTCTGTTGTCGCAGAGTCAGACCTGGAATTTGTAGTTTAATGAATTTTACAGGCAACTGAATATAATCTCCCCTGGTTTGCCCTGCTGGTTGTCAGAGTCAGATTTCAAATGGGTTTGTTAATATCTCCTGGCCCTCTCTTTTGTCAGGCATGTTGCCCCCACAGAACTTTAAGAGGAAATATGACATCCTCCTCTCCACGTGATAAAGTCTTTCATCAAGAAATCCATTTGCTAGCAGGTTTCTACCATTCTCAGAGCATCATAACTGAAGAAAGCCAGAAAATGTCCTACCAGATCGTTGGGATGATTCTAGTCTGTCTGCAGAGTAAGTATTTTAGCCTGGTATTTCATGATTGTCCTTTACCTTGCTACAAAAAAGTATTTTCATGTGCAAAGGTCTTCTGAACTGCGGGTAACAGCAAGAGGGACTGATGGGGAGAGCTAAACAGTCTTAGGTTATTCACCAACTAATATCCTGAGAGAGAGAGAATGAAATAATGTGTTGAGCTAAAAACCCCTTGCACACAGTTTCACCTTTTGGATATTGGAACGGGCTGTTGGTCAAAATCCAGTTCTCTCTTAAGCTCGTGTATTTTATGTAGGCATCATGGGGCAGTACTTGTTTAAAGTAATCAAAAAGACAATTTTAAGCCTGAATGTCTGAGATAATAAAGCACTTCCTTCTGGGCAAGATTTTGATCAAATAACATTAATTTTATTGTTTTAAACTCTGATTCGAGGTTACTATGCCGTCTAGGACATCTGGGTTTTATTCACAGTCGTATCACTGATATGAGGGACCATGGCAAAGCCTCTTCATTTACCTGTGACAGTTTCTTCATCTGTACACGGGGATAATATTTCACCATCTCACAGGAACATTCTGAAGCGTAGCTTATTCACATCTGTAAAGTACTCTGAATACTGTGTGACAGGATCCAAGTACCAAATATTATTACGGTGACCAGAGAGGAAGTGGTCTGCTTTTTTGGGGAGGGGAATTATAGTTATGGATATAAGACAATGCCAATTTCCATCCGGTCCTAAAAATATCAGTACGTCAGGTCACAATAAGTATTATTTATTAGTATGGCTGTGAGGCTTAATTAATTGTGTTAAGTACATTGAGGAGAGATCGATGTAAATGTGCAAAGGGATTGATTAGTTTCTATACATACTGAGTGATTATTGTTTACGTTACAGCTATGCGGCACCTAACAACATGGCAAAAATACTATACCAGAAAAATATTTAGCAACATCTGTTTTAACTATATATAAGAAGGTTAAGAAAATAAATAACTAAAAAAAAAAAGGTTCACCAACCTCCAATTTTTAAAATAATGGGTGTTTTGCTTACATCGGATGTGTTATATTTAATATATTGCAAAAGGTGAATCTCCTACAAGTGATTATTGTATTTGTAGGTTTTGTGCATTTCTCTTTACAGTGACTGCTTCACAGGAAGGGATCTGGATGCAACAGAGCCCGGCCCAGATTGTATTGGCCCCTGGAAATACTGCACGGATAGACTGTAAGCTCTCAACCGGGAGTGCTTATGTATATTGGTACAAAGAGCTTCAGAATGGAAGCCTGCATGGGATTTTCCAGAGTTATAAGAATGCACCTTCAGATGGAAAATACTCGAGTGAGGTGAATGAGGCATCGGACACGTTTTCTCTGATTATCACGGACGCACAAAGAAACGACTCCGGGGTGTATTACTGTGGCCTAGCTGCATATGCATATCCGAACTTCGGGAGTGGGACCAGACTAATTGTCACAGGTGAGTGTCCAGTGGGTTGGGAAAACGTCATTCCGGAGGTCTGAGGGGTTAGAACAGAGCTGGAGCTAGGCATTTTAGCCCCCGCCGGCTGAGTCCTACTGGAGTTGCTGTCTCCTCTTGGTGGCTGGATTGGTGAGGGAATGCCCCTGCCATTGTCTCCAGGCCTGATCCCCGAGAGCAGTCCCCCTTTGAATGGCGAGCAGCAGTGAGCTTTGTTGGGGCCAGTGGAGCTCGGCTGTGTCTTATTTCTCTCAGCCTGTCTGTCCCGAGACTTTCCCAGCCAGGCTCCCCTGGGGAAAAAAACAGCTGCAGGGCTGAGCCGAGCTTCCAAACCCAGATCCCCATGAACCAGCCCTGCCGCTGGCCCAGTCCATGAGCGAGCCCCCAGCAGCAGCCTGTGCCCAGTATCCAGAGTGGGGTAGCGGCACTGTGCTGGCTGGGGCAGCTCCAGTAATGGGGTCACCAGGGTGCCTGAAAGCTGGGGGGGCAGCCAGGACCCACCCCAGGACTCTTGGACAAAGGGTCAGGGGCCTGCAGGGGAGGGAAAGCACAAGGGTGGCTCGGGGCAGGTGCAGAGCATCTAAGGGAGGGGAGGCACCTGTGAAGCCCAGAGCTCTGGTCAAAGGGAAGCTTCCGAGGCCGGTATGGGGAGACCTTGAAGGTCCCTGGAGTGCTTGGCGGAACCTTTTGGACCCTAGTGGGGACCGAGCTGATGGACCAGGAGGGAGCTGAAGTGTCATTAGAGGAGGCTTTGGAATTAATTGATAAACTGAACAGTAACAAGCCACCGGGACCAGATGGCATTCACCCAAGAGTTCTGAAAGGCCTCAAATGTGAAATTGCACAACTATTAACTATGGTTTGGAACCTATCCTTTAAATCAGCCTCTGTACCCAGTGACTGGAAGACAGCTAACATAATGTCAATATTTAAAAAGGGCTCTAGAAGTGATCCTGGCAATTACAGACCAGTAAGTCTAACATCACTACCGGGCAAAGTAGTTGAAGCAATAGTAAAGAATGAAATAGTCAGGAACATAGAAGAACACAATTTGTTGGGCAAAAGCCAACATGGTTTCAGTACAGGGAAATCAGGTCTCACTAAACTGTTAGGGTATGTCTACACTTGCCTCCTACTTCGAAGTGGGGAGGCAAATGAAGCATACCGAAGTTGCAAATCAAGTAGGGATTTAAATAACCCGCGCTTGATTTGCAAGTTCCCGGCCGGTCGCCATTTTAGAAATTCACTAGCCCGGAGTAACTGCCAGAGTGTACACGCGGCAGTGAAACGGGAGTCTGATTTAAAGCCACTAATTCGAATTAGCTAGTAAACCTCATTGCAGAAGGAATACCAGCTAATTCGAGTTAGGATTTTACATTGGACTCCCGTTTCACTGCCGCATGTAGACGGGGGCAGTTACTCCGGGCTAGTGAATTCCTAAAATGGTGACCAGCCGGGAACATGCAAATCAAGCGCGGGATATTTAAATCCTGGGCTTGATTTGCAACTTTGGTATGCTTCATTTGCCTCCCTACTTCGAATTAGGGGGCAAGTGTAGACATACCCTTAGAGTTCTTTGAAGGGGTCAACAAACATGTGGATAAGGGGGATCCAGTAGACATAGTGTACTTAGATTTCCAGAAAGCCTTTGACAAGGTCCCTCACCAAAGGCTCTTACATAAATTAAGTTGTTATGGGATAAGAGGAAAGACCCTTTCATGAACTGAGAACTGGTTAAAAGACAGGAAACAAAGGGTAGGAATAAATGGTACATTTTCAGAATGGAGAAGGGTAACTAGTTGTGTTCCCTAAGGGTCAGTCCTAGGACCAATCCTATTCAACTTATTCATCAGTGATCTGGAGAAAGGGGTAAACAGTGAGGTGGTAAAGTTTGCAGACAATTCTAAACTGCTAAAGGTAGCTAAGACCAAAGCAGAGTGTGAAGAACTTCAAAAAGATCTCACAAAACTAACTGATTGGGCAACAAAATGGCAAATGAAATTTAATGTGGATAAATGTAAAGTAATGCATATTGGAAAAAATAACCCCAACTAAACATACAATACAATGGGGGCTAATTTAGCTACAACTGCTCAGGAAAGAGATCTTCGAGTCTCTGAAGACATCCACCGATCCACGCAGTGTGCAGCGACAGTCAAAAAAGCAAACAGGATATTCGGAATCCGTAAAAACTGGATAGAGAATAAGATGGAGAATATCTTATTGCCATTATATAAATCCATGGTACACCCACATCTTCAATATTGTGTACAGATGTGGTGGTCTCATATCAAAATGACATACTGGCATTAGAAAAGGTTCAGAGAAGGGCAACTAAAATGATGAGGGGTTTGGAATGGGCCCCATATGAGGAGCAATTAAAGAGACTAGGACTTTTCAGATTGGAAAAAAGGAGACTAAGGAGGGATATGATAGAGGTCTATAAAATCATGAGTGAATAAGGAAAAGTTACTTACTTGTTCCCATAATATAAGAACTAGGGGTCACCAAATGAAATGAATGGGCAGCGGGTTTAAAACAAATAAAAGGAAGTTTTCTTCACTCGGCACACAGTCAACCTCTGGAACTCCTTGCCTCAGGAGGTTGTGAAGGCTAGGACTAAAACAGCGTTTAAAAGAGAACTAGATACATTCACTGAGGTTAAGTCCATTAATGGCTATTAGCCAGGATGGGTAAGGAATGGTGTCCCTAGCTTCTGTTTGTCAGAGGGTGGAAATGGATGGAAGAAGAGAGATCACTGATCATTACATGTTCGGTTCACTCCCTCTTGGGCACCTGGCATTGGCCACTGTCAGCAGACAGGATACCGGGCTGGATGGACCTTTGGTCTGACCCAGTATGGTCGTTCTTATGTTCTTATCTGATCTTTCCTTTCTGCCCATTTTTCCGCCCTCTGCATCTCTGTGCACTGGATGGCTGCCCCATCCTGGCTATAGCCCTGGTGCCAAGACAGAACCTTGGACTCTTACCCACCAACCACTTAAAGCCCCATTTTGGTTCTGAGTCATCAGTGTTCATGCCGAGAGGGAAAATGATCCCAGTAGTGGATGTCGTATGAGACTGTGAATCAGGAAAACTACTTTGTCATCCTGCTGTGCTGGTCGCCCAGCAGGCTGCAACTAAAGTGGGTAATGAGTTTCACTCGCCTTTGCAGAGTGTTTTGAGATCTGTCCACTGGTTAGAGGCATGTTTTTGTGAGTCATTATTCTTCTCTGGCCTTCTGCTACTCGTGCTCCCTGGTTGTGCCTCGTCACAGCCACCTGAGTCTGGGGCGTGATGTGTCTTCCTGCTGGCCTTATGCGCCTGTATTAATCTAGCTCTTTACGAGACTTTCGTTGAGCTTCCTGAAATGATTGCCACCTGGTGGCTTGCACGGGGAAACCTCGAACAGGGCAGCAGGAGTTGAATATGCGACTAGGATGCAGTAAAGAGGTGTCTGATTTTTGAGTCTCTGCCCTCAGCAGGCACCCAGAACTCAGACCATCCAGGAGCGGTGGACAAAGGAGTGTAACAGGATGAAATTAATAAGCGAACTCCACCTTCATGCAAGGGAAGTCCCATTATTTAAAACATGGAGACTAGACTAGCCAATGCACAAGATAATGTATCCACGGGCAGGGGCAGGAGTTGGGGGAAAAGGGACCAGCTAAGCTATAACTGGTGGGTCTTTCCAATCTCTTGTTTCTGACTCTTTTAGATGCTTCTGAGCCAAGACTTTCTGTCCTGGTGCCCTCCACCCAGAAGGATGCTGAACATCGCCAGAACGTACCCCTGCTTTTCCTGCTCTCGGATTCCACTCCCTCCTGGAGCAACGTTCTCTGGGACACAGGGGAGGGGGCATCAGTGGGCCAGACAGATTCCGGAGCCATAGACGGGGATGGGATCTACAGCGTCTGGAGCCTCATGACAATCCCGTACGATAGGTGGAACCAGGAGACAATCTTGAATTTTACAGTCAAAGACAATAGTACGGGGAGAAACTTCAGTGCTACCATGGTCAAGCAAACAGGTCCCGTATTGTACCCTATCTAACCTGCTCTCTCGTTTACACTGTGCTCATTGCCATCGTGTCTGGTGCAAACGTCACCTCAAGTCAGGGCAAATATACAGATTTAAAGGGTTACTGCAGTGCCAAAGAACTAAAATGAGGCAGAGTAGGGACGAGGTATAAAAAAACCCACCTAGAACAGTGTTTCTTAAACTTTTTGAGACCACGGAACAGCAAAAAATAATATCTTTTTATGCAGAACACCCCTGAGCCTCATGGGCTGGACTCTGCCTGTTGGGGGAGGAAGTGGCTCCACGCGATGCCTCTTTCCCTGACCCCGGCTGGCACAGCAAAGCACTGCCTGAAGGCTTTTCCTCAACAAAATGTACTAGCCTGGGCCCTCATAAGCTCTGCGGTGCAAGGGGAATTTTGTGGAGAGTTTTCTGATTCTCAGTCGGGGGCCATGTCGGTGATTATTTTGTTTTTGTTTTGCTTCACTTCTCACTTTTGGACAGCTCCGACCGATCTTTCTCTGGGTCAACGGTTCCCATCCCAAAATGGTTCCTCACTCCTGGGTTACACTGTAGGGACTAGGGAGGGAAGTGAACTCCATGAGACCTTTAAAGGGCCTTTGCTCTCTCTAACATTTATGATGCTACGATGTTCCCTAAACCGATTTTCATTCTAAATCCGTTTAACTCACCACAGACCTCAGTGGGACAGCGATTCTCAGACTGGATCTGTAATTCTCAAGCTGAAATAAATCACCACTTGTGGTAAAATAATTGACAGTGCAGACAGGCAGAATTAATAAATACACACACTTAGCTTACCTCAGATGATCAGTGGCCTGAATCCAGCACCAAACATTCATATGGCCCCCGAAAAGCCACTTCCAGGTGGGGAGAGTGACAATGTCTTGAGGCAGTGGATTTTGAAGGAAAGGTCTCACTTCTGGGCATGGCATGCAGATGACATGGACCCCACGCCTTTTAATGGGATTTTTCCACTGCTCAGCACCGAATGTTATTCTCCTCTCTCTGCAGATGAGCCTGGAAAAGAATACTGCGATTATGTGTTATATTTTGGCCTGCTTTGTATTTTCATCCTTGTCATCATCCAGATGATGATCCTGCTCTTCAGGAAACGTCTCACCAGAGGTAACTTTTTTATAACTCTACCTGTTACACAGCAGCCCTTCATCGCATTCCTGTAACCATCCTTTCCTTCTTCTCCAGCAGGGAGAACTGTGAAAACAGGGAACCAAATGCCCATGAGGCAGATTCCACAGGTAAAGTGTTTTTTTCAGCTACAGGCACGTCAGAAAGATACAACCAATTAACAGGGCATTTGAGTAGTTCTCCTGGGCAAATTCCAGCACTGGTGTCCACATTCCAACTAACTGATATGGCTTTGTAGGATTTCAGAGGGGTAGCCCTGTGAGTCTGTATCTTAAAGAAACCTTCAGATGAAGAGGTGGGTTGTGCCCATTCTTTTGTCAGTCTCTACGGTGCTACAGGAGCACTCATTGTTTTTTATACTTTGTTGGGTTGCCAGTGTAGCATTCCTATTGTACAGGTTGAACATCTATAGTGCGGCACGCTCGGGTCCTGGCTGGAGCTGACCCAGAGAATTTGCCGGACCACAGGAGGTCAATATTGTCTAGCAGCATTACCAGCACTTACTGGGCCCTTAGAAGACATTTAGTGATAAATATTAGAGCTAAAGAACAGCACAGAATCATGGCAGATAGGTCCGGTGGCTGTAAACAAACTTTATGGAACTGCAGAAAACTTGGCCACACCCACAATAAGTGAACATCTGGCTAACTACAATCATGCCGGACCATGGATTTACCCAGAACAGAAAGTGCCGGACTAGAAAGGTTTCAACCATGTTACTACATGTCTAAGGTAGATACCCATCACTGCTGGATGATGCAGTACTTGATAGGTCTCTTTATGAGTTTTACATGGACTAGGAAAAAAAATCTGAACACATGATTATACACATCCAAATGTTGCTTTGAATTCCACGGGTATAAATCAAAAGTTACTCCGCATCGGCATTAATGGAGTTACTCAGATCCACACTGGTGTCTCATAATTCAAAAGCAGGGCAACTGATGGCCAGCAAATTTTTTTTTTTAAATCAAACTGAGGCCCAGTCTAGTGTTAAAATATTTAATCCTTCTAGGAATTTTGCAAATAGGAAATTTTGCAAATAGAAAATAGGAATTTAGAATAGAATTGTTCTAAGGACAGATTCTTGAAACAGATGCCCCGATACTAGTCCAGTCCCAGGGACTCTCCTGCAGTAAGTGAGATGAGAATTTAGTTCATGGTTACTACTGCAATCTTTGGGGTCATGCTTTTCTGTCATTAGTAATACCCCACTGACTTCAGTGAAGTTAGTGGGGATTTACACCAGCACAGATTAGATCCATATCAAACCTTTTGTCTATAAAACACCTCTACAGAAAATTCTGCCCTCTACACATGAAGTAACTCCATTGATTTCAGAGGGGTTACTTCACTTTTATATCACTGAGAGTAAGAACAGAATTTGGTTTCCTGTCTTGTTATCTAAAAAATGGTATTAGCCCAATGTATGAAGTTCACATTAAGACTATTAATATCTGGTATCTTCTTTTTCTGTTTCAGACTGAATATGCAGCAGTGAGGTATAATAAATGAAAATTCCTTTTTTAACTGACGTGGTCTGACCAATTTATTTATAGGGTTTTTTAAAAAGCGCTGTACAAGAGGAAAAAATGAAAGTGAAATTCTGACTTATTTATTACTAAAGTGTGAAGTGGTTGGGCTTAAAATACAACTTGTTGTAAATGTATCTGTCTCCAAATCTTTTTTGTTACCACTTATTTAAAGAAATAGCTTTCTTCTTGGTTATTATTGCGAATTACTTGTTTTGTTATCCTCACATCCCGCATCATTCTTGTCTGTGGGAGCTTTGCCCTTGACTTCTATGAGCATAAGATCGAACTTTTAAATAGGATTGTTTAACAAAGGAGATTTGATCCTAGATTCCTTGTGCCCCCCAAGTCCCACTGAAGTAGAGGAGAGCTTGGAGTACACCAGAAAGCAGAACTAAGCTTTAAGATTCATGATCTGTCATAAATGTATGAAGTTCACATAGTCAAGTTTGCAGATGATACCACACTCGGAGGGGTTGCAGCTGCTTTGGAGGATAGGGTCATAATTCAAAATGATCTGGACAAATTGGAGAAATGGTCTGAGCTCAATAGGATATAATTCAATAAAGACAAATGCCAAGTGCCTCACTTAGGAAGGAACAATCTGTGTCACACATACAGAATGGGAAGTGACTGTCTAGAAGGAGTCCTGCTGCAACGGGTTTTAGGGTCATAGTGGACGACAAGCTAAATATGAGTCAACAGTATGACACAGATGAAAAAAAAGCAAACGTGATTCTGGGATGCATTAACAGGCATTTTGTGAAGAAGACATGAGTCGTCATTCTTCCGCTCTGCACTACTTAGGCCTCCCTTGGAGTTTTGAGTCCAGTTCAGCTGAAAACAAAAACAGATAAACCACTGCAGACAGTGTTTCTAGCCCAGCGCAATCCAAGAATGAAACAGGTCTTTGGATCAGATGTTTCAGTCCGATTTTTCCAGCCCTATTTCCAAACTTTGTGTTATAGCCTGTTGCTTCATTAAGCAAAAGTCCCAGTGATGTAGAATTTTGCCTGAGTGAGAACTGCAGAATCATAACCCAAAGCATGCCAGAGACCTATCCCAGCTAATCCTCTAAATCTCTTACGGTTCAGATGACTCTCGGGGTACACAGAGCTTATCCAGAGAGTACAATAACTTATCTAAATATGTGCCTAACTTTATGGGAAACCACACTGTGATGGGTTGGATCACAGGAATCCCTTTTGAGGTGTCCCCTGGTGTGCTGGTCATGCCACTAAGTCTGCCCACCTGCTTTCTGGAGCTCCCCTCCACTCTGTCCAGCTGAGCCAGACCCTCTGGCCCACATACCCTTCACACATACAATTTCAGGCAAATTCGTACGCCAGGGCACAACTGTACTCGCTTTAGGTCAATGAGATTACTCACAGTCAGCACATGTATCAGTGTTTGCCATAATGCACAGACATAAATCTAGAAATGTGCCTTACATTTTCTTTTTTTTTTCTGACAAATCGGCTAAGATGATACGCAGAAGACAAGAGAGAAAGAAAAATAAGGAGATATATTGAGATGTACATTACAAATATACATGGGCAATTTTTCCCCTGTGGTTCAGTGAGCCAGGAAGCTCATTAACAAAGCGTGGCCGTTGTATGGTAAAACAGTTCGACAACAAGCGATGACAGACAATAAGAAAATATAGAGCTTTGTTGTGTGACAAAGAAAGAAAAGCAGCAAGTAGAAACTGGCCAGAGTGAAGTGCAAATCTACCAGCAGCCAGCTCTCGGTTTTTGCAAATGGTTTTGACGCTCACCGCACTGATGCATCCCTCCCTCCAAAAAAGCCCAGCCCAGCAAACAAAGCAAAAAGACCAGCTAACTATAAATAAATAAATAAATAACTCTAAGCCATCAAAACACTTCCCTGCAATGAACCAGCCAAACTAACTAAACAAACCAAATTGTAAAATAATAAAATCCAAACTATAAAAAACAAAATCTCAACCCCAAATTGAGATTCATCCCCTCTAAGGAAGAGAGCCAGAGACTTACTAAAGCCCACAAGACATTTTGCTATTTCTGTGAGGGTATGTCTACACTACAATGTTAGTTCGAACTAACGGACGTTAGTTCGAACTAACATTCATAGGCGCTACACTAGCGCTCCGCTAGTTCGAATTTGAATCGAACTAGCGGAGCGCTTAGTTCGAACTAGGAAAACCTCATTTTACGAGGATTAAGCCTAGTTCGAACTTACTAGTTCGAATTAAGGGGTGTGTAGCCCCTTAATTCGAACTAGTGGGAGGCTAGCCCTCCCCAGGTTTCCCTGGTGGCCACTCTGGCCAACACCAGGGAAACTCTATTGCCCCCCTCCCGGCCCCGGATCCCTTAAAGGGGCACGGGCTGGCTACGGTGCCCGTGCCAGGTGCAAGCCTGCCAGCACCCAGCCAGCAGACCCTGCACCTGGCACGGCACAGAGCCACCCACCCGATGTCCCCCAGCCCACCCCCTCTTCCCGGGACCAGGCTGGCGGCTCCCGGGAGCTTGCCCGGGACCGCAAGAGGCGGGCACCTTCCTGGGCTAGTGCGGACATCGTGGACCTTGTCCACGATCTCCGCACTAGGCACAGGAAAGTGGCCGGCTAGGGCAGGAGAGCTGCCAGCCTGGCCACCCAGGAGCAGGTGTGCATGATAATCAAGGGGGTCCACTGAGACCCCCGACCCTGAGCCCTGAGCTTACAATGGCCGTACTGGGTCAGACCAAAGGTCCATCTAGCCCAGTAGCCTGTCTGCCGACAGTGGCCAACCCTAGGGACCCTGGAGGGGATGGACCGAAGACAGTGACCAAGCCATTTGTCTCGTGCCATCCCTCTCCAGTCTTCCACAAACTTTGGGCAGGGACACCACTCCTACCCCCTGGCTAAGACTACTCCATGGACCCAACCTCCATGACTTGATCTCACTTCCCTTTAAACTCTGTTCTAGTTGTAGCCTTCACAGCCTCCTGCAGGAAGGAGTTCCACAGGTTAACTATTTGCTTTGTGAAGAACAACTTTCTCTTACTAGTTTGAAGCCTGCTACCCATTCCTTTCCTTTGGTGTCCTCTAGTCCTTCTTTATGGGAACTCATGAAGAACTTTTCTGAATGCACCCTCTCCACCCAACCCCTGCTTTTAGAGACCTCTATCCTGTCCCCGCTCCATCTCCTCTTTTCTAAGCTGAACAGTCCCAGTCTCTGTAGCCTTTCTTCATCTGGGACCTGTTCCCAACCCCTGATCATGTTAGTTGCCCTCCCCTCTCCCAGCCTTTCTCTTCCCCTCTCCCACCTCCTTTTCCCAGTCTCCCCCAGTTTTGTTCAATAAAGACAGATTCCATTTTTGAACACAATTGTCCTTTATTTTGTACATCAAGAAAAGGGGCTAGGGAAGGGTAAGTGGAAGGAGGTGAGGGAGGAATGGGGCACGAGCCCCCAATGGGGAGGACTGGGCTGGCTCTGTGGGCTTCTGGGGGTGGAAGCTCTCCTGCAGCCCCCCAATTGCCCCCTCTCCCCAGATGGCAGCCTGCGGCAAGTGCAGCCGGGCTGATGGCCGAGTGGTGTGATGTGCCCAGTGTGGGCACTCCGGGCACTCCAAACCAGGACTGGTTTTCAAGCGGGGCACCCCTGAGAACTGTCTGTCCGGGGTGGGGGTCGGGACCCTTTAAGCACAGCCTCGGCTAGCCTGAGACAGCATCTCCACGCTCTAAGTCCTCCTCTGATGCCCTGCCGGCACTGCTTCCGGCCATCCTTAAGCCCTGTTCAGGGTCCACTCAATGTGGACATGCTAGTTCGAATTAGCAAAACGCTAATTCGAACTAGTTTTTAGTTCTAGACGCTTTAGTTCGAATTAGCTTAGTTCGAATTAACTAATTCGAACTAAGTTAGTTCGAACTAACTCTGTAGTGTAGACATACCCTTACTTCTAAACATCAGGTACTCTGATACAGCAGGTGTGGGGAGCATGATAAAACCTGGAGCTAGACGACTGATCTATGTTAAAAATACTCTAAATTCTCGACTGCGGCCTGCCTTTAATTTTTACACTATTCGGACAGGCACGTCAAAGTGTGTCGCAAGTGTAGAAGAAATGGGATGTGGAATTAGCCCTTTTGTTCCCTGAAAGGTCCCTCTAGGGTGGGAGAGCATGTTTATTAGCTGCAGCAAACACACTGGCTAATTAATAACACAACAATCCTTTCTGCGTGGCTGAGATATTATGAATCGTCTTCTAACAAAGGCGTTTTGCATAGCAGATTCCTGTGTATCAAATGAAAGAATGTACTACTAAAAGCTCAGCTTTTCCAGCTGGCCTTTCTAAAACTGGTCAGAACAGCTTGGACCCTGTTTAGGGACTATTTATCACAGAAATAAAAATTCCAATGCCAATAGTAGCTTTAAACTTTCTCTTCACTTTTAATATACAGCGGACTTTCATTAGCGAAGATCAATTTGATACAAAAGAAATGCAACTGAGTAAAATACTCTCCATTTCTTTTAGTTGCACAAATAGAGCATGGTCTTACTGAAGATTTTGAAACATTTGAGGATTTTTATCTTAAACGCAAATAGGTAGAGTTAGTGGAGTAAAAGAAGAGAATGAGGAGCAGATAGAGCACAATCTTCTCCCATACAGCCCGGCCAAGATGTCTGAATTGCTTCTGTTTTACAGTTATAGCAGGGATTATTAGCTTGATTCATTGGAATGTCATATGTGCATCGCATCATTACCATACCTGTGCCATAAATATCTAAAATTCTACTGAGGAAGTGGGTCTGGCCCATGAAAGCTCATCACCTAATAAACCATCTTTAAATTGCTACATAGTCCTTTATTTTATTTAAAATACTAGAGAAGTTGTTATTATTATTATTATTATTAATAATAATAATAATAATAATATGCATATCATTAGGATAAAGTGGTCTCCAACTTGCCTGCTATTTGGTGTTCAGGCCATAATGTCTCTGCTGGTCCCATTGCAATGCAATTCAATGTACAGGTGGTTAGCTAGGTGAGAAAACTTCTGAAGTTATTTTTACAACATATTCAGATTGCTGTATTTTTGAGGAGATTGGCAAATATGTTACATTCTCAGCATGTCATATGGCTTTAGGCCATCCAGAAACAATCAAATAGATGCATAAAAATATTATATTGAAGCCAAGTGGTCTGTTCCCAATTTGATTGATCACCTAAAATGTAAAACACACCAGGGCTGTGTCTACACTGGGCCACTTATTCCGGAAAATCAGCCGCTTTTCCGGAATAAGCTGCGAGCTGTCTACACTGGCCCTTGAATTTCCGGAAAAGCAACGACGTTGAACTGTACAAAATCAGCCGCTATTCCGGAAAAACTATTCTGCTCCCACTCGAGCATAAGTCCTTATTCTGGAACACTGTTCTGGAAAAGGGCCAGTGTAGACAGCCCAGTAGTCTTTTCCGGAAAAAAGCCCCGATCGTGGAAATGACGATCGGGGCTCTTTTCCGGAAAAGCGCGTCTACATTGGCCACGGACGCTTTTCCGGAAAAAGGGCTTTTCCGGAAAAGCAGCCTACCAGTGTAGACGCTCTTTTTCCGGAAATACTTATCATGAAAACTATTCTGTTTTAAGCATTTCTGGAAATTAATGCCAGTGTAGACACAGCCCAGGTGTTTTTAAAATTTAAACTCGCCTATTAACCATCCAGAGCTACTTTGTATAATGTTTTACTTTTCTACGCCCCACGACAAAAGCAACTGTAGCAGCTGTCTGCTGAGTTTCCTGGGTGTTGAAATAGCCTTGGCCTCATAAAGGGACATGGCTAGTGAGGTGTGTGTGGCTGTTTGTGTACTACTGCATTCAACTTCCCATGGAGATTGACAGCAAGGAGTCATGATTTCCAGATGATTTTTAAAATATTCAAATAAGGAAGATGGCCAGGTTTCCGAAAAGGGTTTACAACAAAGGAATTGTAACATCAGATCTTTTTCTCTCTACATAATTTTGAATGTTACTGCCAGGAACACGCATTAGGCACAAACCTACGTGACCCACAATCACTTTGTTTCTTAACTGGAGTCACCCTACCATATTTCCATTTTCTAGACCATTTCACTCCTTTCTTCCAAGGCCTCTTCCCAAAACATTTATATCGTCTATTATAATAATTAAACAAGGTGAGGTACTTGTTACATTTCCTCCACTTCCATAGACTACAACAAACCTCTTTGATGATTTCCTCTATCCTTTGTTGAAATAACAGGGGGAATCTTCCTGACCGTGGTGACACACCTTATAGTCTTTATTGGGACTAACATCCCCACAAATACATAGGATAGTCTGAAACCCTGAAGCACAGAAAATAATCTACGTCTCTTTCGGTTCAAAGAGGGGCTTGTTCCATCCGTCCAATTATGAGATGAAAGATTCCATTTGAAATACACACTCTGTTGTCGCGAAATCAGACCTGGAATTTGTAGTTTAGTGAATTTTAAAGGCAGCTGAATATGATTGCCCCAGGTATGCCTTGCTGATTGTCAGAGTCAGATTTCAAATGGGTGTGTTAATATCTCCTGGCCCTCTCTTTTGTAAGGCATGTTGCCCCCACAGAACTTTAAGAGGAAATAGGACATCCTCCTCTCCACGTGATAAAGTCTTTCATCAAGAGATCCATTAGCTAGCAAGCATCTACCATTCTCACAGCATCATGACTGAAGAAAGCCAGAAAATGTCCTACCAGATCATTGGGATGATTCTAGTCTGTCTGCAGAGTAAGTATTTTAGCCTGATATTTCATGCTTGTTCTCTACCTTGCTAAAAAAAATTACTTTCATGTGCAAAGGTCTTCTGAACTGCGGGTAACAGCAAGAGGGACTGATGGGGAGAGCTAAACAGTCATATGTTTTATTCTCCAGCTGAAATCCTAAGAGAGAGAATGAAATAATGTGTTGGTCTAACAACCCCTTGCACACAGTTTCAACTTTTGGATACTGTAACAGATTGTTGGTCAAAATCCAGTTCTCATGTATTTTATGTAGGCATCATGGGGCAGTACTCATTTTTAGGTAATTAAAAAGACAATTTTAAGCATGAAAGTCTAAGATAATAAAGCCCTTCCTTCCAGGCAAGATTTTGATCAAATAACATTAATTTTATTGTTTTTAACACTGATTTGAGGTTACTATGCAGTCTAGGACATCTGGGTTTTATTCACAACCATGTCACTGATATGTGGGACTCTGGCTATGCCTCTTCATTGACCTGCGACAGTTTCTCCATCTGTACATGGGGATATTTCAGCATCTCACAGGAACATTGTGAGGCTTAGCTCATTCACATATGTAAAACACTTTGAATACTGTGTGACAGGTTACCAAATATTATTATAGTGACCGGAGAGGAACTGTGAAAAATTGGTATGCTTTTTTGGGGAGCGAGATTATAGTTACGGATATAAGACGATATTAATTTCCATCCGGTCCTAATAATATTGGTATGTCAGGTCACAATAAATATTATTTATTAGTATGGCTGTGATGTTTAATTAATTATGATAAGTGCTTTGAGGAGAGATTTTGTAGATGTGCAAAGGGATTGATTAATGTCTGTCTGTATATACAGAGTTTATTGTTTATGTTACATATATGCGGAACCTGAAAATATGGCAAAAATACTACGCCAGAAAAAAAATTCAGCAACATTTGTTTTAACTATATCTAAGGAGGCTAAGAAAATAAATATCTACAAAAAAAAGGTTCACCTGTCCCCAATTTTTAAAATAATGGCCATTTTTCTTGCATAGGATGTGTTATATTTAATATATTGGAAAGAGTGAATCTCCTACAAGTGATTATTGTATTCGTGTTTTTTGTGTGTTCCTCTTTACAGTGACTGCTTCACAGAAAAAGATGTGGATCCAACAGAGCCCGGCCCAGTTAGTATTGGCCCCTGGAAAATCTGCACGGATCGACTGTAAGCCCTCAAGCTGGGGAGCATATGTATATTGGTATAAGGAGCTTCAGAATGGAAGTTTGCATTGGATTTTCGAGAGTTATAAGAATGAATCTTCACATGAAAAATACTCGAGTGAGGTGAACAAGGCATCAGACACATTTTCTCTGATTATCAAGGATGCACAAAGAAACGACTCCGGGGTGTATTACTGTGGCCTAGATGCATATGCATATCCGAACTTCGGGAGTGGGACCAGATTAATTGTCACAGGTGAGTGTCCAGTGGGTTGGGAAAATGTCATTCTGGAGGCCTGAGGGGTTCGAACAGAGCTGGAGCTAGGCATTTTAGCCCCCGCCGGCTGAGTCCTACTGGAGTTGCTGTCTCCTCTTGGTGGCTGGGCTGGCCAGGGAATGCCCCTGCCATTGTCTCCAGTCCTCATCCCTGAGAGCAGTCCCCCTTGGCACGACGAGCACAGAGAGCCATATTGGGGAGGTGGAGATCGGCTGAGTCATGTTCCTCCCAGCCCGTCTGCCCCTGAGACTTTCCCAGGCAGGCTCCCCGGGGGATAAAAACAACTGCAGGGCATGGAGGTGGCTCAGGGCTGAGCTGAGCTTCCAAGCCCACATCCCCATGAACCAGCCCCTACTCCTGGCCCAGCCCATGAGCGAGACCCCTGCACCATCCTGTGCCCAGTTTCCAGAGTGGGGTGGCGGCACTGGGCAGGCTGGGGCAGCTCCAGGAGTGGGCTCCCTAGGGTGCTTGAAATCTGGGAGGAGCCATGACCTGCCCCAGAACTCTTAGACAAAGGGTCAGGGGCCTGCAGGGGAGGGAAAGGACAAGGGTGGCTAAAGCCAGGTGCAGAGCAGTTGGAGAGGGGAGGCAATTGGGAAGCCCAGAGCTGTGGTCAAAGAGGAGCTTGCAAGGCGGGTATGGGGAGACCTCAAAGGTCCCTGGAGAGCTTGGCAGAGCCTTTTGGACCCTTGTGGGGACCGAGCTGATGGAACAGGAGGGAGCTGAAGTGTCATTAGAGGAGGTTTAGAAATTGATTGATAAACTGAACAGTAACAAGTACCCAGGACCAGATGGCATTCACCCAAGAGTTCTGAAAGAACTCAAAAGTGAAATTACGCAACTTCTAACTATGCTTTGTAAACTATCCTGTAAATGAGCTTCTGTACCCAATGACTGGAAGACAGCTAATTAATGCCAATATATAAAAAGGGCTCTAGAGGTGATCCCGGCAATTACAGACTGTAGGTCTAACATCAGTTCCAGGCAAATTAGTTGAAACAATGGTAAAGAATAAAATTGTCAGACACATAGAAGAACATAATTTGTAGGGCAAAAGTCAACATGGTTTCTGTAAAGGGAAATCATGTCTTACTAATCTGTTAAAGTTCTTTGAAGAGGTCAACAAACATGTGGACAAGGGGGATCCAGTAGATATAGTGTACTTAGATTTCCAGAAAGCCTTTGACAAGGTCCCTCACAAAAGGCTGTTATGTAAATTAAGTTGTCATGGGATAAGAGGGAAGACCCTTTCATGGACTGACCCTTTCATGGACTGAGAACTGGTTAAAAGGCAGGAAACAAAGGGTAGGAATAAATGGTAAATTTTCAGAATGGAGAGGGGTAACTAGTGGTGTTCCCGAAGGGTCAGTCCTAGGACCAATCCTTTTCAACTTATTCATAAATGATCTGGAGAAAGGGGTAAACAGTGAGGTGGCAAAGTTTGCGGATGATACTAAACTGCTCAAAGTAGTTAACACCAAAGCAGAGTGTGAAGAACTTCAAAAAGATCTCATAAAACTAAGTGTTTGGGCAACAAAACATCAAATGAAATTCAATATGGATAAATATAAAGTAATGCACATTGGAAAAACTAACCACAACTATACATATAATATGATGGTGGGATGGAGGCTAATTTAGCTACAACTAATCAGGAAAGAGATCTTGGAGTCATTGTGAATAGTTCTCTGGAGACATCAACGCAGTATGCAGTGACAGTCAAAAAGGCAAACAGGATGTTAGGAATCCTTAAAAAATGGATAGAGAATAAGACGAAGAGTATCTTATTGCCCTTATGTAAATCCATGGTACACCCACATCTTGACTACTGCATACAGATGTGGTCTCTTCATATAAAAAAATATATTGGCATTAGAAAAGGTTCAGAGAAGGGCAAATAACATAAGGGGTTTGGAACGGGCCCCATACGAGGAGAGATTAAAGAGACTAGGACTTTTCAGATTGGAAAAAAGGAGACTAAGGGGGGATATGATAGAGGTCTATAAAATCATGAGTGGTGTGGAGAAAGTGAATAAGGAAAAGTTATTTACTTGTTCCCATAATATAAGAACTAGGGGTCACTAAATGAAACTAATGGGCAGCGGGTTTAAAACAAATAAAAGGAAGTTTTTCTTCACTCAGCGCACAGTCAACCTCTGGAACTCCTTGCCTCAGGAGGTTGTGAAAGATAGGACTGTAACAGGGTTTAAAAGAGAACTAGATAAACTCATGGAGGTTAAGTCCATTAATGGCTATTAGCCAGTATGGATAAGGAATGGTGTTCCTAGCTTCTGTTTGTCCAAGGGTGGAAATGGATGGCAGGAGAGAGATCGCTGATCATTACCTGTTTGGACACCTGTCATTGGCCACTGTCAGCAGACAGGACGCTGGGCTGGATGGATGTTTGCTCTGGCCTAATGTGGTCATTCTTATGTTCTTATCTGATCTTTCCTTTCTGAAGATTTTTCCACCCACCGCTTCTCTGTGAGGCTGCCCCATTCTGGCTACAGCCCTGGTTCTTAGATAGAACCTTGGACTCTTACCCCCCACCCACTTAAAGCCCCATTTTGATTCTGAGTCATCAGTGTTCACTCCAAGAGGGAAAACGGTCCCGGTAGTGAATGCCGTATGAGACTGTTAATCAGGAAATCTACTTTGTCATCCTGAAGCTCTAGTCGCCCAGTAGGCCACCTCTAAAAGAGGGTGATGAGTCTCACTTGCCTTGGCAGAGTGCTTTGAGATCTATCCACTGTTGAGAGGTGCATTGGTCTGAGTCATTATTCTTCTCCGGCCCTCTGCTACTCACCCTCCCTGGTTGTGCCTCGTCACAGCAGCCTGAGTCCGGGGCGTGATGCGTCTTCCTGTTGGCCTTATGCACCTGTATTAATATAGCTCTTTACGAGACCTTCGTTGCGTTTCCTGAAATGATTGCCATCAGGTGGCTTGCACAGAGAAATCTCGAACAGGGCAGCAGGAGTTCTACATGCGAATAGGATGCAGTAAAGAGGGATCTTTGAGTCTCTGCCCTCAGCAGGCACCCAGAACTCTGAGACCATCCAGGAGCGGTGGACAAAGGAGTGTAACAGGATGAAATTAATAAGAGAACTCCGCCTTCATGCAAGGGAAGTCCCACTATTTAAAACATGGGAGACAAAACTAGCCAATGCACAATCCAGGGACAGAGGCAGGAGCTGGGGGGAGGAGGGACTAGCTGGCTGGTCTTTCCAATCTCTTGTTTCTTACTCTTTTAGATGCCTCCGAGCTGAGACTTTCCCTCCTGGTGCCCTCCACCCGGGAGGAAGCTGAGTTTCCCCACGACGTTCCCCTGCTCTGCCTGATCTCGGATTTCACTCCCACCTGGAGCGTTCTCTGGGACACCGGGGTGGGGGACTTGGCGGGCCAGATGGATGCTGGAGCCATAGATGGGGATGGGATCTACAGCGTCTGGAGCCTAACGACAATCCCATACAAGAGGTGGAACCAGGAGACAATCTGGACTTGTGCAGTCAAAGACAACAGCACGGGGAGAAACATCAGTGCTACCATGGCCAAGCAAACAGGTCCCGTATCGTACCCTATCTAACCTGTTCTCTCCTTTACATTGTGCTCATCGCCATAGTGTCTGGTACAAACGTCACCTCAAGTCAATACAAATATACAGATTTAAAGGGTTACTGCAGTGCCAAAGAACTGAAATGAGGCAGAGTGGGGACGAGGTATAAAAAACCCCCATCTAAACAGTGTTTCTTAAACCTTTTGACACCAAGGAACACCAAACAATAATATCTTTTTATGCAGAACACTATAAAAATGTTCATCAAAAAATTGTTTTGTCAGACAAGAAAAGACAAAAACAAAGAAGTAACAAAAACAAAGAAGAGGTCGTGGCACACCTGCAAGTTGCTCACGGAACACCACTGTTCCACAGAACATAGTTTAAGATTCTCTGACCTACTGGGCTTGGCCTGTAGGAGAGACATGGTGGATCGGGCTTTATCTTTTATTGGACAAGGCCGAGCTAATCAGCACTCTTCTTCAGATCTGTGTAGTTCAAAAGCTTGTCTCTCTGCCCCACAGAAGTTGGCTCAGTAGCAGATATTACCTCACCCATATCTAAGATCCTCGTTATTTAAAATCCTGGGAGCCATATGGCTACCACAGCGAATTGAGTCAGTCCATTATGGTAACTCCCTGTCCCCCGCCTTTCCTCGCTCTCTCTAAAAACCATTTTTCAGCTGTATTCACTGAGCAGCGGTAAGAGGCAGGGCTGTGGCAAACCTGCCCCGAGATCTTTCTCCTTGCAGGCCTGCTTGACACCCTACTGAAGTCAATGGAAAGATTCCTATTGGCTTGACTCAGTCTGGTGTCCGGCCTGATCACCCCAAGAGTGGGAGGAGTGTAAATGCCACGGAGACAGTAGGGTGACTTGGGGGCTCTAAGATGGAACAGCTAGGATAATGGGGTGAACTGAGCACATGAATAAATAAATAACTAACTTCAGTATGAATACCCAGGATTCCCGATAGTGAGATCTCCTGAGCTGTGGGCGTGTCTGTCACCTGACAGCGATGAAGGCCTATTTACAGTAGGACTGGATAAAGCTTAGTGGTTAAACCAAGGGTGGGGAACTCAAGGGCTTGCCTGGATCTATCCCCTTTCCCCAAGGTTCGGGCTCTGCCCTCCAGCATTGGGAGCTCGTGCTGATGCTCCCACCCCACACCGTCCTGCCCCCACACCTCTCCCCATGGGGCTAGAGAGCCAGCGCGGGCTCCCCACTGTGTGGGAAGGGCCCTGAGCCTCACCAGCTGGACTCGGGCAAGCCAGAGCTAGTTCCTATCCATGGCACTGCCTGAAGGGCCCCCGGCTGGCACAGCAAAGCACTGCCTGAAGGCTTTTCCCCCACAAAATCTACTAGCTCGGGCTCCCGTAGGCTCTGCTGTGCAAGGGGAATTTGGGAAGAGTCTTTCTGATTCTCAGTCGGGGGCCATGTCAGTGATTATTTTGTTTTGGTTTTCCTTCGCTTCTCACTTCTGTGTGGCCCCGACCGATTTTTCTGTGGGTCAACGGCCCACAACCCAAAATGCGTTAAACTGTACGGATTAGGCAGGTAAGTGAACTCCAGGAGACCTATAACAGGACTTTGCTTTCTCTAACATTTATGATGGTAGGATGTTTAACTCACCACAGCCCTCAATGGGACAGTGATTCTCAGACTGGATCCGTGATTGTCAGGATGAAATAAATCACCCCTTGTGGTAAAATAACTGACAGTGCAGGCAGGAAGAATTAATAAATACACACTCATAACTTACCTCAGACAATCAGTGGCCTGAATACAGCGCCAAAGACTCCTACGGGCCCCCCAAAGGTCACCTCTAGGTGGGGAGAGTGACAATGCCTTGAGGCAGTGGATTTTGAAGGAAAGGCCTCACTTCTGGGCATGGCATGCAGATGACACAGACCCCACGCCTTTTAATGGGATTTTTCCACTGCTCAGCACCGAACGTTATTCTCCTCTCTCTGCAGATGAGGCCGAGGAAGGAATCTGTGATTATGTGTTATATTTTGGCCTGCTTTGTATTTTCATCCTTGTCATCATCCAGATGATGATCCTGCTCTTCAGGAAGCGTCTCACCAAAGGTAACTTGTTTATAACCCTATCTGCCACACAGCAGCCCTTCATCGCACATCTTGTAACCGTCCTTTCCTTCTTCTCCAGCAGGGAGAACTGTGAAAACAGGGAACCAAATGCCCATGAGGCAGATTCCACAGGTAAAGTGTTTTTTTCAGCCACAGGCATGTCAGAAAGATACAACCAATTAACAGGGTATTTAACTAGTTCTCCTAGGCAAATTCCGGCACTGATGTTCACAGTCCAACTACCTGATATGTCTCTGTAAGGTTTCAGAGTGGTAGCCCTGGAAGTCTGTATCTTAAAGAAACCTTCAGATAAAGAGGTGGATTGTGCCCATGACAGCTCATTCTTTTGTTGGTCTCTATGGTGCTACAGGACCCACTAGCTGTTTTTTATACTTTGTTGGGTTGCCAGTGTAGAATTCCTATTGTACAGGTTGAACCTCTATAGTCCGGCACCCTTGGGACCTGGCTGGAGCTGACCTAGAGAATTTGCCGGACCACATGAGGTCAATATTGTCTAGCAGCATTACCAACACTTACTGGGCTCTTAGAAGACATTTAGGGATAAATTAGAGCTAAAGAACAGCACAGAATCATGGGAGATAGGACTGGTGGCTGTAAACTAACTTTATGGGACTGCAGAAAACTTGGCCACATCGACAATACGTGAACATCTGGCTAACTATAATTATGCTGCACCATAGATTTACCTGGACCGGGAAGTGCGCCTTAGACCATGTTACACTGCATGAAGCAGTACTTGATAGGTCTCTTTATGAGTTTTACATGGACCAGGAAAAAAAAATCTGGATACATGATTATACACTTTCAAATGTTGCTTTGAGTTCCACGGGCATATTTACTCTCCATCGGCATTAGTGAAGTTACTCAGCTCCTCACTGGTGTCTCATAATTCAAAAGCAGGAAAATTGGTGGCCAGCAAACATTTTTTTTTTAAATCACACTGAGGCCCAGTCTAGCATTAAAATATTTAATCCTTCTAGGAATTTTGTGAAGAGTGAAAATAGGAATTTAGAATGGAATGGCTCTAAAGACAGATTCTTGAAGCTGATGCCCCAATACTAATCCAGTCCCAGGGACTGTCCTGCAGTAACTGAGAAGAGAATTTAATTTGTGGTTACTACTGCAATCTTTAGGGTCACACTTTTCTGCCATTAGTAATACCCCACTGACTTCAGTGAAGTTAGTGGGGATTTACCCCAGTGTAGATTAGATCAGAATCTAACTTCTTGTCTATAAAACATCTCTACAGAAAATTCTTTCCTCTACACATGAAGTAACTCCATTGATTTCAGAGGAGTTACTTCACTATTATATCATTGAGAGTAAGAACAGAATTTGGTTTCCTGTCTTGTTATTCAAAAAAGTGGTATTAGCTCAATGTATGAAGTTATAGATTCACATTAAGACCATTAATAACTGGTATCTACTTTTTCTGTTTCAGACTGAATATGCAGCGGTGAGGTACAATAAATGAAAACTCCCTTTTTAACTGAGGTGGTCTGACCAATTTATATACAGAGTTTTTTAAAAAGCGCTGTACAAGAGGAAAAAAATGAAAGTGAAAGATAAATTCTGAGTCTAATTTATTACTAAGGTGTGAAGTGGTTGGGCTTAAAATACAACTTATTGTAAATGTATCTGTCTCCAAACCTTTTTTGTCACTGCATATTTGAAGAAATATTTTTCTTTTTGGTTATTATTGCGAATTACTTGTTTTTTATCCCAACATCCTACATAATTTTTGTCTGTGGGAGCTTTGCCCTTGACTTCTATGAGCATAGGATCGAACTTTTAAATGGGATTGTTTAACCAAGGAGATTTGATCCTAAATTCCTTGTGCCCCCCAAAGTCCCACTGAAGTAGATGGGAACTTAGAGTACACCAGAAAGCAGAACAGAACTTTAAGATTTATGATGTTTCATAAATTTATGAAGTTTGCATAGGGGGTACGATTGTCAAGTTTGCAGATGATACCAGGCTGGGAGGGGTTGCAAATGCTTTGGAAGATAGGGTCATAATTCAAAATGATCTAGACAAACTAGAGAAATGGTCTGAGCTCAATAGGATGAAATTCAATAAAGACAAATGCCAAGTGCCTCACTTAGGAAGGAACAATTTGTGTCTCATATACAAAACAGGAAGTGACTGTCTATAAGGAGTCCTGCTGCAATGGGTTTAGTGGTCTTAGTGGACGCCAAGCTAAATATGAGTCAACAGTCTGACACAGATGCAAAAAAAGCAAACGTGATTCTGGGATGCATTAACAGGCGTCTTGTAAACAAGCCATGAGAAGTCATTCTTCCGCTCTACTCTGCTCTACTTAGGCCTCCCGTGGAGTTTTGTGTCCAGTTCTGGACACCACATATGAAGAAAGATGTGGAGAAATTGAAGAATGTCCAGAGAAGAGCAACAAGAATGATTAAAGGACTAGAAAACATGACCTATGAGGGAAGACTGAAAAAAATGGGTTTCTTTAGTTTGGAAAAGAGAAGACTGAGAGGGGACATAATAGCGGTTTTCAAATATCTAAAAGGGTGTTACGGGGGGGGGGGGGGATTGGGAATTGTTCTCACTGGCTCTGAGGACAGGACAAGAAGCAATGGGCTTAAATTGCAGCAAGGCACATTTAAGTTGGACATTAGAAAACATTTCCTAACTGTCAGGGTGGTTAAACAGTGG
This sequence comes from Pelodiscus sinensis, assembly GCF_052426305.1. Taxonomy (NCBI): domain Eukaryota; kingdom Metazoa; phylum Chordata; order Testudines; family Trionychidae; genus Pelodiscus; species Pelodiscus sinensis. The sequence continues at coordinate 4,893,000 of NC_143073.1, forward strand.
AATAAATTGCCTAGGAGGTTGCGGAATCTCCACCACAGGTTAGACAGACTCCTGTCAGGGATGGTCTAGATGGTGCTTGGTTCTGCCAGGGGACTGGACTCGATGACCTCTCAAGCTCCCTTCCAGTTCTAGGATTCTAGGATTATCTCTGCATAATCTCCAATTATCATCATTTAAAAAATATTATTTACATTTTTTACATTTGTATTCTTAATTACTCCAATATATTCGTACCATCTTTGTGTTGGTAGCCTGGGACAAGAGATTTAGATCTGACTTTTACTCAGTGGCTGGCTGCCTTCAGCGTACAGTAAATCTGAAGCCCTGCATGAATTGGCTGAATGAAGGGAAGCATCATAGCAAATCATAAGCTAAGCACATCTACTGGTAGAAGAAATTAGGAGATACCTGCATCCCACTGCCATCTAATGGTGAAGAGGCAGATGGTCTTTTCCTTGCAGGAGGAATAACAGTAGTTCAAATTAGGAGCTTTAATTTGAACTACCTAGTCCGTGCCGAGTATAGCTGTGGGCAGGTAGTTCGAATTACGGGCATTTAAAAATGGCGCCCGCACAGGAACATGCAATTGAAGCCCGGGATATTTAAATCCCGGCCTTCATTTGCAAGTTCGAATGCCTACATTAGCCACCCTAGTTCTAGCTAGGGTGGCAGTGTAGACATACCCCAAGAGTTTTTCCGGGAAAACTCTTCCGTGTACAGGGACGCGTTTGCTCTTCCATTTTTTCCCTCTCTTCAATCCCAACAATCCGGTCTGTGAGTGGTAAAAGCATGGGCCACTATGACCAATTATTGCCTTAGAGTGAGGGCAAAGTCTCCTACCAAGCTCTAAGTGGATAAGGGAGTTTCTTACCACCGGCGTTATTAAGGAATCCTGAATTAGTGACAACCCAGCAAAACGTTGAGGCTGGTGGGAGATTTTACATCGCAACCATTTTCAGTGGAAAACCAGATCTGAAACAATGAATTTTTTCTTTGTTTTTTACTGAAAACAACTGCCTACTGGATGAGGGAGGTAACCTACTAACGGATGATGTGGGGAAAGCTGAAGTACTCAATGCTTTCTTTGCCTCTGTTTTCATGGACAAGGTCAGCTCCCAGACAAATGCACTAGGTGAGGCAATATGCCCGTGGTGGGGAAAGAACAGGTTAGGAACTATTTAGAAAAGCTAAACGTACAAAAATCTATGGGTCCGGATTTAATGCATCCGAGGGTACTGAGGGAGTTGGCAAATGCCATTGCACAGCCTTTTGCCATTGTCTTTGAACAGTCGTGGAGAACTAGGAGAGATCCCAGATGACTGGAAAAAGGTAAATGTAATGCCCATCTTTTAAAAAGAAAACAAAGACAATCCAGGGAACTATGGACCGGTTAGTCTTACCTCAGTCCCCAGAAAAATCATGGAGGGGATCCTCAAGGAATCCATTTTGAGGCAAGAATGGAAACACCCCTGTGGCTTGAAAACCTTTGGTTAAGATCATCAGAACAGCGAGACTTGGTCCCACCAAAGATCCAAATAGCCCAGTGTCCTGTCTGCTGACGGTGGCCAATGCCAAGTGATCCAGAAGAAATGAACGGAACAGTTGAGAAATGAACAGGCCAGCTGAGAAAATACTTCCTGCCTCCCTGCTCTGAGCTGAAAACAAAAACAGATAAACCACTGCAGACAGTATTTCCAGCCCAGCACAAACCAAGAATGAAACAGCTCTTTGGATCAGATGTTTGGGTCAGATTTTTCCAGCCCTATTTCCAAACTCTGTGTTACAACCTGTTGCTTCATTAGGCAAAATTCCCAGTGATGTACAATTTTGCCTGAGTGAGAACTGCAGAATCATAACCCAAAGCATGCCAGAGATTGATCCCAACTAACCCTCCAAATCTCTTATGGTTCAGATGACTCTCAGGCTGTGTCCAGACTCCATGCCTCGTGAAACCAGGTTTACCTGTGTCGATGAAGAAAGGCTTCTTTGTCGGGGCATCGCGTCCAGACTCTCCCGATCTGCCGACAAACAGCTGATCGGCAGATCGGGGCAGCCATTTAAATTTAAATGAAGCCGCGATTATTTTAATCGCGGCTTCATTTCCCTCTTCCGAGCTGGCTAATCTACATGCCTCCGTCGACGGAGGCATGGAGTCTGGACACAGCCTCAGGGTACACAGAGCTTATCTAGAGGGTACAGTAACTCATTTAAATATGTGCCTAGTTTTATGGGAAACCACACTGTGATGGGATGGATCACAGGGGTCCCTTTAAAGGTGTCACCCGGTGTGCTGGTCATGCCACTGAGCCTGCCCCCTACTTTCTGGAGCTCCCCTCCATGCTGTCCAGCTGGGCCAGACCCTCTGGTCTCCCCCAGCCAAGGCACAGAGTTGGGGTTACCGTCCCCCAACACAGCAACACAGATGCTTAACTGGCTCAGCTCTGGGAGGGTTCAGCTCTAAGGCCATTGATAACACCCAGAAACACAGCCCCAGAGAAGATCAAAACCTCAATAAAAACATTTTACCCAGAGAAAGCTTATAAGTTCATCCTCTTTATCAATGAAAGAAAGATATGCATGGTGGTTGCTCTCCCCTTCCCCACCCTGGGGTAACCATTATTTACATTGGGTAAACCACATAAAAACTGCAGAAAAAAACACCAGCAAAGTCAGTGCAAAGTAGAATTTCACACAATGACTAGTTCATACTGCTCTGCTATCTATTTAAAAGGATTTGTGCATCTTTCTGTGTGTCCGTCCATCCATCTGTGAGCCTGTTTGCTCAACAATTCCTTCTAAATGGTAAGAGCTAGGACCACCGAATTTAATACACTGCTTCCTCTTATCATAACTTAAAACAAGGTCATGGTTTGGTTGTGCCAGGATAAAGGGATGTGCCTGGAATCTGATTGTTTCTCATAAATTGGAAAGGGAGGGGTGTGGTAGGAGGGACAGTTATACTGCAGAATAACCACAGGGGGCACCAAAGGGCCAAAGATGGGGACTGGGACAGCTATAACCTCATTGGGCTAGCAGGGGGCCAAAAGGGACAGCTATCTGTTATATATTTCAGAGAGTTTGTCTGTGTGTCTGTCTGTCCCCCAGCCGGGGACATGGGCCCCTCTACCAGCAGTGCCTACTGCACCTGTTGTGGCCACAGAGAGACATTTCTCACCCGCCTCCAATCTACCGTGGTGAGAGAGGGCTGGGATTGTCCTCTCTCTCAAGGGCAGCCTATACCTGAACCACCCATCCCCACCCCACCCCATGATTTAAGTGAAGAAAACCAAAAATTGTTGGAGTTTGAACCCAAGCAATGCCAGATAAGTCTCCTAGTAAGGACAGTATTTATATTCCAATTGATTAAGTTTATAATTATATGGGGAAAAAGGAGAAAGTCTGCAACAGCAACAGTGTGTTGTGACACTTCTATTTTTATGCCCAATTTTGGAAGTAAGGCAAGTAAAGGGTACGCAAGGCAAGTCAGACTCCTCAATGGAGTGCAGTTGTCTGAAAAGATGTAGAGCCTCTGTCATAGGGGACAGAGAATGCAAAAGCTATTGCACCATATTGTTCTGTCTTTTCATGGAAGGCATGATATGGCCCACATAGCCTTCACACGTGCAATTTCAGGCAAATACGTATGCCAGGTAACCACTGTACTCACTTTAAGTCAATGAGATTACTCACGGTCAGCACAGTATTAGTGTTTGCCACACTAGGGCCATAAATCTACACATGCATCTTAATTTTTTTTCTTGATAGATGGGCTAAGATGATATGCAGAAGGTAAGAGAAAGAAAAATAAGGAGATATATTTAGATGCACATTACAAATACATGTAGGCTATTTTTTCCCCTGTGGTTCAGTGAGCCAGGAAGCTCATTACAAAGGCTGGCCCTTGTATGGTAAAACTGTTCGACAACAAGTGACCACAGACAATAAGAAAAGAAAGAGCTTTGCTGTGTGACAAAGAAACAAAAGCAGCAAGTAGAAACTGGCCAGAGCGAAGTGGAAATCTCCCAGCAGCCAGCTCTCGGCTTTTGCAAATGGTTTTGATACTCACCGCACTGATACCGCACTCCCTCCAAAAAAGCCCAACCCAACAAACAAAGCAAAAAGACAAGCTAACGATAAATAAATAAATAAATAAAAAACCCTAAGCCATCAAAACACTTCCCTGCAATGAACCAGCCTAACTAACTAAACAAACCAAATTGTAAAATAATAAAATCCAAACTATAAATAACAAAATCTCAACCCGAAATTGAGATTCATCCCTCTAGGGAGTTGAGCCAGAGACTTACTAAAGCCCACAAGATATTTTGCTATTTCTGTTACTTCTGCACGTCAGGTACTCAGATACAACAAAAAATAAAGGGCTTTGTTGTGTGAAAAACAAAACAAGAGCAGCAAGAAGAACCTGTCCACAGGCAGGTACAAATCTCCCAGCAGCCAGCTCTCAGCTTTTGCAAATGGTTTTGACGTTCTCCGTACTGATATGCTGCTCCCACCAAAAAATCCCAAAAAAGCAAAGGAAGAAGTTAAAAAAAACCCGAACAAACCCTAAGCCCTCCAAACATTTCTCCGCAATGAACCAGCCTAACTAACTAAACAACCCAACATGTAAAATAATAAAATCAAAATTATAAAAAACAAAATCTCAACCCCAAATCGAGATTTTATCCCTGCTAGGGAGGAGAGCCAGAGACTTACTAAAGCCCACAAGACATTTTGCTATTCATAAACAATCATATAGATGCATAAAAAAATTATATTAACACCGAGTGGTTCGTTGCCAATTAGATTTATCACCTAAAATGAAAAAAATACCACGTTTTTAAAATTTAAACTTGTCTGTTAACCATCCAGAGCTACTTTCTATAATTTTTACATTTTTATGCCCCACAACAAAAGCAACAGACAATCTGTAGCAAAAACAACAAATGGTCTGGTAGCACTTTATAGACAAATGAAAAATGTCTATGGTATCATGAGCTTTCGTGGGCATAGCCCACTTCTTCAGATGATCAGAGTTATGAGTTGGGGATATGAAAACACAAAATAAATAAATAGGAGAGGGAAGAGAAAGAAAAAGGAAGGGGATGGGGGGTAGGAGACAGAGCATCATTAAGTATCTGGAAATGGGTACTTACACCTAAGGAGATAAAAATCAAAGTCAATTGATAGATACCTACAACAGGAAGGACACCACTCTGGGAGCTGTTGGCACCTTTAATGGTTATTAAATAGGTAGAGTCCCCACCAGCCCATATCATGATTGAGTCCATTAGCATGTGAATTGAATTTGTGGATGAACTGGGATTCCAGGACTTCTCTGTGTATTTGGCTTTTAGAGCTGGTTTGTGACAACACAGCCATTTGCTGTCAATCATGATATGGGCTGGTGGGGACTCTACTTAGATTTTTATCTGCTTAAGCTTAAGTACCCATTCTCCACATAATTATAGAAATATAGCCGTGTTAGTCTGGGGTAGTTGAAGCAAAATGCAGGACAATGTAGCACTTTAAAGACTAACAAGATGGTTTATTAGATGATGAGCTTTCGTGGGCCAGACCCACTTCCTCAGATCAAATAGTGGAAGAAAGTAGTCACAACCATATATACCAAAGGATACAATTAAAAAAAATGAACAAATATGAAAAGGACAAATCACATTGCAGAACAGAAGGGGAATGCGGGGGGGTGGGAAGGGGGAGGAAGGAAGGTAAGGTGACTTAGCCACCTGCATTCTGCTATAAAGACCTTTTACATCTACACTTGAAAGGGAATCCTCTGAACTGTCATTCATGTTAAAATTCGACACTTGCCAACAAGGACTTAACAAGACTTTGAACTTTCTCACCCATTACCAAGACAGTTTCCCCAATTATCACCTGTAATACCATTAACTCACAAACATCCCACTCTCCCTACCTTTAATATCAGCAATTCACAGACACTTACCTTCCTTCCTCCCCCTTCCCACCCCCCCCCCCGTATCCCCCTTCTGTTCTGCAATGTGATTTGTCCTTTTCATATTTGTTCATTTTTTTTAATTGTATCCTTTGGTATATATGGTTGTGACTACTTTCTTCCACTATTTGATCTGAGGAAGTGGGTCTGGCCCACGAAAGCTCATCATCTAATAAACCATCTTGTTAGTCTTTAAAGTGCTACATTGTCCTGCATTTTGCTTCATCCACATAATTAATGATACTCTGTCTCCTACCTCTCCTCCCTTTTTCTACCAGACCATTTGTTGTTTTTTCTGTATCAGACTAATTTGGCTACTCCCTGAAGAATCAGTAGCAGCTGTCTGCTGAATTTCCTCGGTGTTGAAAGAGCCTTGGTCTCATAAATGAGAAATGGGCTAGTGAGGTGTGTGTGGCTGTTTCTGTCATACTGCATTCAACTGCCCATGGGGATTGACAGCAAGAAGACATGATTTCCAGATGATTTTAAGTAGTCAAAATATTTAAAAATATTCAAATAGAGAAGATGGCCAGGTTTCCGAATACATGACCGAAAAGGGTTTACAACAAAGGAACTGGAAATTCACGGTTTGTGTTTCAGATCTTTTTCTCTCTACATAATTTTGAATGTTATTGCCAGGAACACGCATTAAGCAGAGAGCTATGTGACCCACAATCAGTTTGTTTCTCGACTGGAGTTACACTATCATGTTTCCATTTGCTAGATGCTTTCATTCCTTTCCTCCAAGGCCTCTTCCCAAAATATTTATATCGTCTATGACAATAATTAAACAAGGTGAGGTATTTTTTACATTTCCTCCACTTCCACAGGCTACAACAAGTCTCTTTGATGATTTCCTCTATCCTTTGTTAAAATAGCAGGGGGGATCTGCCTTATCCTCTTTATTGGGGCTAATATACCCCAAATACATAAGACAGTCTGAAACCCTGAAGCACAGTAAATAATCCACATACTTTTCAGTTCAAAGACAGTATTGTTACATCTGTCCAATTATGAGATGAAAGATTCCATTTGAAATACACACTCTGTTGTCGCGGAGTCAGACCTGGAATTTGTTGTTTAATGAACTTTTAAAGTAAAGTTAATATGATTGCCTCTGGTTTACCCTGCTGGTTGTCAGAGTCAGATTTCAAATGGGTTTGTTAATATCTCCTAGCCCTCTTTTTTGTCAGGCATGTTGCCCCCACAGAACTTTAAGAGGAAACATGACATCCTCCTCTTCACGTGATAAAGTCTTTCATCAAGAGATCCATTTGCTAGCAGGCATCTACCATTCTCACAGCATCATGACTGAAGAAACCCAGAAAATGTCCTACCAGATCATTGGGATGATTCTAGTCTGTCTGCAGAGTAAGTATTTTACCTTGATACTTCATGCTTGTTCTCTACCTTGCTGCAAAAAATTATTTTCATGTGCAAAGATCTTCTGAACTGTGGGTAACAGCAAGAGAGGCTGATGGGGAGAGCTAAACAGTCATATGTTTTATTCTCCAGCTGAAATCCTAAGAGAGAGAGAATGAAATAATGTGTTGTGCTAACAACCTGTTGCACACAGTTTCACCTTTTGGATACTGGAACGGGCTGTTGGTCAAAATCAAGTCCTCTCTTAAGCACATGTATTTTATGTAGGCATCATGGGGCAGTACTTGTTTTTAGATAATCAAAACGACAATTTTAAACCTGAATGTCTTCTGGGCAAAATTTTGATCAAATAGAATTAATGTTATTGTTTTTAACTCTCATTCGAGGTTACCATGCCGTCTAGGACATCTGGGTTTTATTCACAATCATGTCACTGATTTGTGGGACTGTGGCTAAGCCTCTTCATTTACCTGTGACAGTTTCTTCATCTGTACTCGGGGATAATATTTCACCATCTCACAGGAACATTCTGAAGCGTAGCTTATTCACATCTGTAAAGCACTTTGTACACTCGGAGACAGGTTCCAAGTACCAAATATTATTAGGGTGACCAGAGAGGAAGTGTGAAAAACTGGTCTGCTTTTTTGGGAAGGGGGATTATAGTTATGTATATAAGACAATGCTAATTTCCATCCGGTCCTAATAATATCAGTATGTCAGGTCACAATAAGTATTATTTATTAGTATGGCTGTGAGGCTTAATTAATTGTGATAAGTACATTGAGGAGAGATTGATGTAAATGTGCAAAGGGATTGATTAGTGTCTATACAAACAGAGTGATTATTGTTTATGTTACAGCTATGCGGCACCTAACAACATGGCAAAAATATTACACCAGAAAAAAAATTCAGCTACATCTTTTTTAACTATATATAAGAAGGTTAAGAAAATAAATAACTAAAAAAAAAAGGTTCACCAACCTCCAATTTTTAAAATAACAGGGGTTTGCTTACATCGGATGTGTTATATTGAATATATTACAAAGGGTGAGTCTCCTACAAGTGATTATTGTATTCATGTTTTTTGTGCATTTCTCTTTACAGTGACTGCTTCACAGGAAGGGATGTGGATCCAACAGAGCCCGGCCCAGATTGTATTGGCCCCTGGAAATACTGCACGGATAGACTGTAAGCTCTCAACCGGGAGTGCTTATGTATATTGGTACAAAGAGCTTCAGAATGGAAGTCTGCATGGGATTTTCCGGAGTTATAAGAATGCACCTTCAGATGGAAAATACTTGAGTGAGGTGAACGAGGCATCAAACACCTTTTCTCTGAATATCACGGACGCACAAAGAAATGACTCTGGGGTGTATTACTGTGGCCTAGCTGCATATGCATATCCGAACTTCGGGAGTGGGACCAGACTAATTGTCACAGGTGAGTGTCCAGTGGGTTGGGAAAAAGTCATTCCGGAGGTCTCAGGGGTTCGAGCAGAGCTGGAGCTAGGCATTTTAGCCCCCGTTGGCTGAGTCCTACTGGAGTTGCTGTCTACTCTTGGCGGTTGGATTGGCCAGGGAATGCCCCTGATATTGTCTCCGGGCCTGATCCCGGAAAGCAGTCCCCCTTTGCACGGCGAGCCGCCGCAAGCCATTTTGGGGCACAGGAGCTTGGCTGAGTCATGTTCCTTCCTGCCCATCTGCCCTCGAGACTTTCCCAGCCAGGCTCCCCGGGAGATAAAAACTGCTGCAGGACATGGAGGCAGCTCAGTGCTGAGCCGAATTTCCAAACCCAGATCCCCATGAACCATCCCCTGCCGCTGGCCCAGCCCATGAGCGAGCTCCCTGCATCAGCCTGTGCCCGGTTTCCAGAGTGGGGTAGCGGCACTGTGCGGGCTGGGGCAGCTCCAGTAGTGGGGTCACCAGGGTGCCTGAAAGCTGGGGGGAGCCAGGACCCACCTCAGGACTCTTGGACAAAGGGTCAGGGGCCTGCAGGGGAGGGAAAGGACAAGGGTGGCTCGGGGCAGGTGTAGAGCATCTGAGGGAGGGGAGGCACCTGTGAAGCCCAGAGCTGTGGTCAAAGGGAAGCTTCCGAGGCCGGTATGGGGAGACCTCAAGGTTCCTGGAGAGCTTGGCGGAGCCTTTTGGACCCTAGTGGGGACCGAGCTGATGGAACAGGAGGGAGCTGAAGTATCATTAAAGAAGGCTTTGGAATTCATTGATAAACTGAACAGTAACAAGCCACCGGGACCAGATGGCATTCACCCAAGAGTTCTGAAAGGCCTCAAATGTGAAATTGCACAACTATTAACTATGGTTTGTAACCTATCCTTTAAATCAGCCTCTGTACCCAGTGACTGTAAGATAGCTAACACAATGCCAATATTTAAAAAGGGCTCTAGAAGTGATCCTGGCAATTACAGACCGGTAAGTCTAACGTCAGTACCGGGTAAAGGAGTTGAAGCAATAGTAAAGAATATAATTGTCAGGTACATAGAAGAACATAATTTGTTGGGCAAAAGTCAACATGATTTTCTGTAAAGGCAAATCAGGTCTCACTAATCTGTTAGGGTATGTCTACATTTGCCCCCTAATTTGAAGTAGGGAGGCAAATGAAGCATACCGAAGTTGCAAATCAAGCCTGGGATTTAAATATCCTGCGCTTGATTTGCAAGTTCCCGGCTGGTCGCGATTTTAGAAATTCTCTAGCCCAGAATAACTGCCCGCGTCTACATGCGCCAGTGAAACGGCCCCTAGTTTGAATTAGATGGTAAACCTCATTGCTGGAGGAATACCAGCTAATTCGAGTTAGGGCTTTAAATCAGACTCCCATTTCACTGCCGCGTGTAGACGCGGGCAGTTACTCCGGGCTAGTGAATTTCTAAAATGGCAACCGGACAGGAACATGCAAATTAAGCGCGGGATATTTAAATCCCAGGCTTGATTTGCAACTTCGGTATGCTTCATTTGCCTCCCTACTTCGAAGAAGGGGGCAAGTGTAGACATATCCTTAGAGTTCTTTGAAGGGGTCAACAAACATGTGGACAAGGGGGATCCAGAAGACATAGTGTACTTAGATTTCCAGAAAGCCTTTGACAAGTTCCCTCACCAAAAGCTCTTCCATAAATTAAGTTGTTATGGGATAAGAAGGAAGACCCTTTCATGGACTGAGAACTGGTTAAAAGACAGGAAACAAACAGTAGGAATAAATGGTAAATTTTCAGAATGGAGAGGGGTAACTAGTGGTGTTCCCTAAGGGTCAGTCCTAGGACCAATCCTATTCAACTTATTCATCAGTGATCTGGAGCAGAGATTCCCAAACTTTTTCATACTGGGGACCAATAAATCCATTCACGAGCTTTTGGAGGACCAGTAACATTTATTTGCATATTCATTAAGCAAGTGAAGAATATGCAAATAAATAGTTTCTGGTCCTCCCAAAGCAGCCAGTGCCAACTTTAGCCCACAGAAAAGTCAATCGGGGCCACACAAGTGAGATATAAAAACACAGCCCCTCAAACTTCACTAATGTGACCCCAACTGTGCTTGTGGGTGCTGGGACAGAGTTCTGGGGAAGGGTGCCAATGAATGCTGGGGCAGGGGACAGGGCACTTGCGGGTGCTAGGGCAAGGGACAGGGTGCTTGGGGGTGCTGGGGCAGAGTACTTGTGAGGGTCTGGGGGGGTGGAGTGGGGACAGAGACCGATACATGGGGATTCTGTAGCTGCCAAGGGCCAGGAGGTATGCGGGCTGCTCCCCCGTCCTCCAAACAGCAGCATGGTACCACACTGATCCGTTTCATGCCTGATGCCTTCCTGCGCAGGGGGAGGGGCAGTCCTAGACCGTGAGAGCCCCAACTGCTCGGGCAGTGTGTGCCTTGCTCCTCCACTCCCCATGGCAGTATGCGCCGCCCGAGCAGCTGAAGCCGATGCAGTCCCTGATCCCCACCCACTCCCCCGTGCGCAGGAAGGCAGCAGGGGAACAAAGTCCCCAGTGTGTGATAGACCAGCATTTTAGGTACTGCACTGGCTGTTGGGGCAGGAGAGAGAGCAGCTCACACACTTCTAGGACCTGGTGCACAGCTGCAGAACTGCCCCTTGATCCCACAGGAAGCCTCTGCTACCTCCGTTGACACTGGGAGTTCAGCGTGGCATTCATCTTGGGGGTTGCGGGCAGCGAGGCGGGCTCTCAGGAACATTTTTCTGAGGCCCAGTATTTTTTTCCTAAGGACCAGTATTGGGCTCCAGACCACAGTTTGGGAAACACTGATCTGGAGAAAGGGGTAAACGGTGAGGTGGTAAAGTTTGCAGACTATACTAAACTGCTAAAGGTAGTTAAGACCAAAGCAGAGTGTGAAGAACTTCAAAAAGATCTCACCAAACTAACTGATTGGGCAACAAAATGGCAAATGAAATGTAATGTGGATAAATGTAAAGTAATGCATATTGGAAAGAATAACCCCAACTATACATGCAATACGATAGGGGCTAATTCAGCTACAGCTAATCAGGAAAGAGATCTTGGAGTATCTGAAGACATCCACCAATCCACGCAGTGTGCAGCGACAGTCAAAAAAGCAAACAGGATGTTAGGAAACCTTAAAAAATGGATAGAGAATAAGACGGAGAATATCTTATTGCCCTTACATAAATTATACACCCACATCTTGAATACTGCATACAGATGTGGTCTCCTCATCTCAAAAAAGATATATTGGCATTAGAAGAGGTTCAGGGAAGGGCAACTAACATGATGAGGGGTTTGGAACAGGCCCCATAAGAGGAGAGATTAAAGAGACTTGGGCTACATCTACACTGGCACCCTTTTCCGGAAATGCTTAAAACAGAACAGTTTTCCGTTATAAGTATTTCTGGAAAAAGCATGTCTACATTGGCAGGATGCTTTTCTGGAAAAGCACTTTTTCCGGAAAAGCGTCCATGGCCAATGTAGACGCGCTTTTCCAGAAAAAAGCCCCGATCGTCATTTTCGTGATCGGGGCTTTTTTGCGGAAAAGACTACTGTGCTGTCTACACTGGCCCTTTTCCAGAACAGTTTTTCCGGAAAAGGACTTTTGCCCGAATGGGAGCAGCATAGTTTTTCCGGAAAAACACTGACAATTTTACAGTAGATCGTCATTGCTTTTCTGGAAAAGCAAGCGGCCAGTGTTGACAGCTGGCGAGTTATTCCGGAAAAGCAGCTGCTTTTCCGGAATAAGTGGCCCAGTGTAGACACAGCCTTAGACTTTTCAGCTTGGAAAAAAGGAGACTAAAGAGAGATATGATAAAGGTCTATAAAGTCATGAGTGGTGTGGAAAAAGTGAATAAGGAAAAGTTATTTACTTGTTCCCATAATATAAGAACTAGGGGTCACCAAATGAAAATAATGGGCAGCAGGTTTTTAAACAAATAAAAGGAAGTTTTTCTTCACTCAGCGCACAGTCAACCTCTGGAACTCCTTGCCTGAGGAGGTTGCGTTAGGAATGGTGTCGCTAGCTTCTGTTTGTCAGAGAGTGGAGATGGATGGCAGGAGAGAGATCATTGGTCATTAAATGTTCAGTTCACTCCCTCTGGGAGACCTGGCATTGGCCACTGTCGGCAGACAGGATACTGGGCTGGATGGACCTTTGGTCTGACCCAGTATGGTCGTTCTTATGTTCTTATCTGATCTTTCCTTTCCGCCCATTTTTCCGCCCTCTGCATCTCTGTGCACTGGATGGCTGCCCCATCCTGGCTATAGCCCTGGTTCCAAGACAAAACCTTAGACTCTTACCCACCAACCACTTAAAGCCCCATTTTGGTTCTGAGTCATCAGCGTTCATGCCGAGAGGGAAAATGATCCCGGTAGTGGATGTCGTATGAGACTGTGAATCAGGAAATCTATACTTTAACCTGCAGCGCTGGTCACCCAGCAGGCCGCAAATAAAAGGGGGTGATGAATTGCACTCACCTTTGCAGAGTGCTTTGAGGTCTATCCACTGTTGAGAGGCATGTTTTTGTGAGTCATTATTCTTCTCCGGCCTTCTGCTACTCGTGCTCCCTGGTTGTGCATCGTCACAGCCGCCTGAGTCCGGGGCGTGATGCGTCTTCCTGCTGGCCTTATGCGCCTGTATTAATCTAGCTCTTTACGAGACCTTCGTTGCCCTTCTTGAAATGATTGCCACCAAGTGGCTTCCACAGGGAAACCTCGAACAGGGCAGCAGGAGTTGAAAATGTGACTAGGACGCAGTAAAGAGGACTCTGATTTTTGAGTCTCTGCCCTCAACAGGCACCCAGAACTCAGACCATCCAGGAGCGGTGGACAAAGGAGTGTGATAGGATGAAATTAATAAGAGAACTCCGCCTTCATGCAAGAGAAGCCCTATTAATTAAAAAATGGAGACTAGACTAGCCAATGCACAAGATAACTGATCTGTGGTCAGGGGCTAGTGTTGGGGGAAGAGGGACTAGCTAAGCTATCACTGGCAGGCCTTTCTAATATCTTCTTTCTGGCTCTTTTAGATGCCTCTGAACCAAGACTTTCCGTCCTGGTGCCCTCCACCCAGGAGGATGCTGAACCACCCCAGGACGTGCCCCTGCTCTGCCTGCTCTCGGATTCCACTCCTGCCTGGAGCAACGTTCTCTGGGACACAGGGGAAGGGGCATTGGAAGGCCAGGCAGATTCTGGAGCCATAGACGGGGATGGGATCTACAGCGTCTGGAGCCTAACGACAATCCCATATGAGACATGGAATCAGGAGACAATCTGGACTTTGACAGTCAAAGACAACAGCACGGGGAGAAACTTCAGTGCTACCATTGCCAAGCAAACAGGTCCCGTATCGTACCCTATCTAACCTGTTCTCTCATTTACACTGTGCTCATTGCCATGGTGTCTGGTGCAAAATTCATCTCAAATCAGTACAAATATACCGATTTAAAGGGTTACTACAGGGCCAAAGAACTCAAATGAGTGTGGACTAGGTATAAAAAATACCCATCTAAACAGTGTTTCTTAAATTTTTTGAGACCACGGAACACCAGACAATAATGTCTTTTTGTGCAGAACACCTATAAAAATGTTCCTCAAAAAAAATGTTTTGTCAGACAAGAAAAGTTCCCATCCATGGCTCTGTCTGTAGCGGGGAGGAAGTGGCGCCATGCATTGCTGCTCTCCCTGCCCCCCAGCTCGCACAACAAAGCCCTGCCTGAAAGATTTCTCCACAAAATCTACTAGCCTGGGCCCCAGTAGGCTCTGCTATGCAAGGAGAATTTGGGGGGACTCTTTCTGATTCTCAGTCTGGAGCCATGTCAATTATTATTTTGTTTTCGTTGTGCTTTGCTTCTCATTTTTGTGTGGCCACGACCAATTTTTCTGTGTGTCAATAGCCCCCAACCCAAAATGGGTTAAACTTTAGGGACTAGGCAGGGAAGTGAACTTCATGAGACCTATAACAGGCCTTTGCTCTCTCTAACATTTATGATGCTACGACGTTTCCTAAAACGATTTTCATTCTAAGTCTGCTTAACTCACCACAGACCTCAGCGGGACAGCGATTCTGAGACTGGATCCGTGATTGTCAAGCTGAAATAAATCACAACTTGTAGTAAAATAATTGACAGTGCAGGAGGCAGAATTAATAAATATACACACTTAGCTTACCTCAGGTGACCAATGGCCTGAATCCCGCGCCAAACAGTCAACTGGCCCCCTAAAGGCAGGGAGACTGACAATGCCTTGAGGCGGTGGATTTTGTAGGAAAGGCCTCACTTCCGGGCATGGCATGCAGATGACACGGACCCCACATCTTTTAATGGTATTTTCCCACTGCTCAGCACCGAACGTTATTCTCCTCTCTCTGCAGATGAGCCTGGAAAAGAATACTGCGCTTATGTGTTATATTTTGGCCTGCTTTGTATTTTCATCCTTGTCATCATCCAGATGATGATCCTGCTCTTCAGGAAGCGTCTCACCAGAGGTAACTGGTTTATAACCCTACCTCCTACACAGCAGCCCTTCACCGCATGACTTGTAACCGTCCTTTCCTTCTTCTCCAGCAGGGAGAGCTGTGAAAAAAGGGAACCAAATGCCCATGAGGCAGATTCCACAGGTAAAGTGTTTTTTTCAGCCACAGGCACGTCAGAAAGATACAACTGATTGGCAGGGTATTTTGCTAGTTATCCTGGGCAAATCCCAGAACTGGTGTCTAAAGTCCAACTACATGATATGGCTGTATAGGATTTCCTAGGGGTAGCCCTGTGAGTTTCTATCTTAAAAAAACCTTCAGATGAAGAGATGGGTTGTGCCCATGAAAGCTCATTCTTCTGTCGGGCCTTATGATGCTACAGGAGCACTCATTGTTTTTTATACTTTGTTGGGTTGCCTGTGTAGAATTGCTATTGTACAGGTTGAATCTCTCTAGTCTGGCACCCTTGGGAGCTGATCAGTGCTGAACCAGAGAATTTGCTAGACCACAGGAGGTCAATATGTCGAGTAGCATTACTAACAGTGGTGGCCCGTTAATACAGGCGAACTAGACGGTCGCCTAGGTTGCCAAGATAAACGGCCGTTGAGGGCTTTGGAGGCGGGGGCACCGATCACGCGCTGATCGCGCGTTTCGGCTAGGGCGCCAGTTGCCTACAGCTCGTCTAGTGCTGCTCCTGATTACCGACACCTACGGGGCTCTTAGAAGACATGTAGGGATAAATTAGAGCTAAAGAACAGCACAGAATCATGAGAGTCAGGACTGGTGGCTGTAAACAAACTTTATGGGACTGCAGAAAACTTGGCCACACCCACAATCATGCCAGACCATGGATTTACCCAGACCAGGAAGGTTTCAAATATGTTACCACCAGGCTAAAGGGGCTACCCATCACTGGTGGATGAAGCAGTACTTGATAGGTCTCTTTATGAGTTTTACATGGACCAAGAAAAAAAATCTGAACAAATGACTGCATACGTCCAAATGTTGATTTGAGCTCCATGGGCATAAATCAAGAGTTACTCCCCATCGGCATTAGAGGAATTACTCAGATTCTCACTGGTGTCTCATAATTCAAAAGCAGGGAAATTGGTGGCCAGCAATCACACTAAGGCCCAGTCTAGCGTTAAAATGTTTACTCCTTCTAGGAATTTTGTGAAGAATGAAAATAGGAATTTAGAAAGGGATGGCTCTAAGGACAGATTCTTGTAGCAGATGCCCCGATACTAGTCCAGTTAGTGGGGATTTACTTCAGTGTAGATTAGATCTGAATCGAACCTCGTGTCTATAAAACACCTCTACAGAAAATTCAGCCCTCTACACATGAAGTAACACCACTGATTTCAGAGGAGTTACTTTAGATTTATATCACTGAGAGTAAGAACAGAATTTGGTTTCCTGTCTTGTTATCTAAAAAATGATATTAGCTCAATGTATGAAGTTATAGATTCACATTAAGACTATTAATAGCTGGTATCTACTTTTTCTGTTTCAGACTGAATATGCAGCTGTGAGGTATAATAAATGAAAACTCCCTTTTTAACTGACATGGTCTGACCAATTTATTTATTGTGTTTTTTAAAAAGCGCAGTACAAGAGGAAAAAAATTAAAGTGAAAGATAAATTCTGAGTGTAATTTATTACTAAGGTATGAAGTGGTTGGGCTTAAAATACAACTTGTTGTAAATGTATCTGTCTCCAAAACTTTTTTGTTACCACTTATTTGAAGAAATAGTTTTCTTCTTGGTTATTATTGCGAATTACTTGTTTTGTTATCCCCACATCCCGCATCATTCTTGTCTGTTGGAGCTTTGCCCTTGACTTCTATGAGTATAGGATCGATCTTTTAAATGGGATTGTTTAACAAAGGAGATTTGATCCTAGATTCCTTCTGCCCCCCAAAGTCCCACTGTAGTAGATGGGAGCTTGTAATACACTGGAAAGTAGAACAGAGCTTTAAGATTCATGATGTTTCATAAATGTATGGAGTTCGCATTCTCAAGTTTGCAGATGATAGCAGAGTCAAAGGGGTTGCAAATGCTTTGGAGGATAGGGTCATAATTCAAAATGATCTGAACAAACTGAAGAAATGGTCTGAGCTCAATAGGATGAAATTCAATAAAGACAAATGCAAAGTGCTCCAGATTGTAGGGACAATCTGTTTCACAGATACAGAATGGGAAGTGACTGTCTAGAAGGAGTCCTGCTGCAACAGGTTTAGGGGTCATAGTGGACGACAAGCTAAATATGAGTCAACAGTATGACACTGATGCAAAAAAAGCAAACATGATTCTGAGATGCATTAACAGGCATGTTGTGAGCAAGACACGAGAAGTCATGCTTTCGCTCTACTCTGCACTAATTAGGCCTCAGGTGGAGTTTTGTGTCCAGTTCTGGGCATCACATTTCAAGGAAGATGTGGAGAAATTGAAGAAGATCCAGAGAAGAGCAACAAGAATGATTAAAGGACTAGAAAACATGACCTATGAGGAAGACTGAAAAAAATTGGGTTTCTTTAGTTTGGAAAAGAGAAGACTGAGAGGGGATATGATAGTGGTTTTCAAATATCTAAAAGGATGTTACAAGGAGGAGGGGGTTGGGAATTGTTGTCCCTGGCCTCTGAGGACAGGAAAAGAAGCAATGGCCTTAAATTGCAGCATGGCAGATTTAGGTTAGACATTAGGAAAAACTTCCTAATTTTCAGGGTGGTTAAACACTGGAATAAATTGCCTAGGAGGTTGTGCAATCTCCATCACAGGTTAGACAGACACCTGTCAGGGATGGTCTAGATGGTGCTTGGTCCTGCCATGAGGGCAGGGGACTGGACTCGATGAGCTCTTCAGGGCCCTTCCAGTTCTAGGATTCTAGGATTATCTCTGCATAATCTCCAATTATCATCATTTAAAAATATTATTTACATTTTTTTATATTTGTATTCTTAATTACTCCAATATATTAGTTCCACCTTTGTGCTGGTAGCCTGGGTCAGCTCACAGCAGGCCAGCACTGCTTTATTTATCTTTGAAAAAGCAGATACAGCTGCTTGAAGCTCCCATTGGTCACAGCCAATGGGAGCTGCAAGAAATGGCTCCATGTCCCTTGCCACTTCCAGTCACCGCCCCCTGCTGCTTCTTTGGCTGTGATTCCAGCCATTCGGTGCAGAGGAGGAAAGCCTCCAGGAAGCATTTTGCTGTGCTGCCCTATCCCCAGCCAGGGGAAGAGGGAAGGGAAGCAACATGCTCGGAGCCACTTCCAGCTACCCACTAAGCACACCCGTGGGCCGGATATGGCCCCAGCTTGCCTGACTCTATCCCACAGGGATTAAGGCTCTCCTGGAGCTTTGTGGGGGGAGCCTTCATACATACAATTTCAGACAAATACTTAAGCCAGGGCACGACAAATACTTAAGCAAATACAGTCGTGCCCTGGCTTAAGTATTTGTTTGAAGAATCCCATTGAAGTAAATGAGATTACTCACAGTCATCACATGTATTAGTGTTTGCAAGACTACGGCTATAAATCTACAAATGTATCCTTTTTTTTTTTTTTTTTGCACACATGGGCTTAGATGATATGCAGAAGACTATACAGACAGAAAAATAAGGAGATATATTTAGATGTATATTACAAAAACATGTACGCTATTTTTTCCCCTGTGGTTCAGTGAGCCAGAAAGCTCATTAACAAAGGCTGGCCCTTGTGTGGTAAAACTGTTCGATAACAAGCGATCACAGAGAACAAAAAATAAAGGGCTTTGTTGTGTGACAAACCAAAGAAGAGCATAAAGAAGAATCTGTCCATAGGCAGGTACAAATCTCCCAGCAGCCAGCTCTCAGTTTTGCAAATGGTTTTGATGCTCTCTGTACTGATATCCCGCTCCCACCAAAAAAGCCCAAAGAAGCAAAGAAGGAAGACCAGCCAACGGTTAAAAAAACCCAAACAAACCCTAAGCCCTCAAAACATTTCTCTGCAACGAACCAGCCTAACTAAACAAACCAACATGTAAAATAATAAAATCAAAACTATAAAAAACAAAACCTCAACCCCAAATCGAGATTTTATCTCCACTAGGGAGGAGAGCCAGAGACTTACTAAAGCCCACAAGACATTTTGCTATTCATAAACAATCAAATAGCTGCATAAAAAAATATATTAAATGCCGAGTGGTTCATTGCCAATTAGATTTATCACCTAAAATGAAAAACACACCACATCTTTTTAAAAATTAAACTTGCCTATTAATCATCCAGAGCTGCTTTCTATAATGTTTTACATTTTTATGCCCCCACAACAAAAGCAACAGACAATCTGTAGCAAAAACAACAAATGGTCTGGTAGCACTTTATAGACTAACGAAACATGTGGATGGTATCATGAGCTTTCGTTGGCACAGCCCACTTCTTCAGATGACCAGAGTTATGAGTTGGGGATATGAAAACTCAAAATAAATAAATAGGAGAGGGGAGAGAAATAAAAAGGAAGGGGATAGGGGGTAGGAGACAGAGCACCATTAAGTATCTGGAGAATGGGTACTTAAACCTCAGCAGATAAAAATCGAAGTCAATAGATATCTACAACTGGAAGGATACAACTCTGAGAGCTGTTGGCACCTTCAATAGTTATTAAATAGGTTGAGTCCCCACCAGCCCATATCATGATTGAGTCCATTAGCATGTGAATTGAATTGGTGGATGAACTGGGATTCCAGGGCTTCTCTGTGTATTTGGCTTTTAGAGCTGGTTTGTGGCAAGACAGCCATTGCTGTCAATCATGATATGGGCTGGTGGGGACTCTACTTAGATTTTTATCTGCTTAAGCTTAAGTACCCATTCTCCAGATAATTAATGATGCTCTGTCTCCTACCTCTCCTCCCTTTTTCTACCAGACCATTTGTTGTTTTTTCTGTAAGGGTATGTCTACACTACAAAGTTAATTCGAAATAACAGCTGTTATTTCAAATTAACTTTAATAGCGTCTACACATACAAAGCACTATTTCAAAATTAATTTGATATAGTGGAGCCTTTATTTTGAATTTGGTAAACCTCATTCTATGAGGAATAACACCAAATTCGTAATAGCTAATTCGAAATAAATGCTGTGTAGACATTATTTCAAATTAGGGAGCCTCCAGCCCTTCCCAGTTTCCCCTGGTGGCCATTCTGAGCCAAACCAGAAAAACGCCTCTCCTCTCCCCCAGCCCCAGGGACCTTAAAGGGGTAGACTCTGGCCACTGGGCATGTGCAAGAGCCAGGACTGCCAGCAACCGCAGACCCTGAGCCAGTGGCCACATGATGGCAGCCTGCTGTCCCCCGCCCAGTTCCCCAGGGGCCAGCCAGGGGCCGTAGATGGCGCGCGCCCTCATGGACTAGCGCGGAGATCGTGGACCTCATTGAGGTTTGGGGGGAGGCCCCCAACGTCCATGATTTCCACATTAGGCAGAGGAAGGCGGCCGTCTATGGCCGCATAGTGGCCACCATGGCCAGAAAAAGCCACAGGTGCACCCAGGAGGAGGTGCACCTGAAGGTGAAGGAGCTATGGCAGGTGTACACCAGGGCCACCAGGGGTGGCGCTGCAGCAGGGGCTGCCACCTGCCCCTATTTCCACCCCCTCGACCAACTCCTGGGGGACGGGGCGGTCCGTGCCAGACCAGAAGGCAGCAAGCCGGGAGCTGAAGGCCCTTACCTGGGCGCACAAGACGGGCCACCACCAGCTGCCCCAGCACTGGAGTCAGCAGAGTCGTCCAGGGAGACCATACCAGGTAAGTGCCAGCACTGTCCCCTACCCGGGGGGGAGGCGGAGAGGGAGACCAGGGACTGCGCGTGTGGGCCATGCCTCCCATGGATCATGCAGCCACCTGCGCACGTGCGAGCACGTGCCATGCCACCCTTAGGCTGGTGGCTTCTGCTGCATGACACCCAAGGGCTGTGATCCAATAGGCACATGCGTGTGTGAAGATACCTGACACGTTCCCGACCCAGGCTGCACTATATATGGCAGAAGGGCATAGGTGCAGTCTTGGGGCAGCTCCCAGTCCTGGGGAGAGCCCGATATCCTGACCATGGCCTCTGTGCAAGCACATCGGCTCTGACGGTGCAGGGCATGGTTGCCCTCACGTTGCAGGGGGAGCTGGGCATCATCCACTGCATCCCCAGGAAGAACTGACCACTTCTCTTCTTTCTCTACAGCTGCACCAGCTGCTCGTGAAGTGCGCTCCCACACCCGCAGCCTCAGCAGGACCACCACCAAGCAGCAGGGGTACCGGGACCAGCACCTGGGGGCCCTGCGAACCCTGCACCACACCATCCAGACCTGGTATGCCCTGCTGGGAGTCAGAATTCAAATGGGTTTGTTAATATCTCCTGGCCTTCTCCTTTGTCAGGCATGTTGCCCCCACAGAACTTTAAGAGGAAACATGACATCCTCCTCTCCACGTGATAGTCTTTAATCAAGAGATCCATTTGCTAGCAGGCATCTACCGTTTTCAGAGCATCATGACTGAAGAAAGCCAGAAAATGTCCTACCAGATCGTTGGGATGATTCTAGTCTGTCTACAGAGTAAGTATTTTAGCCTGATACTTCATGCTTGTTGTTTACCTTGCTACAAAAAATTACTTTCATGTGCAAAGATCTTCTGAACTGCGGGTAATAGCAAGACAGGCTGATGGGGAGAGCTAAACAGTCTTATGTTTTATTCTCCAACTGAAATCCTAAGAGAGAGAGAATGAAATAATGTGTGGAGCTAACAACCCCTTGAACACAGTTTCACCTTTTGGATACTGGAACGGGCTGTTGGTCAAAATTCAGGTCTCTGGTAAGCTCGTGTATTTTATGTTGGCATCAAGGGGCAGTACTTGTTTAAAGTAATCAGAAAGACAATTTTAAACCTGAATGTCTGAGATAATAAAGCACTTCCTTCCGGGCAAGATTTTGATAAAATAACATTAATTTTATTGTTTTTTACTCTCATTCGAGGTTACTATGCTGTCTAGGACATCTGGGTTTTATTCACAATTATATCACTGATTTGTGGGACCATGGCTAACCCTCTTCATTTACCTGTGATAGTTTCTTCATCTGTACACGGGGATAATATTTCAGCATCTCACAGGAACATTCTGAAGCGTAGCTTATTCACATCTGTAAAGCACTTTGAATATTGTGTGACAGGATCCAAGTACCAAATATTATTACGGTGACCAGAGAGGAAGTGGTCTGCTTTTTTGGGGAGGGGGATTATAGTTATGGATATAAGAATGCTAATTTCCATCCGGTCCTAATAATATCAGTATGTCAGGTCACAATAAGTATTATTTATTAGTATGGCTCTGAGGCTTCATTAATTGTGATAAGTACGTTGAGGAGAGCTCGATGTAAATGTGCAAAGGGATTGATTAGTGTCTATACAAACAGAGTGATTATCATTTATGTTACAGCTATGCGGCACCTAAAAACATGGCAAAAATACTATACCAGAAAATTTTTTTAGCAACATCTGTTTTAACTATATATAAGAAGGTTAAGAAAATGAATAACTAAAAAAAAAAAAGGTTCACCAACCTCCAATTTTTAAAATAATGGGTGGTTTGCTTACATTGTATGTGTTATATTTAATATATTGCAAAGAGTGAATCTCCTACAAGTGATTATTGTATTCGTGGTTTTTGTGCGTTTCTCTTTACAGTGACTGCTTCACAGGAAGGGATGTGGATCCAACAGAGCCCGGCCCAGATTGTATTGGCCCCTGGAAATACTGCACGGATAGACTGTAAGCTCTCAACCAGGAGAGCATATGTATATTGGTACAAAGAGCTTCAGAATGGAAGTCTGCATGGGATTTTCCAGAGTTATAAGAATGCACCTTCTGATGGAAAATACTCGAGTGAGGTGAACGAGGCATCGGACACGTTTTCTCTGATTATCACAGACGCACAAAGAAACGACTCCGGGGTGTATTACTGTGGCCTAGCTGCATATGCATATCCGAACTTCGGGAGTGGGACCAGACTAATTGTCACAGGTGAGTGTCCAGTGGGTTGGGAAAATGTCATTCCGGAGGCCTGAGGGGTTAGAACAGAGCTGGAGCTAGGCATTTTAGCCCCTGCCGGCTGAGTCCTACTGGAGTTGCTGTCTCCTCTTGGTGGCTGGATTGGCGAGGGAATGCCCCTGCCATTGTCTCCAGGCCTGATCCCCAAGAGCAGTCCCCCACTGAATGGTGAGCCACAGCGAGCCGTGTTGGGGCCAGTGGATCTCGGTTGTGTCTTATTTCTCTCAGCCTGTCTGCCCCTGAGACTTTCCCAGCCAGGCTCCCCTGGGGAAAAAAACAGCTGCAGGGCTGAGCCGAGCTTCAAAACCCAGATCCCCGTGAACCAGCCCTGCCGCTAGCACAGCCCATGAGCGAGCCCCCGGCACCAGCCTGTGCCCAGTTTCCAGAGTGGCGTGGCGGCACTGTGCTGGCTGGGGCAGCTCCAGTAGTGAGCTCACCAGGGTGCCTGAAAGCTGGGGGGAGCCAGGACCCACCCCAGGACTCTTGGACAAAGGGTCAGAGGCCTGCAGGGGAGGGAAAGCACAAGGGTGGCTCGGGGCAGGTGCAGAGCATCTAAGGGAGGGGAGGCACCTGTGAAGCCCAGAGCTCTGGTCAAAGGGAAGCTTCCAAGGCCAGTATGGGGAGACCTCAAGGTCCCTGGAGAGCTTGGCAGAGCCTTTTGGACCCTAGTGGGGACCGAGCTGATGGAACAGGAGGGAGCTGAAGTGTCATTAGAGGAGGCTTTGGAATTAATTGATAAACTGAACAGTAACAAGCCACCGGGACCAGATGGCATTCACCCAAGAGTTCTGAAAGGCCTCAAATGTGAAATTGCACAACTATTAACTATGGTTTGGAACCTATCCTGTAAATAAGCCTCTGTACCCAGTGACTGAAAGACAGCTAACACAATGCCAATATTTAAAAAGGGCTCTAGAGGTGATCCCGGCAATTACAGACCGGTAAGTCTAACATCACTACCGGGCAAAGTAGTGGAAGCAATAGTAAAGAATGAAATAGTCAGGAACATAGAAGAACATAATTTGTTGGGCAAAAGCCAACATGGCTTCAGTACAGGGAAATCAGGTCTCACTAATCTGTTAGGGTATGTCTACACTTGCCTCCTACTTCGAAGTGGGGAGGCAAATGAAGCATACTGAAGTTGCAAATCAAGTAGGGATTTACATATCCCGCGCTTGATTTGCAAGTTCACAGCCGGTCGCCATTTTAGAAATTCACTAGCCCGGAGTAATTGCCAGAGTGTACAGGCGGCAGTGAAACGGGAGTCCGATTTAAAGCCCCTAATTCGAATTAGATGGTAAACCTCATTGCAGGAGAAATACCAGCTAATTCGAGTTAGGGCTTTACATCGGACTCCCGTTTCACTGCCGCATGTAGATGTGGGCAGTTACTCCGGGCTAGTGAATTTCTAAAACGGCGACCAGCCGGGAACATGCAAATCAAGCGCGGGATATTTAAATCCTGGGCTTGATTTGCAACTTCGGTGTGCTTCATTTGCCTCCCTACTTCGAATTAGGGGGCAAGTGTAGACATACCCTTAGAGTTCTTTGAAGGGGTCAACAAACATGTGGATAAGGGGGATCCAGTAGACATAGTGTACTTAGATTTCCAGAAAGCCTTTGACAAGGTCCCTCACTAAAGGCTCTTACATAAATCAAGTTGTCATGGGATAAGAGGGAAGACCTTTTCCTGGACTGAGAACTGGTTAAAAGACAGGAAAAAAAGGGTAGGAATAAATGGTAGATTTTCAGAATGGAGAGGGGTAACTAGTGGTATTCCACAAGGGTCAGTCCTAGGACCAATCCTATTCAATTTATTCATCAGTGATCTGGAGAAAGGGGTAAACAGTGAGGTGGTAAAGTTTGCAGACAATACTAAACTATTCAAGGTAGTTAAGACCAAAGCAGAATGTGAAAAACTTCAAAAAGATCTCACAAAACTAACTGATTCGGCAACAAAATGGCAAATGAAATTTAATGTGGATAAATGTAAAGTAATGCATATTGGAAAAAATAACCCCAACTAAACATACAATATAATGGGGGCTAATTTAGCTCCAACTACTCAGGAAAGAGATCTTGGAGACTCTAAAGACATCCACCGATCAACGCAGCGTGCAGCGACAGTCAAAAAACCAAACAGGATATTAGGAATCCTTAAAAACTGGATAGAGAAGAAGATGGAGAATATCTTATTGCCCTTATAAAAATCCATGGTACACCCACATCTTGAATATTGTGTACAGATGTGGTCTCCTCATATCAAAATGACATACTGGCATTAGAAAAGATTCAGAGAAGGGCAACTAAAATGATGAGGGGTTTGGAATGGGCCCCATATGAGGAGTGATTAAAGAGACTAGGACTTTCCAGATTGGAAAAAAGGAGACTAAGGAGGGATATGATAGAGGTCTATAAAATCATGAGTGAATAAGGAAAAGTTATTTTCTTGTTCCCATAATATAAGAACTAGGGGTCACCAAATGAAATGAATGGGCAGCGGGTTTAAAACAAATAAAAGGAAGTTTTTCTTCACTCAGCGCACAGTCAACCTGTGGAACTCCTTGCCTGAGGAGGTTGTGAAGGCTAGGACTAAAACAGCGTTTAAAAGAGAACTAGATACATTCATGGAGTTTAAGTCCATTAATGGCTATTAGCCAGGATGGGTAAGGAATGATGTCGCTAGCTTCTGTTTGTCAGAGAGTGGAGGTGGATGGCAGGATAGATATCATTAATCATTGAATGTTTGGTTCATTGCCTCTGGGGCACCTGGCATTGGCCACTGGGGGCAGACAGGATACCGGGCTGGATGGACCTTTGGTCTGACCCAGTATGGTCGTTCTTATGTTCTTATCTGATCTTTCCTTTCTGCCCATTTTTCCGCCCTCTGCATCTCTGTGCCCTGGATGGCTGCCCCATCCTGGCTATAGCCCTGGTGCCAAGACAGAACCTTGGACTCTTACCCACCAACCACTTAAAGCCCCATTTTGGTTCTGAGTCATCAGTGTTCATGCCGAGAGGGAAAATGATCCCGGTAGTGGGTGTCGTATGAGACTGTGAATCAGGAAAACTACTTTGTCATCCTGCTGCGCTGGTCGCCCAGCAGGCTGCAACTAAAGGGGTAATGAGCTTCACTCGCTTTTGCAGAGTGTTTTGAGATCTATCCACTGTTGAGAGGCATGTTTTTGTGAGTCATTATTCTTCTCTGGCCTTCTGCTACTCGTGCTCCCTGGTTGTGCCTCGTCACAGCCACCTGAGTCTGGGGCGTGATGCGTCTTCCTGCTGGCCTTATGCACCTGTATTAATCTAGCTCTTTACGAGACCTTCGTTGAGCTTCCTGAAATGATTGCCACCTGGTGGCTTGCATTGAGAAACCTCGAACAGGGCAGCAGGAGTTGAATATGCGACTAGGATGCGGTAAAGAGGGGTCTGATTTTTGAGTCTCTGCCCTCAGCAGGCACCCAGAACTCAGACCATCCAGGAGCGGTGGACAAAGGAGTGTAACAGGATGAAATTAATAAGCGAACTCCACCTTCATGCAGAGGAAGTCCCATTATTTAAAACATGGAGACTAGACTAGCCAATGCACAATATAATGCATCCACGGGCAGGGGCAGGAGTTGGGGGAAAAGGGACCAGCTAAGCTATAACTGGCAGGTCTTTCCAATCTCTTGTTTCTGACTATTTTAGATGCCTCTGAGCCAAGACTTTCCATCCTGGTGCCCTCCACCCAGAAGGATGCTGAACATCGCCAGAACATACCCCTGCTCTTCCTGCTCTCGGATTGCACGCCCTCCTGGAGCAACGTTCTCTGGGACACAGGGGAGGGGGCATCAGTGGGCCAGACAGATTCCGGAGCCATAGACGGGGACGGGATCTACAGCGTCTGGAGCCTCATGACAATCCCGTACGATAGGTGGAACCAGGAGACAATCTTGAATTTTACAGTCAAAGACAATAGTACGGGGAGAAACATCAGTGCTACCATGGCCAAGCAAACAGGTCCCGTATCGTATCCTATCTAACCTGCTCTCTCGTTTACACTGTGCTCATTGCCATGGTGTCTGGTGCAAACGTCACCTCAAGTCAGGGCAAATATACAGATTTAAAGGGTTACTGCAGTGCCAAAGAACTAAAAGGACGCAGAATGGGGACGAGGTATAAAAAAACCCACCTAGAACAGTGTTTCTTAAACTTTTTGAGACCACGAAACACCAAAATAATATCTTTTTATGCAGAACACCCCTGAGCCTCATGGGCTGGACTCTGCCTGTCAGGGGGAGGAAGTGGCTCCATGCGTTGCCTCTTTCCCTGACCTCGGCTGGCTCAGCAAAGCACTGCCTGAAGGCTTTTCCCAAACAAAATCTATTACCCTGGGTCCTCGTACGCTCTGCGGTGCAAGGGGAATTTTGGGGAAAATCTTTCTGATTCTCAGTCGGGGGCCATGTCAGTGATTATTTTGTTTTTGTTTTGCTTCGCTTCTCAATTTTCTGAGGCACCGACCAATTTTTCTGCGGGTCAATGGTTCCCAACCCAAAATGGTTAAATGATAGGCAAGGAAGTGAACTCCATGAGACCTACAACAGGCCTTTGCTCTCTCTAACATTTATGATGCTATGATGTTCCCTAAACCGATTTTCATTCTAAGTCCGTTTAACTCACCACAGACCTCAGTGGGACAGTGATTCTCAGACTGGATCTGTAATTTTCAAGCTGAAATAAATCAACCCTTGTGGTAAAATAACTGACAGTGCAGGCAGACAGAATAAATAAATACACACACTTAGCTTACCTCAGACGATTAGTGGCCTGAATCCTGCACCAAACAGTCATATGGGCCCCAAAGGCCACCTCCAGGAGAGGCTTCACTTCTGATGACACGGACCCCATGCCTTTTAATGGGATTTTTCCACTGCTCGGCACTGAACATTATTCTCCTCTCTCTGCAGATGAAGCTGGGAAAGGAAACTGCAGTTATGTGTTACATTTTGGCCGGTTTTGTATTTTCCTTGTCATCATCCAGCTGATGATCCTGCTCTTCAGGAAACGACTCATCAGAGGTAACTTGTTTATAACCCTATATGCCACACAGCAGCCCTTCATCGCATGTCCTGTAACCGTCCTTTCATTCTCCTCCAGCAGGGAGAGCTGTGGAAACAGAGAACCAAATGCCCATGAGGTAAAGTGTTTTTTTCAACCACAGGCATGTCAGAAAGATACACCCGATTATCAGGGTATTTAACTAGTTCTCCTGAGCAAATCCCGACACTGGTGTCAACAGTCCAACTACCTGATTTCCTCAGAAGAGTCACATGTAGCTGCTCTTCATTTCCTTCTGTGTGTAGACAGAAATGGCATTATATGGTTTTAGAGGGGTAGTGCTCTGAAGCTGTATCTTAAAAAAAACTTCAGATGAAGAGGTGGATTGTGGTCATGAAAGCTCATGATTCTTTTGTCGGTCTCTATGGTGGTACAGGACCACTCATTGATTTTTATACTTTGTAGGGTTGCCAGTGTAGAATTGTTATTGTATAGGTTGAACCTCTCTAATCCGACACCTGGCCAGAGCCAAATCAAAGCATTTGCCAGATCCCAGGAGGTCAATATTGTCTAGCAGCATTACTCACACTTCCACTGCTTACTGGGTTCTGAGAAGACATTTAGGGGTAAATTAGAGCTAAAGAACAACACAGAACACAGAGAGACAGGACCGGTGGCTGTAAACCAACTTTATGGGACTGCAGGAAACGCAGCCACATCCACAATAAGTGAACATCTGGCTAACTACAATCATGCTAGACCATGGATTTACCAGATCAGGAAGTGACGGACTAGAAATGTTTCAACTTGTATAATTATGTTTCTACATATCTGAGGGAGGCGTCACATCACTGGTGGATGAAAGGCTCTGTGAGTTTTACATAGACCAAGAAAAATAATCTGAACACATGATTATACACATCCAAATGTTGCTCTAATTTCCATGGACATAAATTGAGAGTTACTCCCCATCGGCATTAGTCAGATCCTCACTGGCGTCTCATAATTCAAAAACAGAGCAATTGACAGCTAGCAAACTTTTTTTTTTAATCACACTGAGGCCCAGTCTGGCATTAAAACATTTAGGCTACGTCTACACTGGCCCCTTTTCCGGAAGGGGCATGTAAATTTCACCAGTCGTCGTAGGGAAATCCGCGGGGGATTTAAATATCCCCCGCGGCATTTAAATAAAAATGTCCGCCGCTTTTTTCCGGCTTTTAAAAAAGCCGGAAAAGAGCGTCTACACTGGCCCCGATCCTCCGGAAAAAGTGCCCTTTTCTGGAGGGTCTTATTCCTACTTTGAATAAGGGCCAGTGTAGACGCTCTTTTCCGGCTTTTTTAAAAGCCGGAAAAAAGCGGCGGACATTTTTATTTAAATGCCGCGGGGGATATTTAAATCCCCCGCGGATTTCCCTACGACGACTGGTGAAATTTACATGCCCCTTCCGGAAAAGGGGCCAGTGTAGACGTAGCCTAAATCCTTCTAGGAATTTTGCAAAGAGTGAAAACAGGAATTTAGAATGGAATGGCTCTAAAGACAGATTCTTGTAGCAGATGCCCCAATACAAGTCTAGTTCTATGGACTGTTCTGGGGTAACTGAGATGAGTATTTATCTTGTGTTTACAACTGCAATCTTTAGGGCCACACTTTTCTGTCATTTGCAAAACCCCATTGACTTCAGTGAAGTTAGTGGGGATTTACGCCAGCGCAGATTAGATCCAAATCAAACCTTTTGTCTATAAAACACCTCTACAAAAAGTTCTACACTCTACACATGAAGTAACTCCATTGATTTCAGAGGAATTGCTTTACTTTTATATCACTGAGAGTAAGAACTGAATTTGGTTTCCTGTCTTGTTATCTAAAAAATGGTATTGGCTAAATGTATGACATTATAGATTCACATTAAAACTATTAATATCTAGTATCATCTTTTTCTGTTCCAGACTGAATACGCAGCTGTGAGGTACAATAAATGAAAACTCCTTTTTTAACTAATGTGGTCGGACAAATTTATTTCTAGGGTTTTTTGAAAAGCACTGTACAAGAGGAAAAAATGAAAGTGAAAGATAAATTCTGAGTCTAATTTATTACTAAGGTGTGAAGTGGTTGGGCTTAAAATATAACTTCTTGTAAATGTATCTGTCTCCAAACCCTTTTTGTCACCACATATTTGAAGAAATGGGGGGTTTTTTGGTTATAATTGAGAATTACTTGTTTTATTATCCCCACATCCCGCATCATTCTTGTCTGTGGGAGCTTTGCCCTTGACTTCTATGAGCATAGGATCGAACTTTTAAATGGGATTGTTTAACAAAGGAGATTTGATCCTATATTCCTTCTGCCCCCCAAAGTCCCACTGAAGTAGATGGGAGCTTGGAGTACACCGGAAACAGAACAGAACTTTAAGATTTATGAAGTTTCATAGATTTATGATGTTCACATAGAGAGTATGATTGTTAAGTTTGCAGATGATACCAAGCTGGAAGGGGCTGCAAGTTCTTTGGAGGACAGGGTTATAATTCAAAATGACCTGGACAAACTGGAGAAATGGTCTGAGGTCAACAGGATGAAACTCAAAAAGGACAAATGCAAAGTGCTCCACTTAGGAAGGAACAATCCGTTTCACACATACAGAATGGGAAGTGACTGTCTAGAAGTAGTCCTGTTGAAACTGGTTTAGGGGGTCATAGTGGACGACAAGCTAAATATGAGTCAACAGTATGACGCTGCCCCTGTCTTAGGGGAAATACGGCCTCCCGGCCTAGTCCTTAGTACACAGGCTCTGAGACCTAGTCCTTTAGCTGAGCCCCCACTTGCCAGGATTCAGGGCAGGAGGGGTAGGGGGGCCTGGGCCCTCCCTTCCACCGGGCCGCGACCCAGGGCCCTATCAGTGGTGGGTGGCTCCCACCACTGGCTCGGCGGGGGTTCCTCCCCGCAACACGCCGAGCCCTCAGGGGTTTTTCCAGCTCCCTGCCCTGGGTCACTTTCTACCCCCTTCTCCCATCCCATAGCGGTCCCACCTGTCGGCATGAGTCGGGTGGCTGTTGCAGCACTTCCCCAGTCAGCATCGGGGTTGGCGGTGGCTGGTCCAGTGCCTGGGTCGCGGGGGGTTGGCCTGCGGCTCCGTCGTTGGGGTGGAGCCCAGCTTGGGCCTGGCAGCAGCATGTTCAGCGGGCCTGGCGGCTCCTTCTCTGGTGGTATGGTCTGCAACTCGGGCGGTTGGGCGCTAGCTCCAGCTTTGGCCGCCGTCTGTCCCTGCTGAGCAGGCCTGCAGCGTTTTGTACCTTGGCTCCCCTGGGAGCATGCCCAGTAGGGAGGTGTGAGTGGGGCTCTCTCTGCCCCCGGCGCCAGTTGGTTTCCCTGGGCTTGAGTGCGGGGTGGGGCCACCCCATCATAGATGGGTTGGATTAAAGGGGTCCTTGTGGGGTTGTCACCCAGTGTGTTGGTCATGCCACTGAGCCAGACCCCCTGCTTTCTGGAGCTCCCCTCCACCCTGTCCTGCTGGGCCAGACCCTCTGGTCTCCCCCAGCCAAGGCACAGAGTTGGAGTTATCGTACCCCAACACAGCAACACAGATGCTTAACTGGCTCAGCTCTGGGAGGGCTCAGCTGTAAAGTCATTGATAACACACAGGAAGACAGCCCCAAAGAAGATCAAAACCCCAATAAATACATTTTACACAGAGAAAGCTTATAAGTTCACCCTCTTTATCAATGAAAAAGATATGGTGGTTACTCTCCCCTCCCCGACTCCGGATAAGAATTATTTACGTTTGATAAACCACATAAAAACTGCAGAAAAAACACCAGCAAAGTCAGTGCAAAGAAAATTTCACACAATGACTTGTTTATACTGCCCTACTATATATTTGAAAGGGTTTATGCATCTGTCTGTGTGTCTGTCTGTCTATCTGTGAGGCTGTTTGCTCAAGAATTCCTCCTAAAAAGCAAGAACTAGGACCACTGAATTTAATACGCAGCTTCCTTTTATCATAACTTAAAGCAAGGTCAGGATTTGGTTGTGCCAGAATAAAAGGATGTGCCTGGAATCTGATTGTTTTTCATAAAATGGAAAGGGAGGGGTGTGGTAGGAGGGACAGTTATACTGCTGAGTGACCACAGGGGGCACCAAAGGGCCAGAGATGGGGACTGGGACAGCTATAACCTCATTGGGCCAGCAGGGTGCAAGGGTGGAGAAAGGGCAGCTATCTGTTATATATTTCAGAGAGTTTATTCATTTGTGTGTGTTTATGTGTTTCTGTCTGTCCCCCAGCTGGTCCTTTGTCCCCCCAGCTGGCCCCTCTCCTAGCTGTGCCTGCTGCAGCTGCTGCAGCCATGGAGAGGCACTTCTCATCTGGCCCCAAACTGCTATGGTGAAAGAGGGCGGGGATTGTCCTCTCTCTTAAGGGCAGCCTACACCTGAACCACCCTTCGCCAGCCCCACCCCAGACCAATGATTTAAATGAGGAAAACCAAAAATTGTTAGAGTTAAGAACCCGAGTAATGTTGGATAAGTCTCCCAGTAAGGACAATATTTATATTCCAATGATTAATTTTATAATTACATGGTGAAAAATTAGAAAGTCTGCAATTGTTCAGTAACTGTGTTGTGACACTTTTACTTTTATGTAGGTTTAAGGTTAAGTAGGTTTCAAGTGAGTTGAAACTTGGGAGTACACAAGTCAGACTCCTCAATGGCATGCACTTCCCTGAAAAGATTTAGAGTCACTGTCATAGGGGACAGAGAATGCAAAAGCTATTGCACCATATGGTCCTGTCTTATCATGGAAGGCATGATATGGCCCACATAGCCTTCATATATACAATTTCAGGCATATAGCTATGCCAGGGCACGACTGTATTCGCTCTAAGAATCCCACTGAAATCAATGGGTATGTCTACACTACCCCGCTAGTTCGAACTAGCGGGGTAATGTATGCATACCGAACTTGCTAATGAAGCCCGGGATTTGAATTTCCCGGGCTTCATTAGCATAAAGCCGGCGCCGCCATTTTTAAAAGCCGGCTAGTGCGAACCCCGTGCCGCGCGGCTACACGCGGCACGGGCTAGATAGTTCGAACTACGTAGCCATTCCGAACTATCTGTACACCTCGTTCCACGTTCCACCTCGTTCCACGAGGCGTACAGATAGTTCGGAATGGCTACGTAGTTCGAACTATCTAGCCCGTGCCGCGTGTAGCCGCGCGGCACGGGGTTCGCACTAGCCGGCTTTTAAAAATGGCGGCGCCGGCTTTATGCTAATGAAGCCCGGGAAATTCAAATCCCGGGCTTCATTAGCAAGTTCGGTATGCATACATTACCCCGCTAGTTCGAACTAGCGGGGTAGTGTAGACATACCCAATGAGATTATTCACAGTCAGCACATGTATTAGTGTTTACCAGACTACAACCATAAATTTACAAATGCATCTTAATTTTTTTTTTTTTGCACACATGGGCTAAGATGATACGCAGAAGATAAGAGAGAAAGAAAAATAAGAAGATACATTTAGATGTACATTACAAAAACAAGTACGCTATTTTTTCCCCTGTGGTTCAGTGAGCCAGGAAGCCCATTAACAAAGCGTGGCCGTTGTATGGTAAAACTGTTCAACAACAAGTTATCACACACAACAAGAAAATAAACAGCTTTGCTTAGTGACAAACAAAACAAGAACAGCAAGTAGAAACTGGCCACAGGCAGGTGCAAATCTCCCAGCAGCCAGCTCTCAGCTTTTGCAAATGGTTTTGATGCTCACCACACTGACACCCCGCCCCCTTCAAAAAAGCCCAAATAAACAAGCAAAGGAAAATGACCAGCTAACTGTAAAAAATAAAAATAAGAAAAAAACCCTAAGCCATCAAAACGCTTTCCTGCAACAAATCAGCCTAACTAACTAAACAAACCAAACTGTAAAAAAATAAAATCTAATCTATAAAAAGCAAAATCCCAATCCCAAATTGAGATTTTATCCCCACTAGGGAGGAGAGCCAGAGAAAACTAAAGCCCACAAGATATTTTGCTATTTCTGTTACTTCTACACGTCAGGTACTCCGATATAGTAGGTGTGCGGATCATGATAAAACCTAGAGATACACAACTGATCTATGTTAAAAATACTCAACATTCTGGATTGCGGCTTGCCATTAATTTTTACACTATAGGGACACACACTTCAAAGTGTGTCCAAAGTGCAGTCGGGTCAATTTTTCAAATATAGAAGAAATGGGATGTGGAATTAGCCCTTTTCTTTCCTGGAAGGTCCCTTTTGGGTGAAAGAGCATATTTATTAGCTGCAGCAAACACTCTGGCTAATTAAAAGCACAACAATTCTTTGTGTGGGGCTGAGATATTCTAACAAAGGGGTTTTGCATAGCAGATTCCTATGTATCAAATGAAAAAATGTACTCCTAAAGGTTCAGCTATTCCAGCTGGCCTTTCTAAAACTTATCAGAAAAGCCTGGACCCTGGGTAGGGACTTTTTATCACAGAAATAAAAATTCTAATGCCAGTAGTAGCTGTAAACTTTCCCTTCACTTTTAATATCCAGCGGACTTTCATTACCGAAGATCAATTTGATACAAAAGAAATTCAACTGAGTAAAATACTCTCCATTTCCTTTAGCTGAACTAAAGGAAATTCTATGGTTTTATTGAAGTTTTTTAAAAATGTGAGGATTTTTATTTTAAATACAAATAGGTAGATTTAGTACAGTGAAAGGAGAGAATGAGGAACAGGTAGAGCACAATCTTCTTTCATGCAGCCTGGCCAAGATGTCGGAATTGCTTCTTTTTTACAATTATAGCAGGAATTATTTGCTTGACTGATTGGAATTTCATGTGTGCATTACATCATTACCATACCTGTGCCATAAATGTCTAAAGTACAACAGAATTAATTAACAACAACAATAATATAAACATCATTGGGATAAAGTGGTCTCCGCATTGCCTGCTATTTGGTGTTCAGGCCATAGTATCACTCCTGGTCCCATTGGGATGCAATGCAACATACAAGTGATTAATTAGGTCAGAAAAGTTCTGAAGTTATTTTTACAAAACATTAGATTGCTCTATTTTTTAGGAGATTGGCAAATATGTTACATTCTCAGCATGTCATATGGTTTTAGGCCATCCATAAACAATCAAATAGCTGCATAAAAAAAAAGAATATTGAAGCCAAGTCCCAATTAGATTGATCACCTAAAATGTAAAACACACCAGGTGTTTTTAAAATTTAAACTTGCCTATTAACCATCCACAGCTACTCTTTATAATGTTTTACATTTCTATGCACCACGACAAAAGCAACAGACAAGCTGTAGCAGCTGTCTGCTAAGTTTCCTGGATGTTGAAATAATCTTGGTCTCATAAATGGGACATGGGCTAATGAGGTGTGTGTGGCTGTTTGTGCCATACTGCAT
This sequence comes from Pelodiscus sinensis, assembly GCF_052426305.1. Lineage (NCBI taxonomy): Eukaryota > Metazoa > Chordata > Testudines > Trionychidae > Pelodiscus > Pelodiscus sinensis. The sequence goes on from NC_143073.1 coordinate 4,928,830, forward strand.
TCAACTTCCCATGGAGACTGACAGCAAGGAGACATGATTTTCAAATGAATTTTTAAATATTCAAATAGGGAAGATGGCCATGTTTCCGAATACGCGACCAAAAAGGGTTTACAACAAAGGAATTGGAATATTGCAGTTTGCATTTCAGATCTTTTTCTCTCTTCATAATTTTGAATGTTATTGCCAGGAACATGCATTAGGCACAGAGCTATGTGACCCACAATTAGTTTGTTTCTAAACTGGAGTCACCCTACCACATTTCCATTTTCTTTCATTGCTTTCCTCCGAGGCCTCTTCCCAAAACATTTATTTCATCTATGATAATAATTAAACAAGGTGAGGTATTTGTCACATTACCTCCACTTTCATAGGCTACAACAAGCCTCTTTGATAATTTCCTCTGAATTTTGTTTAAATAGCAGGGGGAACCGCCCCGGGCATGGTGACACATCTGATCCTCTTTATTGGGGCTAACATCCCCCAAATACATAAGACATCTCAAACCCTGAAGCACAGAAAATAATCCACGTCTGTTTCGGTTCAAAGAGGGGCTTGTTCCATCCGTCCAATTATGAGATGAAAGATTCCATTTGAAATACACACTCTGTTGTCGCGGAGTCAGACCTGGAATTTGTCGTTTAATGAATTTTAAAGGCAACTGAATATGATTCCCCCTTGTTTGCCCTGCTGGTTGTCAGAGTCAGAGTTCAAATGGGTCTGTTAATATCTCCTGGCCCTCTCTTTTCTCAGGCATGTTGCCCCCACAGAACTATAAGAGGAAATATGACATCCTCCTCTCCACGTGATAAAGTCTTTCATCAAGAGATCCATTTGCTAGCAGGCATCTACCATTCTCACAGCATCATGACTGAAGAAAGCCAGAAAATGTCCTACCAGATCGTTGCGATGATTTTAGTCTGTCTACAGAGTAAGTATTTTAGCCTGGTATTTCATGATTGTTCTCTACCTTGCTACAAAAAAATTACTTTTATGTGCAAAGATCTTCTGAACTGCAGGTAAGAGCAAGAGAGGCTGATGGGGAGACCTAAACAGTCAGATATTTTATTCACTAACTGAAATCCTAAGAGAGCGAATGAAATAATGTGTTGTGCTAACAACCCCTTGCACACAGTTTCACCTTTTGGATATTGTAATGCATTGTTGGTCAAAATCCAGTTCTCTCTTAAGCGTGTGTATTTTATGTAGGCATCACGGGGAAGTATTTGTTTTTAGGTAATCAAAAAGATAATTTTAAGCCTGAATGTCTAAGATAATAAAGTGCTTCCTTCTGGGCAAGATTTTGATCAAATAACATTAATTTTATTATTTTTAACTCTGATTCAAGGTTTCTATTAGGACATTTGAGTTTTATTCACAGTCATCTCACTGATTTGTGGGACAGTGGCTATGCCTCTTCATTAACCTGTGATAGTTTCTCCATCTATGCACAGGGATAATATTTCAGGAACATTGCGAGGCTTAGCTCATTCACATCTGTAAAGCACTTTGAATACCGTGTGACCGGTTCCAAGTACCCAATATTATTAGGGTGACCAGAGAGGAAGTGTGAAAAATCGGTCTGCTTTTTTGAGGAGAGGGATTATAGTTACAGATATAAGACAACCCTAATTTTGATTCGGTCCTAATATTGGTATGTCAGGTTACATACCGATACATTTTATTTATTATGGCTGTGAGGCTTAATTAATTGTGATAAGTGCTTTGAGGAGAGGTTGATGTAGATGTGCAAAAGGATTGGTTAGTGTCTATATATGAAGAGTGATTATTGTTTCTGTTACAGCTATGTGGCACCTGAAAATTTGGTAAAACTACTATGCCAGAAAAAAAAACTCAGCAATGTCTGTTTTAATTATACTAAAAAAGGCTTAAAAAATAAATAACTACAAAAATAAGTTCCTCCAGCCCCCAATTTTTAAAATTAGGGGCTTTTTGCTTGCATCGGATGTGCTATATTTAATACATTGCAAAGGGTGAATCTCCAACAAGGGATTCTTGTATTTGTGTTTTTTGTGTGCTCCTCTTTACAGTGACTGCTTCACAGGAAGGGATCTGGATCCAACAGAGCCCGGCCCAGATTGAACTGACCCCTGGAAAATCTGCACGGATAGACTGTAAGCTCTCAGCCGGGATAGCAGCTGTATTGTGGTACAAAGAACTTCAGAATGGAAGCTTGCATGGGATTTTCCAGAGTTATAAGAATGCACCTGCACAAGGAAAATACTCGAGTGAGGTGAACGAGGCATCGGACACATTTTCTCTGATTATCAAGGACGCACAAAGAAACGACTCCGGGGTGTATTACTGTGGCCTAGCTGCATATGCATATCCAAACTTCGGGAGTGGGACCAGACTAATTGTCACAGGTGAGTGTCCAGTGGGTTGGGAAAATGTCATTCCGGAGGCCTGAGGGGTTCGAGCAGAGCTGGAGCTAGGCATTTTAGCCCCCGCCGGCTGAGTCCTACTGGAGTTGCTGTCTCTTCTTGGTGGCTGGGCTGGCCAGGGAATGCCCCTGCTATTATTTCCGGTCCTGATCCCCTCAAATAGCCCCTCTTTGGATGGCAAGCCGTAGCGAGCCGTATTGGGGAGGTGGAGCTCGGCTGAGTCATGTTCCTCCCGGCCCATCTGCCCCTGAGACTTTCCCAGACAGGCTCCTCTGGGGATAAAAACAGCTGCAGGGCATGGAGGTGGCTCACACCTGAGCCAAGTTTCCAAACGCAGATTCCCAAGAACCAGCCCCTACCGCTCGCCCAGCCCATGAGTGAGCCCCCTGCACCAGCCTGTGCCTGGTTTCCGGAGGAGGGGGTGGTGGTAGCACTGTGCCGACTTGGGGCAGCTGGCTGCGTTCGTTGCGTGAGTAGATCCAGGAGTGGGGTCACCAGGATGCCTGAAAGCTGGGGGGGGCAGCCAGGACCCGCCCCCAGACTCTTGGACAAAGGGTCAGGGGCCTGCAGGGGAGGGAAAGGACAAGGGGGGCTCAGGGGAGGTGCAGATCAGCTGGGGGAGGGGAAGCAGCTGGGAAGCCCAGAGCTGTGGTCAAAGAGGAGCATGCAAGGCCTGGATGGGGAGATCTTGAAGGTCGCTGGAGGGCTTGGCAGAGCCTTTTGGACCCTTGTGAGGACAGAGCTGATGGTACAGGAGGGAGCTGAAGTGTTATTGGAGGAGGTTTTGGAATTAATTGATAAACTTAACAGTAACAAGTTACCAGGACCAGATGGCATTCACGCAAGAGTTCTGAAAGAACTCAAATGTGGAATTGCACAACTATTAACTATGGTTTGTAACCTATCCTTTAAATAAGCTTCTGTACCCAATGACTGGAAGACAGCTAACATAATGTCAATATTTAAAATGCGCTCTAGAGGCGATCCTGGCAATTACACACCGGTAAGTCTAACATTAGTACTGGGCAAATTAGTTGAAACAATAGTAAAGAATAAAATTGTCAGACACATAGAAGAACATAATTTGTTGGGGGAAAGTCAACATAATATCTGTAAATGGAAATCATAGCTTACTAATCTGATACAATTCTTTGAAGGAGTCAACAAACATTGATAAAAGGGACCCAGTAGATATAGTGTATTTAGATTTTCAGAAAGCCTTTGACAAGGTCCCTCACCAAAAGCTCTTACACAAATTAGTTATCGTGGGATAAGAGGGAAGATCCTTTCATAGATTGAGAACTGGTTAAAAGACAGGAAATAAAGGGTAGGAATAAATGGTAAATTTTCAGAATGGAGAAGGGTAATTAGTGAGGTCCCCCAAGAGTCAGTCCTAGGACCAATCCTATATAACTTATTCAAAAATGAACTGGAGAAAGGGGTAAAGAGTAAGGTTGCAAAGTTTGCAGACGACACTAAACTGCTCAAGATAGTTAAGACCAAAAAAGACTCTGAAGAACTTCAAAAAGATCTGATAAAACTAAGTAATTGGGCAACAAAATGGCAAGTGAAATTTAATGTGGATAAATGCAAAGTAATGCACATTGGAAAAAATAACCCCAACTATACATACAATATGATGGGGGCAAATTTAGCTACAACCAATGAAGAAAGAGATCTTGGAGTCATTGCAGATAGGTCTCTGAAGACATCCACGCAATGTGCAGTGACAGTCAAAAAAGAAACAGGATGTTAGCAATCATTAAAAAAGGAATAGAGAATAAGGTGGAGAATATCTTATTGCCCTTATAAAAATCCATGGTATACCCACATCTTGAATACAGCATATAGTTGTGGTCTCCTCATCTCAAAAAAAATATACTGGCATTAGAAAAGGTTCAGAGAAGGGCAACTAAAATGATTAGGGGTTTGGAACAGGTCCCATATGAGGAGAGATTAAAGAGACCTGGACTTTTCAGCTTGGAAAAGAGGAGACCAAGGGGGGATATGATAAGAGCTCTATAAAATCATGAGTGGTGTGGAGAAGGTGAATAAGAAAAAGTGATTTACTTGTTCCCATAACATAAGAACTAGGGGCCACCAAATGAAATTAATGGGCAGCAGGTTTAAAACAAATAAAAGGAAGTTTTTCGTCACTCAGCGCACAAGCAACCTCTGGAACTCATTCCCTGAGGTTGTGAAGGCTAGGACTAAAATAGGGTTTAAAAGAGAACTGGATAAATTCATGGAGGTATGTCTCGATTTCAGGCTTTTGTTGACAGAGGCTTTGTCGACAGATACTGTTGACAAAGTTTCTGTTGACAAAGAGCATCTAGACTGCATCCAGTTCTGTCGACACAGCAAGCCGCTTTGAAGACATGAGAGTGTAGATGCAAAGGACAGTGTAGATGCAATAACGCCTTCTGTCGACAGAATTCTGTCGACAAAAAGCGTTATTCCTCGTAGAATGAGGTTTACCGCCGTCAACAAAACTGCCAAGTTCTGTCGACGTTATGTCGACAGAACTCAGCGGTAGTGTAGACACAGGTATAGTTTTGTAGACAAAAGGCAATTTTGTCGACAAAAACCTGTAGTCTAGACACACCCTTAATGGCTATTAGCCAATATGGGTAAGGAATGGTGTCCCTAGCTTCTTTTTGTCACAGGGTGGAGATGGATGGCAGGATAGAGATAATTGATCATTCCCTATTCAGTTCACTCCCTCTGGGACATCTGGCATTGGCCACTGGGGGCAGACAGGATATTGGGCTGAATGGACCTTTGGTCTTACTCAGTATGGCTGTTCTTATGTTCTTCTCTGATCTTTCCTTTCCACCCATTTTCCTGCCCTCTGCATCTCTGTACCCTGGGCAGCTACCCCATCCTGGCTACAGCCCTGGTTCTGAGACAGAACCGTGGACTCTTACCCCCCACCCACTTAAAGCCCCATTTCAGTTTCGAGTCCTCAGTGTTCATGCCGAGATGGAAAACGATCCTGGTAGTGGATGCCATATGAGACTGTGAATCAGGAAATCTACCTTGTCATCTTGAAATGCTGGTTTCCCAGCAGGCCACAACCAAAAGAGGGTGATCAGTCTCACTTGCCTTTGCAGAATGCTTTGAGATCTATCCGCTGTTGAGAGGCACTTTGGTGTGAATCATTATTCTCTGGCCTTCTGCTACTTACACTGCCTGGTTGTGCCTCATCAAAGTCTCCTGAGTCTGGGGTGTGATGTGTCATCCTGCTGGCCTCATACACCTGTATTAATCTAGCTCTTTATGAGACCTTCGTTGCTCTTCCTGAAATGATTGCCACCAGGTGGCTTGAACAGGGCAACCTCGAACAGGGCAGCAGGAGTTGAACATGCAAATAGGACGCAGTAAAGAGGGGTCTGATTTTTGAGTCTCCTTCCTCGGCAGGCACCCAGAACTCTGAGACAGTCCAGAAGCGGTGGACAAAGGAGTGTAATAGGATGAAATTAATAAGAGAACTCCGCCTTCATGCAAGAAAAGTCCCATAATTTAAAACTTGGAGACTAGACTAGCCAATGCACAAGATAAATTGAACTACGGGCAGGGGCAGGAGCTGGGGGGAGGGGAACTAGCTGATCTATCACTGGCAGGTCTTACCAGTCTCTTGTTTCTGACACTCTTAGATGCCTCTGAGACAAGACTTTCCCTCCTGGTTCCCTCCACCTGGGAGGACACTGAGCTTCCCCACGATGTGCCCCTGCTCTGCCTGATCTCAGATTTCACTCCCTCCTGGAGCGTTGTCTGGGACACCGGAGAGGGGAATTTGGAGGGCCAGACAGATGCTGGAGCCATAGACGGGGATGGGATCTACAGTGTCTGGAGCCTGACCACAGTCAAGTCTGAGAGGTGGAACCAGGAGACAATCTGGACTTGTACAATCAAAGACAACAGTACGGCAAGAAACATCAGTGCTACCATTGCCAAGAACACAGGTCCTGTATTGTACCCTATCTAACCTGCTCTCTCATTTACACTGTGCTCACTGTCATGTTTTCTGGTGGAAACTTCACCTCAAGTCAGCACAAATATACCGATTTAAAGGGTTACTGCAGTGCCAAAGAACTAAAATGAGGCAGAGTGGGGACTAGGCATAAAAAATACCCATCTAGAACAGTTTTTCTTAAGTTTTTTGAGACCACGGAACACAAAACAATAATATCTCTCTATGTAGAACACCTATAAAAACTTTCTTAAAAAAAATTGTTGTCAGAGAAAAAAAAGACAAAAATAAAGAAGTAACAAAAACAAAGAAGAGGTCACAGCATACCTGCAAGTTCATGTAACACCGGTGTTCCATGGAACATAGTTTAAGAAACACTGACCTAGAGGGCTTAACTTGTAGGAAAGACATGGTGGATCAGATTTATCTTTTATTGGACAAGGCCGACCTACTCAGAGCTCTTCTTCAGGTCCGTGTAGCTCAAAAGCTTGTCTCTCTTGCCCACAGAAGTTGGCTCAGTAGGAGATATTACCGCACCCACCGTGGCTCTCTAAGGGTATGTCTAGAATACATGCTTCTGCCGATAGAGGCATGTAAATTAGACTACCTGAGATAGTCAATGAAGCGGGGATTTAAATATCCCCTGCTTCATTAAAATAAAAATGGCTGCCGCGCTGTGCCAGCTCAGCTGATTGTCGGCACAGCACGGCAGTCAAAATGTGGATGGGTCGACAGGTAGCGCCTTTGTCGACCGCTCCCTTATGCCTCATGAAATGAGGTTTACAGGAGCGAAGGGAGAGGTCAACAAAGGCGTTCCCTGTTGACCGATCCGCCTCTTCACTGCCGCGCTATGCCGATGATCAGCTAAGTGGGCACAGCACAGCAGCCATTTTTTTTGAATGAAGCCGGGGATATTTAAATCCCTGCTTCATTGACTATGTCGGGTAGTCTAGATATACCTTCATATCCTGGGAGCCATATGGCTACCGCAGCGAATTGAGACAGCCCATTACGGCAACTCCTTCTTCCCTGCCTTTCCTCACTCTTTCACAAAACCATTTTTCAGCTGTATTCACTGAGCAGCGGTAAGAGGTAGGGCTGTGTCAAACCTGCCCTGACATCTTTCTCCTTGCAGGCCTGCTTGAAACCCTATTGAAGTCAATGGAAAGATTTCTATTGGCTTGACTCAGTCTTGTGTCCGGCCCTGTTCTCCCTAGTGTGGTTCTCCCTAGTTCTCCCTAGTGTGGAGTGTAAATGCCACGGAGACAGGAGGGTGATTTGGGGTCTCTAGAATAATGGGGGCGAACTGAGCCAATAAATAAATGAATAAATAAATTGAAATGAATGCCCAGGATTCCCAGTAGTGGGATCTCTTGAGCTGTGGGATTGTCTGTCACATGCATTAAGAGGTGTGTTGTGAGCAAGACACGAGAAGTCATTCTTCCGCTCTACTCTACACTAGTTAGGCCTCAGTTGGAGTATTGTGTCCAGTTCTGGGCACCGCATTTCAAGAAAGATGTGGAGAAACTGGAGAGAGTCCAGAGAAGAGCAACAAGAATGATTAAAGGTCTTGAGAATATGACCTATAAAGGAAGGCTGAAAGAACTGGGTTTGTTTAGTTTAGAAAAGAGAAGATTGAGGGGGGGACATGATAGTAGTTTCAGGTAACTAAAAGGGTGTTATAAGGAGGAGGGAGAAAACTTGTTCGTCTTGGCCTCTGAGGATAGAACAAGAAGCAATGGCTTACACTGCAGCAAGGGAGGTTTATATTGGACAGTAGGAAAAAGTTCCTACCTGTCAGTGTGGTTAAACACTGGAATACATTTCTCAGGGATGTTGTGGAATCTCCATCTCTGGAGATATTTAAGAGTAGGTTAGATAATTGTCCATCAGGGATGGTCTAGACAGTATTTGGTCCTGCCATGAGGGCAGAGGACTGGACTTGATGACCTCTCGAGGTCCCTTCCAGTCCTAGTATTCTATGAGTCTATGACAGGGATGAAGCCCTGTTTACAGTAGGATTCGATAAAGCTTAGGGTTAAACCAAGGGTGGGGAACCTAAGGGCTTGCCTGGATCTACCCCTCTCACCCAAGGCTCGGGCTCTGTCCCCCAGCACTGGGGAGCTTCTGCTAGAGCTCCAATCCCACAGTCTTGCCACCCCTCTCCCCCGCATGGAGCTAGAGCGCCAGCTTGGGCTCCCTGTAGTGAGGGGAACAGCTGTGAGCTTCATGGGCTAGACTCAGGCAAGCCAGAGCCAGAACTGATCCATGGCTCTGCCTGTTGGGGTGAGGAAACAGCTTTATGAATTGTCTCTCTCCCTGCCCCGGCTGGCACAGCAAAGCACTGCCTGAAGGCTTTTCCCCCACAAAATCTACTAGCTCAGGCCCCTGTAAGCTCTGCTGTGCAAGGGGAATTTGGGGAGAGTCTTTCTGATTCTCAGTCGGGGGCCATGTCAGTGATTATTTTGTTTTTGTTTTGTTTTGCTTCGCTTCTCACTTTTCTGCGGGTCAACAGACCCCAACCCAAAATGGTTCCCCACTGCTGGGTTAAACGATAGGGCTAGGCAGGAAAGTGAACTCCATGAGACCTACAATAGGCCTGTGCTCTCTCTAACATTTATGATGCTACGATGTTCCCTAAACCGATTTTCATTCTACGTGCATTTACCTCACCACGGACCTCAGTGGGACAGTGATTCTCAGACTGGATCCATGATTGTCAGGATGAAATAAATCACCACGTGTGATAAAATAATTGACAGTGCAGGCAAGCAGAATTAATAAATACACATACTTAGCTTACCGCAGGCAACCAGTGGCTCGAATCCAACGCTGAACAGTTAAATGGCCCCCCAGAGGCCACCTCCAGGTGGGGAGAGTGACAATGCCTTGAGGCAGTGGATTTTGGAGGAAAGGCCTCACTTCTGGGCATGGCATGCAGCTGACATGGACCCCACGCCTTTTAATGGGATTTTTCCACTGCTCAGCACCGAACGTTATTCTCCTCTCTCTGCAGATGAGGCCGGGGAAGGAATCTGTGATTATGTGTTATATTTGGGCCTGCTTTGTATTTTCATCCTTGTCATCATCCAGCTGATGATCCTGCTCTTCAGGAAGCGTCTCACCGGAGGTAACTTGTTTATAACTCTACCTGCTCCACAGCAGCACTTCATCGCATGTCTTGTAACCGTCCTTTCCTTCTTCTCCAGCAGGGAGAGCTGTGAAAACAGGGAAGCAAGTGCCCATGAGGCAGATTCCACAGGTAAAGTGGTTATTTTTAGTCACAGGCACGTAAGAAAGATACAACTGATTAACAAGGTATTTAGCTAGTTCTCCTGGGCAAATTCCGGTACTACAGTCCAACTATCTGATACGATTTTGTATGGTTTCAGAGGGAAAGCCCTGTGAGTCTGTATCTTAAAAAAACTTCAGACAAAGAGGTGGGTTGTGTTCATGAAAATTCCTTCTTTTGTCGGTCTCTACGGTGCTACAGGAGCACTCGTTGTTTTTTATACTTTGTTGGGTTGCCAGTGTAGAATTGCTATTGTACAGGTTGAATCTCTCTAGTCCGGCACCCTCAGGAGCTGATCAGTACTGAACCAGAGAATTTGCCGGACCACAGGAGGTCAATATTGTCTAGCAGCATTACCAACACTTGTTGGGCTCTTAGAAGACATTTATGAATATATTAGAGCTAAAGAACATCACAGAATCATGAGAGTCAGGACTGATGGCTGTCGACAAACTTCATGCGACTGTAGAAAACTTGGCCACATTCACAATAAGTGAACATCTGGCTAACTACAATCATGCCAGACCATGGATTTACCCAGACCAAGAAGAGCCGTACTAGAAAGGTTTTAACTATGTTACCACCTGTCTAAGGGGCTACCCATCACTGGTGGATGAAGCAGTACTTAATAGATCTCTTTATGAGTTTTACATGGACCAGGAAAAAAAACTGAACAAATGACTGCATACGTCCAAATGTTGCTTTGAGTTTCATGGGCATAAATCGAGAGTTATTCCCCATCAGTATTAGTGGAGTTTCTCAGATCCGCACTGGTGTCTCATAATTCAAAAACAGGGCAACTGATGGCCAGGAAACCTTTTTTAAAAAAATCACACTGAGGCTCAGTCTAGTGTTAAAACATTTAATCCTTCTAGGATTTTGAGAAGAGTGAAAACAGGAATTGAGAATGGAATGGCTCTAAGGACAGATTCTTGTAGCAGATGCCCCGATACTAGTCCAGTCTCACGGATTGCCCTGTGGTAACTGAAATGAGAATTTAGCTTGTGGTTACTACTGAAATTTTTGGAGATACATGTTTCTGTCATTTTCAAACCCCATTGAGTTCAGAGAAGTTAGTGGGGGTTTATACCAGCATAGATTAGATCCCAAATCGAACCTCTTGTCTATAAAACACCTCTACAGAAAATTCTTCCCTCTACACATAACATTGAAGGAATTACATTGACTTCAGAGCAGTTACTTTAGTTTTACATCACTGAGAGTAAGAATAGAATTTGGTTTCTTTTCTTGTTATCTAAAAAATGGTATTAGCTAATTGTATGATGTTATAGATTCACATTAAGACTATTAATATCTGGTATCTACTTTTTCTGTTCCAGACTGAATATGCAGCTGTGAGGTACAATAAATGAAAACTCCCTTTTTAACTGATGTGGTCTGATAAATTTATTTCTAGGGTTTTTTAAAAAGCGCTGTACAAGAGGAAAAAAATGAAAGTGAAAAGATACATTCTGAGTCTAATTAATTACTAAGATGTGAAATGCTTGGGCTTAAAATACAACTTCTTGTATATGTATCTGTCTCCAAACCCTTTTTGTCACCACATATTTAAAGAAATAGTTTTCTTTTTGGTTATTATTGAGAATTACTTGTTTTGTTATCCCCACATCCTGCACCATTCTTGTCTGTGGGGGCTTTCCCCTTGACTTCTATGAGCATAGGGTCAAACTTTTAAATGGGATTGTTTAACACAGGAGATTTAATCCTAGATTCCTTCTGTCCTACAAAGTCCCACTGAAGTAGACGGGATCTTGGACTACACCAGAAAGCAGAACAGAGCTTTAAGATTTATGACGTTTCATAGATTTATGATGTTCGCATAGAGAGTACAATTGTTAAATTTGCAGATACCAGGCTGAAAGGGGTTGCAAGTGCTTTGGAGGGCAGGGTCATAATTCAAAATGATCTGGACAAACTGGAGAAATGGTCTTAACTGAATAGGATAAAATTCAATAAGGACAAATGCAAAGTGCTCCACTTAGGAAGGAACAATCCGTTTCACACATTCAGAATGGGACATGACTGTCTAGGAAGGAGTCCTGCTGAAATGGGTTTAGGGGTCATAGTGGACAACAAGCTAAATATGAGTCAACAGTGTGACACAGATGCAAAAAAAGCAAACGTGATTCTGGGATGCATTAACAAGCGTGTTGTGAGCAAGACATGAGAAGTCAGTCTACCCCTCCACTCTGCACTGATTAGGCCTGTCATGGCTAAATCCCCATTCTGGCATGATATATGCAGAAGAGGGGGCCTGCAAAAGTATCCAAAAACCTTCTCTTTCCAGGTTTTGGTATAAAGCTTCCTCCCATAATCTTAAAACGTTATATTTGAGAATAAAATCCGCTCCCACCACACAAGTAATGATAAGGAAACCAGGGAGAGACCACTTGGGAAATCTCAGCCCCAAAAGTAAAAACCAGGACACAAAAATTAACCAATACCAGGTTAATACAAAGAAAAGAGAAAGAACTTTTATTATCACCACAATATTCTTGTTGCAAGCATAATGACCAGATGGAAAAATCAAATTAATATACTCATGGGGGAAACCCCACCATGGGCCAAAAACTTAATTACAAAGGAAAGCAAAACACATTTTTAAATGTACAGACATCAGATTCCCATTCCCAAACCATAAAACAATAAACCCAAATGGATTTATCTAAACTGTACCCTACTTACAGATAGTGAAGAGTTCATTCTTGGAGGGAGACATAGTGTCTGTCTCCCTCAGTAGCTGGAGAGAAACTGCCTCAGAGACAAGGGAGGGAAAACCCCAAAATTTCTTTGCCCGTTTGAAATTCCTACCTACATTCCTATTGGCCGACTCTACCTGGCTTAGGTATAGTTAACCCCTTAGTCCCCAGGCTGCTGGCTAACCCTCATGATCATGACAAGGCCACAGTTGGAGTTTTGTGTCCAGTTCTGGTCACCACATTTCATGAAAAATGTGGAGAAATTGAAGAAGGTCCAGAGAAGAGCAACAGGAATGATTAAAGGACTAGAACACAACTTATGAGGGAAGACTGAATGAATTGGGCTTGTTTAGCTTGGAAAAGAGAAGACTGAGAGGGGACATGAGAGCAGTTTTCAAGTATCTAAAAGGGTGTTCGAAGGGGGGGCGGGGAAATCGTTCTCCTTCGCCTCCAAGGATAGGACAAGAAGCAATGGGCTTAAATTGCAGCAAAGGTGGCTTAGGTTGGATATTAGGAAAAACTTCCCGTCAGAGTGGTTAAACACTGGAATAAATTGTCTAGGGAGGTGGTGGAATCTCCTTCACTGGAGATATTTAAGAGCAGGTTGGACAGACACCTGTCAGGAATGGTCTAGACCCACGGTCACCAACAGGTCAATCATGATCGACTGGTCGATTGCGAGGCCTCGACCAGTCGATCACGAGGAGTCCTGTCCGCCCCGCCCCATTTCCCTCCCACCCCCGAGAAGCCCCACTACTTACCTCAAGTGAAAATGGAGGTAGTGTCGGCTTCCCGGGGATGGACAGAAGTCCTGCAGCTTAGCGCCACTTCCAGTGATTCTGGAAGTGCGCTAGCTGCTCTGCCGGGTGTACTGCGGGAGAGAACATCGGTTCCCTGCACCGCACAGGAGGGGTGAGTCAGCCCCAGGGGAGGCGTGCGCGGGGTTTCGCAGTGCACGCGGGGGGTTTCCCTGCGCCGGGGGGGAGGGGTCGGCCCTGGGGCAGGCGCACGCATTGCTTCCCTGTGCCAGGCCGGGGGGTTGGTACCGGGGCAGGCGCGCGCGCAGAGCTTCCCTGCACGGGGGGAGGGGGTCGGCCCCGGGGCAGCACGTGCTGTTTTCCCTCTGGGGGGGGGGGGAATCCTGGAAGGAGACAGATGCAGGGGACTCTCTGCCTCCACTGGCATCCCACTCCCCAGCCACATAACGCTGTCCCCACTCCCCTGTCCCCAGCTACAGAACGCTGTCCCCACTCCCCGAACGCTGTCCCCACTCTCCTGCCCCCAGCCGCAGAACTCTGTCCCCACAAAATGTATAATTATAAATGCTTCATTTTAGATTTAAATAGCATGAATAAAAACAGACCATTTATTTCATAACTATAAACATGTGATTTTAATTTTATATATCGCATAATTTAAAAATAAACTGTTTATCAGAGTGTGTAAGTAAGGGCTGGGGATAGCAAGTGATGGACAGGAGGAGAATAGAGAGGGTGGGACTTCAAGGAAGGAGCGGGGCTTCCAGGAAGGGGCGGGGCGGTAGATCTTCTCCTGTTCTGAGATTTAAAAAGTGATCTTGGGTGTAAAAAAGTTGGAGATCACTGGTCTAGACGGTCGGCTTGGTCCTGCCGTGAGGGCAGCGGACTGGACTCAATGACCTTTCGAGGTCCTTTTCACTTCTAGAATTCTAGGATTATCGCTGCATAATCTCCAATTATTATCACTTAAAAATATTATGTACATTTTTTACATTTGTATTTTTAATTACTCCAGCTTTGTGCACATAGCACATATCCTGGCACAAGAGTTTTAGATCTGACTTTTGCTCAGTAGTAGGCTGCCTGCCGCAAACAGTAAATCTGAAGCCCTGCATGAATTGGCTGGTAAGCATCATAGCAAATCATAAGCTAAGCTTATCTACTGGTACAAGAAATAAAGAAATACCTGTATCCCACTGCCATCTAGTGGTGAGGAGGCAAAAAGACTTTTCCCAGTTATACCAAGACCCTTTTAAACTTTGGAAAGATCCTGTAAAGTAGGTTAAAGACAAATGTACAGGGGGGATGAACCGGTTTAAAAGTCTTGTTGGCACTAATTGGGAGGCAGGTAGGAAAGCACCAGACCAAATATTATTGTTAAGCTTTTAGGTCAGTGTCAAATCCAGAACTTAAACAATGACAAGTCCAGGCACTATAGCTTGCATGACGTGTGTTTATTACAGCGCCTCTGCAAAGCCAAAAACCCAGGTTGTTGGCAGGAGGGCTTGAACTTTGGACTTAGGCCATGTGCCTCTACCACATAAGCTAAACGCTATCTGACCCTTAGCCAAGGCTTTAGAGCATACTTCACTCTCCCTTTATCAGTGGTCTCAGTGCCATGTATATCAGTGGGGTTCAAGTAGTGATCCCCAGGCTGGACTTGGTTCACCAGGGTCAGCCCTCAACGGGACTCTGGTGCATTATTTACCTTTGTAACAGCAGATACAGCTGCTTGCAGCTCCCATTGGTCACAGCTAATGGGAGCAGCAGAAAATGTCTGTGTCCCTTGACACTCCGAGGCACCACCCTCTGCTGCTGCTATTGGCTCTGATTCTGGCCATTCGGAGTGGTGGGGAAAAGGCTCCAGGATGCGTTTTGCCACACTGCCCTTCCCCAGCCAGGGGCAGTGGGAAGGGAAGCAGCATGCTCGGAGCCACTTCCAGCCCCCTACTAAGCACAGCCTGAGGGCCCAATACAACCCCACCTTGCCTGACTTGGTTGCACAAGGATCAAAGCTCCCCTGGAGAGCTTTTTGGGGGGAGCACAGGACCGAACCACGAACACCGGCTCCCCGATGCTGGGAGTGGGGGAGCCCCAAGCCTCAGGAGCCAGATCCAGGCAAGATGGGTACCACATCCAGCCTCTTGGCCGTAGGTTCCCCACCGCTGCTCTGTAGCATGTCACAGGCCTTTTCAGTGTGTACAAAGGCAGCTATCATCTACTAATTTAGCAATGTGATCGAGGGTGCATAACAGGGAGGGAATAATACCAGGGAATTCAGGTCCACATCCCAGGTGTTCAGCAATTAGTCAAAGCAAATGGAGGTTTTGATTGTCATAGGGTGAACATAAGAATATAAGAACGGCCATACTGGCTCAGACCAAAGGTCCATCTAGACCAGTATCCTTTCTGCCGACAGTGGCCAGTACCAGGTGCCCCAGAGGGGGTGGACAGAAGACAATGATCAAGCGATTTGTCTCCTGCCATCCCTCTCCAGCCTTTGACAAACAAAGGCCAGGGGCACCATTCTTTATGCCCTGGCTAATAGCCTTTTATGGACCTAACCTCCATGAATTTATGTCGCTCTTTTTAAAACTCTGTTATAGTCCTAGCCTTCACAGCCTCCTCTGGCAAGGAGTTCCACAGGTTGACTGTGCACTGTATGAAGAATAACTTTCTTTTATTAGTTTTAAACCTGCTACCCATTAATTTCATTTGGTGTCCTCTAGTTCTTATGTTATGGGAACAAGTAAGTAACTTTTCTTTATTCACCCTCCCCACACTACTCATGATTTTGTATACCTCTATCATATTCTCCCTCAGTCTCCTCTTTTCTAAACTGAAAAGTCCCAGTCTCTTTAGCCTCTCCTCATATGGGACCCGTTCCAAACCCCTAATCATTTTAGTTGCTCTTTTCTGAACCTTTTCTAATGCCAACATATCTTTTTTGAGGTGAGGAGACCACATCTGTACACAGCATTCAAGATGTGGGCATACTATAGTTTTATATAGGGGCAGTAAGATATTCTTCGTCTTATTTTCTATCCCTTTTTTAATAATTCCTAGCATCCTATTTGTTTTTTTGAGTCCCACTGCACACTGCGTGGACGTTTTCAGAGAGCTATCCATAATAACTCCAAGATCTCTTTCCTGATTAGTTGTAGCTAAATTAGCCCCCATCATACTGAATATATAGTTGGGGTTATTTTTTCCAATGTTCATTATTTTACACTTACCCACATTAAATTTTATTTGCCATTTTGTTGCCCAGTCACTCAGTTTGGTGAGATCATCTGGTTCCCTCTTTCTGACTCTGTCTGATCAAGACAATTTTTTTGTATCAGCATCACAAAGGCCCAATGGGGAGAAAATGAATTCCAGGACCTCAGCAGATAGTAGGGGCAGCAGAAAACAAAATATTTCCTCCCATTTCTGCTCATTTTGATGTCAACCTTACCCGTAAATAATAAGATGCAATGTCTCCCACTTGAGCTTGTTTCTTGTTTACATGACGATCCTTTTGCATCTGTCTGACAGCATAAGGTGTGTCTACACTGCACTGTTATTTTGAGATATCTAGCGTTATTTCAAAATAACAACGCGAGCGTCTCCATAGCCGTTCTGTTATTTCGAAATAATGGACGGTTTATTCCGAAATCTGTAAACCTCATTTTACAAGGAATAACACCTATTCCAAAATCACTATTTCAAAATAAGGCGTGTGTAGATGCTCCACTGCTGCTATTTCAAAATAGCCCCTCCCTAGGGCCATCCTAAGTTGTTCCTCACCAGTGCTTTGGTTGTCTTTTTTTTCTTCTCAATTGATTTTTCTGAGGCTCAGCAGTGGCCCCCGACCGCAAAAAGGTTCCCCACCCCGATACAGAACTAGCAATTCTCTTTTGCCTGAGTAACACTTCCTTCTTAGGCAATTTATATGACTTAACTTCCAAAGGGGAAATCTAGAAAATGTCTTTGACCTATTGCCTGCAAGTTAAAGGCACTGATTTCTGCTGAAACAAGAGAACAAAAATAGAGAACAAGAGCAAAACAATCCACTATCCGTGGTAACTGGTTGCAGTACAAACTCGGCAACTCACTGGTCAGCCCAATATCCACCTCCGCCCCTGCAGCCAGCGGGGGAGAAAATGTGTAATTTGCTTAGGCCTTTTGCAACCACACTGTTACGAACGAAGATCCACAGCTCTTCACCTCCCACAGAACAGCGTGGCCATGCTGGATAACACAATGTTTCTCAATCAGCGGTCTGAGTACCTTTAGGGGTACTCAAAAGAAGTCTGGGAGATATGTCAACACAACTGAAATTTGGAGAAAACTGAATTTTAGTTTTAAGTTTTACAGAGTTTTATTATTTTTGTGCTTTTTACACCCAAAAATTTCATCGCCCACCTGGCTACGATTAAGTTGTTTAAAGAAATGTGTTGCAAAGGTAGAAAATTTTTGTGTGTGTCTGAACACTGTAGGTACTGGGGGTACTTATAATATTTTTAAAGGGGTACTTTATAAAAAAGGTTGAGAAACACTGGGATAACAGACCTAGACAAATGGGGGTGGAAGTGGAAGGAGTACGAGGAGAGGTCTGAGGATGGGGTGTTTAAATGCCCTCCTTCACGTGTATGCGACAAAAAGAAGTGTCAAAACTGTCGTGGAGATTTGGCCATGAATTTTCTTGTTTTGGCTGCTATCACAACATTGTGGTAGCAGCCTCCTAAGTGACAAAGACCAGAAAGATGCTCAGTATGATGACAAGAAAAAAGTGACTGTCATGAGAAGAGAAGAACACCCCTCCTAAGGCCAGAGAGCAATCTGTCCTCCAGCTATCGGCAACCGGTCTGGAAATGACACAAGTTCGGCACCTGGTCAGGCCCATATGAAGGAAAGGCTGAGTTAAGTGGTCAGTAGGGGAATTTGCCATATCCATTCACCAACAGTCTCAAAAATGGCATCAGGCTAGGAAGCTGCCAGCAGCAACTCACTCACGGAGCAGGCGGAAAATGCAGACAAATAAGGCAAAGCCAAACAAAGCTCCTGAAATATTGTGAGTCTAGGTAAACAACACATTGTAGTGCCCATTTGCAAATGACAATGGCAGTCATACATGCAGAAGGTGTAGATGGAAACGTTCCTGAGCAGGAAAGTTATTTTTATAATAAGAATAGTAAAAAGAAAAATGGCATTTTTCATTCCTAAGGATCTAATCATTTATTGCAAATTTGCATATGTATAGCACCACTGTATTAGAGCTCCATCTGGGCTGGATCAAAGCACCCATGGCAAGTACTTATTACAAAACAGGGGAAACAAAACTATAATCAGGTATTCTGGTAAACACCTCCTTTTGCGGAAAGTACCAATTTCTCTGAGGATGCTGAAAAGCCTATGGGATCTTATTTTTTCATGACTCCTCTGGAAAGACTATCAGATTGCAATTCCATGACTGCATTTCCATTTGGATATGATAACCCATATGGTTTTGGGCACACACAAGCTAACAAGAAGCGGAAGTCTTGTTTAGAAACAGAGAAAGACAGTACAGGCATGGGAAATTCCTCAGGCTTCCTTCCTCCACAGTACATTATACTGTGAAAATGAACAAAGCCCATCTTGTGTCCCCCTATTCTTCTCTAAATCACCAAACAATGTCTTTCCTCAGCTGCTTCCTCAGGAATGTTGTAATGTAATCCTTGTGGGCTTGATTTATTGTTAGTTTAGAATAATCTTATTTGCTCATCCATCCAATATTTAATTTTCCTGTTAGTTTCGTTTCCCTCCATGAAGGCTGGGATATGACGTTCTGCTTCCTAAAGCAAAGAGTACTTAACAACTTTGTCTACATGTCCATCTCCTCCCCTACCTCCACTTAAAATTAAACCTCCAACCCTGGGGAACCAAGCACTCAATAATCATAATTCTTTAACTTGTTATTTAATAAGTAGATACATACTCAGAAAGACTGAGAGGGCTGTATCATGATCTCACCATTGGAAGTTTGTGTAGTAAGAACAATGTATGGTAGGGCCACATCCAACTTAATAGAAAATTTTCCATATACTTTATTTGGGTCTCACGAGCAAAGTCTTTCATCTGGTTGGGCTTTAAAACTGAGACCAGCAAGGTCTTGGAGAGGATCACAAAATGAAGCCCTGCATCAGAGTAATTTGTAAAACCCTGAAACACTAAGGCCTTGTTTACACCACAAGACTAGGTTGAATTTATTAAGGTTGATTTTTAGCACCTGATTTTATAAAGTTGAAGGTGCATGTCCCTTCTGTGCACAAGAATTCAACATAGTACATCTCCACCAGGGTGGCTACCATCAACTGTGACAGCAGTGCACTGTGGGTAGCTATCCCACAGTTCCTGTCGCTCTTTTGCATTCTGGGAAAGGCTCGCAGTGCCTGATGGGACAAAAACAGCAATGGGTGTATGGTGCACTTATCTTCTCCCTGTCTCTCCCTGCTTGAAAGCAATAGCAAACAACCTCTTTTGTGGCCTTTTTTCCCTAGTTATCCATGCAGGGCAAGTACAGACCCTTTCAGCTGCAAAATGCTACGGAAACACTTTGCACCTTATGCTGCGGTATGTCCAAAGCCCAACCAGGAGCCACTGGAGCAAGGAGGAAAGTGAGGAGAGCATGAACACAGATATGTATGAAACACTTGAGTGGAGCCACTGGCAGATGTTGACACAGCTGAATGTCAGTTCCGGTGCCATGAGACAAGCACAGACGGGCGGGCCCACATAATTATGCAGCTAGAGGAGGAGCTGCCGTGGCTGCAAAATTTTAGGAGATAGATCATAGAACGCAGGAGCTAGTCTCTTGGCATGACAGAATGTCTATCAAACTCAACAGCCATGTTATGGACAAAGCCAAAGTGATGTTTTAAAGTGCCACAAGGCAGCAGGTGCAGCACACTGATATGAAGGGAGGAGCTGATCTCGGTGTGGGGGCAGGCATGGTAAGGAATGGGTCAGGGCTTGCCCTTTTGCTTCCTCTTTGAAAGGATGTGCAACACATTGGCTGCAAATAGCAGCTCCCACAGCGAGGCAAGCATATATGTTTGCAAAGGGGGGGCATGGCTGCGAAGGGATGTGTTCAGCATCCCCTTGTTTGCCAGATCTACTTTCCCTTCCCACATGCACCTGCCAGAGGAAGGGGGGCCAGGAGTAGTGGCAGGACAGAGGCTCCCATTGTCACTGTGTGTTTGTCATCCCCCCATTTGCTAGGAGAGTGCAACTTTCCCTTTTCACAGGCGCCTATTGGGGGGGCGAGGGGATTGAGGGGCGGGTGAGTTGGCAGGGCAGGAGCTCCGGCCGTCAGCAAACCATACTTTGTTGGGGATGAGTGATGGAGGTGCACTGCCTTGGTGGTATCGCAGAGCACCCCCTAGGTTGCCATGCATCGTATCAGTCTTCCCCAAATCACTCGGAACGACAAGGAGTGGATGCTGATGGACTGTGGACAAAAACCTGGGCCTTATACTTCAATGATGCCAGATCACTTACTGCTGGCTTGGCATGGGCAGGTGTCCTGTCATGGAGGACGGAATAAGGCAGCCTCCCCAGACACCTTGTGAGAAGGATTATAGAGAACCTCTGAGGGCTTTATGGAGAGGCACAGGGCAGATTTCAGCTCCATCTCCAGACACATTCACACACTGTTCCGGGGAGCCCCCTCTGTAGGCAGAGTGGCTGCTGCAGATCACACCAAACTGCCTTAACCCACCTGTAGCATGATTAAAACTGTGAGCTCTCCAGACGTGCCCTTCCCACCATCAGGGCCCAGCAGCAGTATGTCCTGGGGGGAAGGGATTGTCTCGTAAGTTTAAAAAATGGTCCTGGATGATGCTAAGATCGGATGCTCCGTTCGCCTGCTCCCACTCTCCTTCTCCTCCTCAACAATGTTCTTCCTGCTGTTGACCGAGGCTGCATGAAGAGTCTCTTTGGAGGTATCTACAGACTCCTGTGGACACGGATCGGGTCCCCTCTCTCCTAGAATCCCATGTAGCTGCATATAGAAGTAGCATGTTTGGGCATTGATCCAGACCATCCATTTGCCTCCTTTGTCTTCTCATACACCTGCCTGAGCTCCTTTATTTTCACGCTGCACTGATGGGTGTCCCTGACCTATCCTTTCTCCACCATGCCCTGTGAGATCTTGGCACAAATGTCACTATTTCTTTTGCTGCTTCGTAGTTCTGTCTGCACAGATTTCATTCACCACACAGCAATCAGGTCCAGGATCTCCTGCATGCTCCACGCTGAAGCGCATTTGTAACCCTGGGCATTCATGGTCAGGTGGGCTGCTGAGGAGTGCGGCCTGTTCTGCTTGTTACTCTGGCCACACAGGCTTTCATGGGGCTTTTCTGTGCATCTGGAGAGCAGCAGAGTTGAAAGAGTTGGCCAGAGTGGTCACATTGGGGCACTGCAGAATGCCTCCCAGAGGCCAAGGATTTTGACTTTCGCAGAGCTGTGTCTGCACTACCGTAATGTCGACCATGCAAGGTCAAAAGCGAAGTTACTCACCTTGGTGTAGTAACTGTCATTCTTCGAGATGTTTGTCCCTGTGGGTGCTCCACTGTAGGTGCTGGGCTCATCCCGGCACCGCAGATCGGAGAGTTTTCCATTGCGGTATTCGGCCGGACTGCGCATGTGTGGTCAGCACCTCACAGCGTTCATGCCCTTTTGCACACAAATGCAGTCCGGCTCCCGCCAGTTCCTTGAATCCGCCTTGGAATCTGAAAGATATAAGAAAAGAGACTCTAAAGCGGGGAGGAAGGCAGGTAGTGGAGCACCCACGGGGACACACATCTCGAAGAATGACAGTTACTGCACCAAGGTGAGTAACTTCACTTTCTTCTTTGAGTAAAGTCCCTGAGGGTGCTCCACTGTAGGTGACGGAGTAGCAGAACCCTGGGATGGTAGGAAGGCGGGACTTGAAGTCACTATGTAGTTGTCGCTGAGACCAACTGCTGAAACCAATGAGGTATCTAAGCCATTGGTGTTGGATTGCATAGTGCTTCACGAATGTGTCGTGAGATGACCAGGTGGCTGCTCTGCAAATGTCTCTGAAGATAACACCCTTCAGAAAAGCTGTTGAAGTTGCCACCGCTCTTGTGGAGTGAGGTCTGGGTTGCGTTGGGAGTGGTATACGATGCGCAGAATAGCATTTGACTATGCGTGAAGTTATGATTTTTGCTACTTGTTGAGATGATATTGGCTCGCCTTTGGATCAATCAGCAAGTGAGACTATCAGACGGTCAGTCTTTAGGAATGGTTTGCTCCTTTCTATATAAAAGGCAAGTGCCCTATGAACATCGAGGGTGTGGAGTGATGCCTCGTGTAGTGAGACGTGTGGTTTAGGATAAAAGGAGGTTAGGATAATTGGCTCATTCACATGGAATTCAGAGCAGACCTTGGGAATGAAGGCTGGGTGGTGTCTCAAAACTATTCCATTCTCATTGAAGATTGTATATGGAGGCACTGCCATCAGAGCTGATATCTCACTGATCCTGCAGGCCAATGTGATGGCAAGGAGAAAGACCACTTTCATAGTCATCTTTTGTAAGGGAGTAGTAGCTAGTGGTTCAAACAGTGCCACAGTCAGAGCCCCAAGCACTATGTCCAGGTTCCATGGTGGAGGGACAGGTCTTCGAGGAGGGTTCAAATTGATAAACCCTTTGATGAACCTCTGGGTAGTGAGATGGGCAAACACTGAAGTGCCTTTAATGGGTTGTCTGAAGACAGCAATAGCTGTGAGATGCACTTTCAAGAAAGCTAAGGCCAAACCTGTCTGTTTTAGGTGTAGGATATAGTCGAGGATGATGTGCAGAGGGGCTGCATGCAATTCCATGTGATGCACGGAGCACCAGGAAGCAAACCTGTGCCATTTGGAAAGGTAAGTGGTTCGACTATTCTGCCTTCTGCAGAATTTCTTTTGACTTGTGTCTACACAGATCTTCGGATGCATTGAGACAACTAGGAGCCATGCAGTGAGTTATAGGGCGTGTATTTGGGGACAAAGCAGGGATCCCCAGTTCTGAGTCAGGAGGTCCGGAAGGACCGGGAAGGGGTAAGGAGGTCATGGCGACATTCACTGAAGGAAGGGGAACCAATGTTGGTGTGCCCACACGTGTGCCACTAGTATCATGGTAGCTTTGTCTGTCTTGACTTTCTCTAGGACTCTCGGGATGAGGAATATGGGGGAAAGGTGTAAAGGAGAGGTCCCTTCCATTTGAGGAGAAATGTGTTGCCCAGGGATCCGCGGCCCACTCCTACTTGGGAGCAGTAATGATGGCATTTCTTGTTGTGATAGGTGGCAAAGACGTCTATGGTGGGAATTCCCCAACATCAGAACAGAAGATGGAGGACCCCGTTGTGGAGCTCCCACTCGTAGTCTGGCGCGAAGTGTCTGCTCAAAGAGTCTGCAGCAACGTTGTTGACACCAGGTAAGTAAGATGCCACAAGCATGATATTGTTCCAAATGCACCAGTTCCAGAGTCGGATTGCTTCTACACTCAGGGTGTGTCTAGACTACAGGGTTTTTTCAAAAAAAGAGTGGCCTTTTTCGAACGCAGCAGTTTTTTCAACTGCGGAAAACCTCGTTTTACAAGGAATAATGCCTTTTTTCGAAAGTACACTTTCGAAAAAAGGTGTTCTTGAATGCAAATAGGGCTTTTTCAAAAGAGAGCACCCAAGCAGTTTGGATGCTCTCTTTCGAAAAAGTGGCTCACTTTTTCAAAAGAAGTGGTTGCAGTCTACACGCTCTCTTTCGAAAGAAGCTTTTTCAAAAGATGATTTCAAAAAAGCCTCTTTTGAAAGAGGCTTGTAGTCTAGATGTAGCCATAGGGAGCGAGAACTTGCCCCGACTTGACAAATGATGTAATATATCATCGTGATAGTGTCTGAGAGAATTTTAACTGTAGTGCTGCGAATATATCTGTGGAAGTGCTTGCAAGCGTTAAAGATTGCTCTGAGTTCCAAAAGGTATTTATATGGAGTGATGTCTTCTGAGATGACCACCGACCTTGGACCGACACAGTGTCCATGTGCGCTCCCCAACCTAGGAGGGAGGCATCTGTGGTGATATGCCATGAGGATTGTTGTTGATGAAAGGGAACACCAGACAGAAGATTTCTCTGGTCTGTCCACCATTTGAGGGAATCTCAAACTTGAGCCGGAGGTGTCACTGATCTGTGAACATCGTGCTTCGTGTGGTTGTAAACAGAAGCTAACCAATGTTGTAGTCTGTGGAAATGTAATCTCTCATGACGGACTACATATGTTATTGCAGCCATGTGGCCCATCAGTTTTAGACAGATAATTATCTGTATGGTGAGGCTATGCAATAGAATGTCTATCAAGCTCTGAATAGCTTGGAATCTTTGAAGAGGCAAATAAGCCCTTATTTTGACAGTGTTCTAAATTGTTAATACAGGCAGTCCCTGGGTTACATGGATCCGACTTACATCAGATCCCTTTTTACAAATGGGGTGAGGCAACCCAGCACTAGCTGCTTCCCCCCAGCAGACCAAGAAGACGTGAAGCTAGCGCCCCCCCCCCCACCCCCGCCAGCAGACCAGGGAGACAAGGAGCGGCTTTTCTCAGCAGACACCTCAGCTTGAGAATAAAGGACTGAGGGAAGTGAGGTGTGGGAGAATAAAACTGAGCTTTGGAGAAATGTTTGGCTAGAGTTTCCCCTACAATATGTACCAGTTCCGACTTACATACAAATTCAACTTAAGTACAAACCTACAGTCCCTATCTTGTTCGTAACCCGGGGACTGCCTGTAGTTCATAGTTTAATAGTTACTTAGTTAATATCACTGCGTTGTTGCTTGTTTAAAAAAAATAGAAAAGAAATCCTTTTTTCCTTACATCGTAGATAGATAGACAGATACCTTGGTTCCTTCAAGGCACATAGAGAACCTTACGTTTAAAAAAAAAAAACTTTAAAATGCCTGGCTCCCCAGGGTTTTAAAAGGGCAACACATGTCACAAAGCCATGCCCATCTCTGACAGACACTCGGCCTGTATTCGTTGTCTCAACGATGGCCATGTCGGGCCCTCATTGCAGCAAGTTACCTGCAAGGGCCCGCAGAGACAGGGAGATGAGGCTGCGAATGATCCTTTTTGATAAGGCTCTCCTACCGACAGGATCAGACTCCATAGCCTCTTCAGACCAGCCAGCTCAAAAGTGGAAAGCTTCATCGCCTACTGCTGTTCTGCTCAAGAAAGTCAGGGAATCACCTACAAGATCTCTGCCTGCTACTTTGCAGAGCAAATGGAAGCATCAGGGACAAGCCCAGTATGTCCAGCACTGCCACTTCCCGTTCAAGGGCAGTCTCAGGCTCGAAAATAAAAAAGTCAACGACTACAGTGCCAACACCACGTGCACCGACGGAACTGAGGGCAACCTCAGCACCGGCAGCTTCCACAACCAAACCTTCGGCACTGGCAATCATATCCATGCTGCGCTCGTCATCAACACCGCCGGCACTACCAACACCAGAGGGGCAGTCGGCATGGGAATGGCAAACAGATACTACGGCACTGAGGAAGACAACATTGAAAACAGCTCGGCACTGAGGCCCTACACCGCACACTCCTTCACCTACTTTCTCTCCAGCACTGTCACCTTTACCGCCAGCACCAAGGTCACCGACACTGAGATCCCACCCCATGGAACAGTGCATCTCTCCCCACTCTCTGCACCAGAGATTGCCATCCCCCTTTCTCAGGGCACTGAGGATACGTCTACATTAGCCCCCTAGTTCGAACTAGGGAGGCTAATGAAGGCGACCAAAATTGCAAATGAAGCGCGGGATTTAAATATCCCACGCTTCATTAACATGTTCCCGGGCGGTCGCCATTTTGGAAATGACTAGCCTGGAATAACTGCCCGCATCTACATGCGGCAGTGAAACGGAAGTTCGAAGTAACCCCTTAACTCGAATTAGCTGTTAAACCTCATTCCAGGAGGAATAATAGCTAATTCGAGTTAAGGGGTTACTTCGAACTCCCGTTTCACTGCCGCGTGTAGACGCGGACAGTTATTCTGGGCTAGTCAGTTTCCAAAATGGCGACCACCCGGGAACATGCTAATGAAGCGTGGGATATTTAAATCCCGCACTTCATTTGCAATTTCGGTCGCCCTCATTAGTCTCCCTAGTTCAAACTAGAGGGCTAGCGTAGACATACCCTGAGAGATCACGCCCTCTAGTCTCACCGCCATTTTTCTGCCTCCTCATTGCCATCTCCCAGAATGTCATGCACCCGCTTCTATTCACCACGATCACCGCGAGCAACGTATTCAGAAAACTATAGACATCTAGACTTCATGAGACAGTCACCTCCCGGCAGGTCATGTTACCATCATGATTACTACCACCACTACTCGCCTCGTTGCTATTCCTACCACTATAGATCTAGGTCCAGGGGATGGTCTCTACACGAATGCACATCCTCTAGGCAATCACCCTACTTCACCTCAGCTGCAACAGTCGGAACTGGAGGAAGGGCAAGTTTTTGACATGGAAGGCCAACTGCCCGATATCTCTCCAACGGACCAATCCTCCTCCTCATCTGATGAAGACATTGTTCTGGGAAATGTCTCTCCTCCCGATGGCCTCAAACAATTTCAAGAATTGTTTCAGAAGATGGCAGCAAGCCAGGACATGCAGCTGGCAGAAATACAAGACAAACAACAGTGTCTCCTTAAAAACCTCCAGCCGGCCCTCAGCTCCAAAATAACCATTCCGTTAGATGAGGCTATACTTGAAGAGTGGACCTGATTTTCAGTTATTCTATTTCTGCACTTGTAGCAAGGATAGTGGGGAGGCAGCAGTTGCCCCTGTACTCTGAGGTGATTTAGGCAACTGCCCAGCTCCCTGTATGAGTTAGAGCAGTCCTGAGACTGCTCTAATTTATTATTGGTTTCTCCTAAAGGCCCTGAGAAGTAGAGAATTCCTATAATACAGCAGGTTCTAGATATACCCCAGATCTGCCCCGTGTGCCGGAGTCTGGGAGTAGAACTATTACAACAGCTCAGCACCAGCCAGGAAACACATCAGTGGAGTATGGATTGCCAGGGTACTGTCTCCATTCATTTTAAGGCCAAAGTTACATTCAGTATATTAGGACACAAGGACAGGACATGTTCTCTCATCACTCTAGCTAATTCATCTTCAGCAGAGGGAGTAACTAGGTTGACAAAAGAACTCTTACTTCTTCTTAGCACTGTATATACCAGGGATCAGCTCAGCTAAATGACAGTGTTCAGAAACATGTGTTTTTCATACCTCTGAACAAGGTAGTTGGGTCAACCTAGTTTTTTAGCAGAGGCCTGGCCTTAATATATTTTAGTATTAGGCAAAATGAATTTGTCTGATTGGGATGTAAATGGTATAAACACCATTGTATGACTGAGTGAATTTTTTGGCTTGCTTCTATTCCTGGAAAAAACGATTTCTCTGCCACACACTCAAAAGATATCTTCCACTCCATCTAAGGGCACATCTTCACTACCCACCAGATCAATGGGCAACAGATTGATCCAAAAAGGTCAATTTATCACATCTGATACAGAGAACTATCAAGCGCTCTCCCATCAGCACTGGTACTCCACCAAAACGAGTTGACGGGAGAGCATCAGCTGTCAACTTACCGCAGTAAGTAGATCTAAGTTTGTCGACTTTAGCTACGTTATTTACTTAAGAGAGGTGAAATGAATTAGCTCAGGTAAAAGGAGTCAACGGGAGATCCAAAAGCTGAATTCAGCAGTCCTGAGTCTCAGGTTCCAGAACTTTTCTTGGTTATCTGATTGTTAATTGCAAGACCTCATTCTGACACACACCTGCAAAAAGCAGAGCCCCATTTCCTGAAACCTTCTGGGTGCATCTACACAGCACCCTAAACTCAAAATAAGATATGCAATTTGCACTATGCAAATTGCATCTTATTTTGAATAGATTTTGAAATAGCTTATTTAGAAATTTGGCACATCTATACAGTGCCAAATTCTGAAATAATCTGTTATTTTGAGACATCCCTTAGCCCTTGTGGAACAAAGATTTACCGGGATGTCGAAATAACACACCCGTTATTTCAATAAATATTTTGAAATAACGGGATGCTTGTATAGACGCAGGGTAGCTGTCACTCAAAAGTCATATGTGGATATTGCAGCTTAGCAGACCTGGGTTGGAAGTTTCCATCCCTGCTGTACCCAGCTTAGCATAGTGTGGGACGCTGCAAGCCCAAACTGCAGCTGGGCTTTATCAGCTCCAATCCATGCCTTGAGCTGGGAAACTACTAAGAGGTAAATAAGTTTGACGTTGGGCCAGGTACGTCCATACCCGGTAGACAACTGTAGTATAACTAGTATAGGAAGCCCCATGCCCATTGAGTCTCACCAGGAACCTAAGCCTCGAAGGGTGTCGTGAATCCCCCTAACTGGAGCCACGTCCACGGCAGCTCGATGCGAGGTGACTGAAACAGGATTTCCCGCAGACTAAACAGGTGTAAGCATTTCCAAGTGCCTGTTACTCTTTTATGCATTGCTTTGCCTATGCCAATTTGTATTATTTTACAGTAGCCGTGTAACCAATTGCCAGTATTAAGCCTGTAAATAGTAGTGATTTAGTGAGATTAATAAAAGCAACTATCTATCCCTAATCGACTCTGCCTTGAAGCGAATCCACAATCCTGTTGGGCCATGCTTCTGTGAGTTGACTGCCGGTATCCTGAAATAGCTGTGCAGTGTAGACATACCCTCTAGTTACAATTTAATTGATAAGTCATCTTTTACACTTTTGCTAGTTCACTGATGCTATCATACTAAACAATGCCAATGTTGTCTGCCAAGAGACAAACTTAAAAGTTAGGAAGTCAGCAATCGTGCCTGTACTCCAGTAGTGCTCTTCACTGCTCAGTGGATTTTCCCTGTTCCCACTGGTGATTAACTCATTTTAATAAGCGCTGCAGCTCATTTGCAATACAATGCACAATAAAAAGTAGGCAGTCTTCCACAGGGAAGTGGGAAACAAGCAAAATTGCTCTGCTTTTTCTCAGAGCATGAAAATCACTTGTTCTGTTAGAGCAGTATCGTTTCCTGTTATACGCCAAGCAATTGTGTTGGTTCCTCTTAGAAAATTACAGACTAGGACAAGAAGCAGCCAGTGGATTGAATCAACTGTGACAAAATGGGCTTTTTGCTAACAGCAGCCTTGCTTCTCCAGACTTTCCTGGGTAAATATTTTACTTTTCATTTTTCTGTGGGTTGCAGTTGATGTGGTTGTGCTGTTAATTGTACTGATCAAGAAATCATACCCATTAGGTGCTTATAAAAGAATGTTGATTTTACTACAAAACAACAAATAATCTAGTAGCACCTTAAGGCCTCACAAAACATGTATATGGGATCATGAGCTTTCAGGGGGACAACCCACTTCTTCAGATGGTAGCGCCCATGAAAGCTCATAATCTCATCTACATGTTTTGTTAGTCTCTAAGGTGCTACTAGACTATTTGTTGTTTTTTAAGTTTTTCCTGTTACAGACTAACTCGGCCACTCTTCAGAAGCTTTTACTACAGTTAGTTATAATGATCTGTTTGGCCTCTTATCTTGATTTGGCCAGGTGATTAACATAACAAAGCAGAGAGGGCAAGGTGAATTGATAAGTTAAATGGTTTGATCTGAGAAAGTGGGTCTGGCCCACGAAAGCTCATCATCTAATAAACCATCTTGTTAGTCTTTAAAGTGCTACATTGTCCTGCATTTTGCTTCAGCTACCCCAGACTAACACGGCTACATTTCTATCACTATGATAAGTTAAAGGTTGTGATTACAAACCACCTGAGTAAAGCATAAGGGATGTATGCTTATAGGGAACTGTTTTATATTATACAATCATGTCCATATAAAATTGTATACTGAAATACTTTACAGAATATCTACATATAATATAAATACATAATAGCAGAAAGAGAGAGAGAGACATGAAGAGGCACAGGCAAGGCAGATGAGAGATTTTCAGTGGATATCTGAAGCAAGATGTAGGAAGAGATGCAGAAACCTGATGCTCCAGAGAAGTTACTTGCAGTATTAACTGTGAGGACAGGCAATAAGGAGACCACTGAGCAAAGAGGAGAGAACAGGGAGTGGCAAGGCCAGAGCCAGGAATGACTTTAACAGTGGATTTTAAAAGCTAGGAAGGCGATTTGGATCTGGAAACCAGAAAAGGATTAGCACAGGCATGATGCAGGCATCCGCATTTGACCCATGCTTCTGTCTGGACAGCAGCCACTTGTTTATTATCCAAGGGGAGAGGAGATTATTGTGGATGAGCAAGCCAGCAGAGGAGAACCCGAGGTGATGATGCAAGTATTATTACCAAGGGCCCCCGAAACACAAACACGGTGTCTTCACAAGGGGACTCTGACACACAAGTGGAGGGGAAGACTTCGGGGAAAGGGTTTGCTGAGGGAGGATGCAGAGGAGTAGATGGTGTCTGGCAGGCATCACTGAGCACTATTGCGTGCTTGTGAAATGGAAACAAAAAATTTTCTGCACTGATAGAAACACAGTAAGTGGAAAAATCTACCACAGTCAGAATGTCACATGATGGGAGCCCTTCACTGCTCGTTTTAAGCAGGCTAGGCTGGTTGGTGTGATGCTTGATGGGAGCTCTTGAAGCTCATGGGTAGTGGGTATCCTACGTGGGAAAGGCAATGCCTTCTCAGACTGCATCATCTGGCCTTGCCCATGCCCAGCTGTGTGCCATGCCTGCTCCAGAGCCAGGGCAAGCTGGGGCCGTATCGCCCATTGGCTCTCCCGAGCTTTGAGGTCAGGGGAGGATCGAGGGTGTTACCCTCAGGCAAGGAATGGGCAATGGGCCATCAGTCACACTGCGATGGTGAAGGGGAGGAGGCTGAGCAGGGACCAGTAGGCCATGAGGTGGTGGGAGGTACAAGGGTTCTGGTGGGTGGGGTTTGGGGGGCTTGCCTCCCCAAGTCATTGGGTCACCCATCGCCCATGCTGAAGCTACATTTCCAGAAGTGTCAGAAGCAATTTCAGAAAGTCAGCCGGCATCAGTTTCCACTCTAGATCAGCACAGCACCAAAGCCTCTCTTGCCAATAGACAGCATTGTGCTGCAAGGGCTTCCACCTTCCAAATCAGATGTAAAGCCAGAGTCCTAATGATCCTGGGAAACCTTTTTCTACGAGTGGGGTTGCTAAACCCAGGGGTTTTGACCAAACTCTACCTTGGAGAATTATATCCTGTCTTCCTAAATTCCTCTAGCAGCTTCCAAGAGGAAAAGAATCCTTATCTTCCTAGTCTGTTTGATGGCATTGCTGTTAAACACCTGCCACATTTCACCAGAGGTGTTTGCTTTGCAATGATAGACACAGCTATTAATAAGTTTGTATAAAAGTCCGTTGATAACTTCATTAGACATTTTATCATCATTTGGATATATACTGCAGAAACAACTCCTACTTTTCAGTGGGTTTTTTTCTACAACACAAAATATTTAATTGTGCTTCACCTAAATAATTCAGCCACTTTTTGACATGTTTTTAATTGTATTTCATGTGCACACAAAAAGATAACTTGTAACTTGCATTTTTTTTCATCATTACAATCATTTTAACTGCATGCTTTCAGCTTCTTGTTTCTAAATATATTTCCTTTTGACTCTGCTGAAAATTGCCCAACAAAACACTGATGTCCGATTATGACTTCTTGGGGATTTCCAAATGGAAAGTACAAGTTCTTGACTTCATTTCCTTTCCCTTCAACAGCTAATTAATAAATAAATCACTTAATTTACTGTGGCACAAACAATACTAGATAATATCCACAGATCCAGTATAAAGTTTTTAAAGGAACTGATTAGATTGGATCAATGCTTTGGAACAGATCAAATTGAAGACATGGAAGAAAGTGAATACAATGAAAGCAAAATGAGGAGTAACGGTAGTCCAAATTAGGGGCTTTAGTTCGAACTACCTAGCCCGTGCCGTGTGCAGCCGCGGGCAGGGAGTCTGAACTACCGGGCATTTAAAAATGGCGGCGCACGGGAACATGCAAATAAAGCATGATATTTTAATCCCGGGCTTCATTTGCATGTTCGAATGACTATATTAGCCACCCTAGTTCAAACTAGGATGAACATAAAATCAATAGGGGCATCAAACTCAAGGGGAAGTCCCTCTATTTCCTGTCTTTATAGTATATGCATTTACCTAAGCCCCAATGAAATGAAATAGCAGGAGTACCATGACAGATTCAAGAGGCACACCAAACCCCAATAATTCTCATGCCAAAGTGCTTTACAAACAGTCAGAAATAACTTTATCTGGTAGGTAAATAAATAACTCTCTCGCAGAACAAGGAATCCCCACAATAGTGAAGAGAAAAATTACTGACACAAGACACTGAAACACAACCCCAACACTGGTAAATGAGAGGCCAAATTGGGACCTATATCAGGGAGCACGGCTATACATGGCAGTAACTGTTTGCACAAATGGGACTTTCTACAAACCCAACAGCCTTGCAATATTACAGCCTGAAAAGGGAATTTATACTCAGACTTTTGAAAAAGTTAACTGACCATATTTAGCCAGATCCTCTTTCTTGAGTCTTTAAAACTGTATAATTTCAGTAAGGTCAGCCATTTACAAAGCTTAATCCTGTTGGAAGCATATCCTCATTTTAAGGCACTTAAGATAAAGGAAGTGGAGAGGGTTTGCTCTTTTTAAAGAGAAAGCAGTAATATTATTCAACATCCAATGTATGGTGTATAGCATGGGCAGTTGGTAGGGCTCCACCTATAGCCTCACCTACAGCCCCATCCCTTCTGCTGAGTCCCTGCCTCCCCACCATGGGGAGGGGAGGGGGCGAGTATGCACACCCTAGTCTCCCTGGCCCAGAGCACTGGGGAGGGAGGAAGGTGGGGCTTCAGCCTCCCGGGTCCTGGAGCACAGGGACAGCAGATGTTCGGGGGCAGCAACACTCCACTCTCAGTATGCTTACAGTAGGTGTTCTGGGGGTGGAGTGTGGGCAGGGCCATGCCTGGTGGTTTGGGAAGGCTATGCCTTCCCCCGCCTAGGCTTCTGGGTGCCCATGGTGTCTAGATACTAAGGTGATAGGAGAATCTTAAAAAATTAATAGACAAATCATAGAGCTGTGGTGTCCAACCAGTTCTAAAGCAATAGCTACCATAGTGGCTACTGCTATAGCAAACTAACCACACTCAACCGGCCAAATAGCCACATGTGGCTAGTGGCTAGCGTGTTGGACACCATGGTCATAGAGAAAGTGATATCTGAGTTAAACAAACTGCCCCACAGGAGAGTTCAAAAAACTGTAGCACCAGATAAATGATGATTGCCCAACATGGGCAAAGCTTGAAATACAGACTTTTAGAAGAAAATGTGAGTTCTCACAGGGTATGTCTACACTACAGCGTTATTTCGAAATAGCTTATTTTGAAATAACATGTCTACACACAAAATGCATTTCGAAATAGGGTTTTGCTATTTCCAAATAGCGCGTCCACACTGAGTGGATGCTGAATTGCATTTAAGGCCGTCCGGAACCAGGTCCGGCAGGGCATCAGGTCAGGAGTTACTTTGTGTGGCTGCTGCCTGAGGCTATCTGAGGCTTGTGCTTAAAGGGACTCCCCCGGACAGCCACTTCTCAGGTTTCTCTGCTTGCTAGCCTACCTCGATGAGAGACAGCAAAGCATTTTATCTCTGTGTGCTCTGATTGCCCTCACTTGGGACACCACAGCACTCTGCAACATGGAGCCAGAGCTGCCCCTGGGCACTCTGGTGCTTCTTGCAGACGCGTTGCTGTGAGCCTGGCTGCAGTTTCTGCAGGCTGCCAGCAGGGAGGTCCATCGGGGGGCTGTCAGTATCCAGGAGGCCCTGCGGGAGAGCTTCCACCCTGAGGAGCACTAAGAGCCTCCCTGGTCTGTCCCACTCAGGGCTTGTGCCTCATTCCTCCTTCACGTCCTTCCATTTACCCCTCCCTAACCCCCCTTCCTGATGTCAAATAAAATACACGTATTTTCATGAACACAAACTCTCTTTATTTACCAAAACTTGGGGAGGGAGATGAAGGAATTAAACTCTGGTAAGACTGGGGAAAGGAGGTGGGAGAGGAGAAGAGAGAGGGTGGGAGAGGGGAGGGGGAAACCTGGGATGACCTGCTCCTGGGTTCGCATGTGGCCTTTGGTGGTCAGGCTGCCAGCTATCCTGCCATAGATGGCCGCATTCCCTTGTCTAGAGCGGAGATCATGGACGTTGGGGACAACCCCCCCAAACCTGAATAAGGTCCATGATCTCCACCCTAGACCAGGAAGGCACCTGCCTTCTCCGGTCCCTGGCAGGCTCCTGGGAGCTGGCAGTCTGTTCCTGGGAGCGGTGGAGGGCTGGCTGCCAGTGGCTTGCTGGCTCATGTTTTGGGGCCATTGGGTCAGGGGCAGTGACTACTGGCTCTGGGCTGGCAGGCTTGGAGCTCACACCGGCACTGTGGCCAGACTCTACCCCTTTAAGGGCTCTGGGGAGGGGGAGGGAGAGGAGTGTTCTTGGTTGAGGCTGGAGGGGACACCAGGGCACCCTGGGAAGGCTGGAGGCCTCCTATTTCAAAATAAGTTTCTATAAAGCACTTATTTCAAAATAGCTATTTCGAATTTGGTGTTATTCCTTTTGGAATGAGGTTTACCAAATTCAAAATAAGTGCTCTGCTATTTTGAATTAATTTTGAAATAGCGGTTTGGCTGTGTAGTTGCTAGTAAAGTTATTTCGAAATAACTTTGCTGTGTAGACATATCCACATATACTTTGAACTCATTTTGTTATATGATCCAAGGTTCTCAAAGCTAATTATGGGCCATTCTGTGAGCCCCTTACTAGTACAAGGGAGCAACTACGGGCAAAAGAAATCACAATAAATCAATGTCACTATTTTTGTGAGATGCTGTTCACTAGGGGAACGTCTACACTAGCCCCCTAGTTCGAGCTACGGAGGCTAATGAGGGTGACCGAAGTTTCTAATGAAGTGTGGGATTTAAATATCCCGCGCTTCATTAGCATAAACCCAGCTGGTCGCCATTTTGGAAACTGACTAGCCCGAAGTAACTGCCCGCGTCTACACGCGGCAGAGAAGCAGGATTCCGAGATAAACCCCTTAGTACTCCTCGTGGAATGAGGTATAGACTCAGGCAGTTACTTCGGGCTAGTCAGTTTCCAAAATGGCAACCAGCCAGGATTATGCTAATCAAGTACAGCATATTTAAATCCCGCGCTTCATTAGCAACTTCGGTCACCCTCATTAGCCTTCCTAGTTCGAACTAGGGGGTTAGTGTAGACATATCCTAGTGGAAGTGAAATATCAGACCCTATGAAAATCTTCATTTTCAGAATGTAGGAAGTCAGGTTTATATTGCTTTTTGCACTAATTACTGCTTTCCCCCTTTTCCTCCAAGAAATTTATTAACAATTGTAGTGGTCTAATGTATTCCTTTCCCACATCCGCTCCCGGGAAATGTATTGCACTAGTATTTGTATTGCACTAATGTATTCCTTTCCCCCGGCCAGGAAATGCTGCTGGAGAAGAACAGAAATTATATGACAGTTTTGGCCTTTGGAACTTCTCATATTATTTCTATGGTGAGATAATGCATGGCACTTTGATCAGGTTGTTTAAAATATGTAAGGGTACGTCTACACTTGCTCCCTAGTTCGAACTAGGGATGCAAAAGTAGGTGACCGAAATTGCTAATGAAGCAGGGATTTAAATATTCCTCAAAAAAATGAGGAGTAACGTTAGTTCGAACCAAGGGGTTTGATTCAAACTAACGCGTTCCGGAGCACACTTCCTGGTTCGAATCAGCTGGTGAACGGAATAACGTGCGGACGAGATTATGCTAATGAAGCACGGGGTATTTAAATCGCCGCTTCATTAGCAATTTCGGTAGCCTACATTTGCATCCCTAGTTCGAACTAAGGTGCAATTATAGACGTACCCTTAACAAATATAAACATGGCAAGATGATCTCAATTGAATTGAATCCTTTTCTTGCATCTCTTATAGAAAAACATGATTTCAAATTTATTTTGACATGTGTTGTTCACAGCTTTGATTTTACAGTGTGGCTGAAAGGGAGCATAAGTGGCTATGCTCACTACTCATGAACTCCTGGCGTTACAGGAGTCTTAGCCCCTAGCAACCTGCACTGATCACCTCTTGGGGCCAACGATGGCCTGTGTGTGGCTATGTTTTCTGTAGGATAGCCCTCCAGCAAGGTCACCTCTTTCCAGTCAGTCCCCTTCTGGAGTGCCAAAAGTTCAATGAAAGAATCCACCCCAGCCTCTAAAGAAAAGGTCCTTCCATGCCTTTTGGACTACTTCCAGGGACTCCCGAATTTCTGCTCTGCTCCTTTGCTAGAGGCGCTGGGATTTCCCTGGAGACTTGCTGACAGGTTTTCTTTCTAGCAGGTTTATCCATTGCTTTGCCTCTTCCCTTCCTCAGGGACTCTGGCAGCTTCTTCTAGGCACCTCCCTCCTGCTTACAGGACTTAGTGTCAGGTCTTTCACAGAAACCTAACCTATCCTCTGTAGTTCTCTGCAGTCTGCCTTCACCTGGCCCTTCCCAAGGAGAGGGAACTCTCCTGGTCCCTGGGCCTCCTTTCTCGCTGAGTTCTCTTCCCTCTCCACCTCAAAAAAGATATTTTGGTCTTGGAAAGGGTTCAGAAAAGGGCAACTAAAATGATTAGGGGTTTGGAACGGGTCCCATATGAAGAGAGGTTAAAACGACTGGGACTTTTCAGTTTAGAAAAGAGGAGACTGAGGGGGGATATGATAGAGGTTTATAAAATCATGACTGGTATGGAGAGGGTGAATAAAGAAAAGTTATTTATTAGTTCCCATAATAGAAGAACTAGAGGACACCAAATGAAGTTAATGGATAGCAGGTTTAAAACTAATAAAAGAAAGTTCTTCACACAGCCAGTGGAAGTACTTGCCAGAGGAGGCTCTGAAGGCTAGGACTATAACAGAGTTTAAAGAGAAGCTAGATAATTTCATGGAGGTTAGGTCCATAAAAGGCTATTAGCCAGGGGATAGAAATGGTGTCCTTGGCCTCTGTCTGTCAGAGGCTGGAGAAGGATGGCAGGAGACAAATCGCTTGATCATTGTCTTCGGTCCACCCTCTCTGGGGCACCTGGTGCTGGCCACTGTCGGTAGACAGGATACTGGGCTAGATGGACCTTTGCTCTGACCCAGTACGGCCGTTCTTATGTTCTGTCTTATGTTCTCTCTGTGTAGTCCTCCCTGACCCATAATGCAGTCAAGGATAAATGGAGTTTACCTACTTCTTACCTGGGAAATGTGATTAGTTTAGGTTAGTTTATGTGTTTCTTTTTTTACCACTATCACACACACCCAGCCCCTGCCTCTCCAGACATCCTGACATGACTGGATTCAGTGGCATGACATCCAACTAATCTGCCTCCAAAGCTTGCCCAGAGAACCTCTGGACATGCCTCATACTTCCTATTATCCACTTCTCTTCCCTTCCTCTCATATCCTGCCCTGACACCGAGTGGTGGGATTTGCAGTATTCTGAGCAGGGCAAGGAACCCAGGTGGACTGGTGGGGACTCAACTCTGGTTTCACAGGAAATATTAATTGGAGGCCCCTCCATGGAACCGTAAGCATGGGTGTGTGACCTGGTACAGGTCACAAACTCCTATGACCCAGGTCCCTTCTGCAGCGAGAGCGGGTATATCTACACTACAGAATTATTTTTGGAAAAATGGCTGTTTTTCCGACAAAACTTGAGGAACGTCCACATGGCAATCGCGTTCTTCCGCAAGAAAATCGAAAGAACAGAGGGGGTTTTCCAGCATTGGTAATCCTCATTCTACAAGGAAGAAGCCTTTTTGAGAAAGAGCTCTTTAGTGTGTGGATGGGAAAGTGGGAGTTCTTTCAAAAGAAGAGGAAAGAGGAAAAAGCACAGGTGCCCTGGTGGCCATTCCGCCCATAGCAATCACAGCTTACAGGTGAGAGAGTGTCCATTTGGTCTGGATGCTCTCTTTCGACAAAGCAGATCACTTTTTCGATGCACTTTTGCAGTTTGGACACTCTCTTTCAAAAGAAGTTTTTCCGGAAGATCTCTTCCAAAAAAAGCTTCTTCTGAAAGCAGCCTGTAGTCTAGACGGAGACAGAGAGAGAGCCTGGCACACATTTATGCAGGTGTAGCCCCTCTTCTGTCTCCTTTGTACACGAGTGTCTGCAGTCTTTGCCACTGTTTGTCTTTGCTGCTGTCACCCCTGTTGTGTCCTGCCCCTGTCGTCACTGCCACTTCTCACTGTGCTGCTGTTATGAGGTTCCCTTTCCTACCTTAGCGATTTCACTGGGTAGTGGGGAACTGGTCTGCTACTTGCTTCTTCTGCATGGTCATTTCACCCCAAAGTTGTCTCCATTCTAGGGCAAAGGCTCATCCCCCTCGGATCAATTAGCAATGATCATGATCACAGAGGAAAATTAATTTAGTTGGCTCTTGACACTGTGGGGGAAATCAAAAGACTTCTAGGACCCTTTCAACAGTTCCCCACCATCAGACAAGAACGCCCTTCCCCAGGCTCTTTAAATCACATTTGAATTTGGCATCTGAATTTGGCCCTGAGTACTGGATGAAATTAAATGTTGGGTGATCCTTTCAGTCAGAGCACACCTTACACACCTGCAACTCTTGACTTATACATTAAGGATAACAACATTCCATAACTCTTGGATTCAAAACTAAAGTGAATTTTAATCCAAAACAGCCAAAATTCATGACTTGGGCAATGCAGGTCTTTCTGCTGATCCTCTCTAGGTAGAGTAGGTTTGTCTCTGCAGATAGTTTTCTCCTGATGTCTTTTCCCCAGATGCCAGAGGAGAGCTCATTCGGAGCTTACTTACACATAAATAAAAAAAACAGAAACAAGTGGTCCTGTAGTGTTCGAACTAGGGAGGCTAATGTAGGCATTCGAACTTACAAATGAAGCCCAGGATTTAAATATCCCGGGATTTATTTGCACGTTCCCGTCTGGCCGCCATTTTTAAATGCCACTAGTCCAGACTAACTGCCCGCAGCTACATGCAGCAGTCAAACGGTAATTCGAATTAAGTCCTTAGTTCGAATTACCTTTTACACCTCATTCCAGTTCAAACTAGTTCAAACTAGAAGCCTAGTGTAGACATACCCTTAGAGACTAACAATAATATATAGATATAGAATTTTACTAATCTCTACAGTGCTACAAGACTACTCATTATTTTTTTAAGTTAGGGTATGTCTACACAGTACCCTTACCTCGAAATAAGCGACGCAATTTGTGCTATGCAAATTGCATAACTTATTTCAAGGTAATTTCAAAATAGATTACTTCAAAATTTGGCACTATCTACACAGCACCAAATTTCAAAATAAAGCACTATTCTAAAACATCCCTTAACTCCCGTCCAATGAAGTTTACAGGGAAATCTGAATAGTGAATCCATTATATTTCAAGATAACGGGCTTGCTTTTAAGACATGGAATAGCTATTTTGGGATACCGGAGGTCCACAGTGTAGATGAAGCCTGACCAACTAACGCAGAGACTCTGCTGAGACTTTTACACATAAATGTAACTTCTGAATGTACAAAAATGTGTATCACCTGTGCAAAGATGGTGACCCTCCGATGGGTAACATTGAAGTGTGACTGTTAAAACAAATACCCTTAAATTACTTCATTATTTTACTTTGTTTTCTCTCTATCCCTACCCTCACACACTCTAAGCCAAAAATGCTGTGCTTGCATGCAAGTTTCAAAATATCCGGGAAGAAAAGCACTCTTGTATAATGTTCATGTACTCCAACAAACAACCAAAATGTTAAGAATACAAGGAAATTCTAACTGCCCTGCGAGCAATCAGCAACTTGTATGATGTGCAGCTCCATTCAATACAAGCATATCATGCCTAAGGGAAGGTCTGTTGTTATTTCCCTTGGTGTTTGGAAGTATTTCCCTGTGCAATTATGAATATCACTATCGGTACAGATGCCATGCTAAACATGAACATTTTATTTTGATTAGGAAACTAAAGTATTTAAACATAATATTTAAGTTGTTCCTGAATGAGCTAATAAACAGCTAAGTACCACTATATACATTTATTTAAAAATCAGTTTTGAATTTTCTGATCAACTTTCTGAGACTAAAGTTTTAATAGAAAATGTCACACGGTCTAAGACTGAGACTCTGTACTCTTCTGTCTTCCCATTTGTGCTCATATCCTTAACTTCACCTTAACTAAGCTAACTTTTGGGGGGCCTTCTTGTGTTTTCCAAAGTTCAAAATGTTTGACATGCACAGAGCCCAAAATAGGCTGGGAAAGGGGTTCCGTTGTTTTGATGTGATTCTAAATAGAATATAGTCTGAGTATGTGAGAGGCACCTTTAATAACTCTAACTATATTTGTACATGATGCAAATAGACTCATTCAAAATCATTTTGTCATTTAGATAATTACTCAATTGATTATGGTCTAGAAAACTCTACGGGTTATTATTATTATTCAGAAAACGACACATATG
The DNA here is from genome assembly GCF_052426305.1 of Pelodiscus sinensis. Lineage (NCBI taxonomy): Eukaryota > Metazoa > Chordata > Testudines > Trionychidae > Pelodiscus > Pelodiscus sinensis. The sequence goes on from NC_143073.1 coordinate 4,969,635, forward strand.
ATCACAGTTATTTCAAAACTTCAACTGAAAAGGTAAGTTAGATTCTTTCTTAGTCCTCAAAACACAAAGATGCATTTATCATTTGCAGTAAAGGTTGTTGCAACGTGGTGAAGAGATTTCTAAACTGGTCAGATAACTTACTTGAAAAATACACTAAGAAAATCATCAAAAAATTATTCAAGGAGAGGGATATCCAACTGTATGCAAAGGACCAGCATACAGATGATGCGTCACTAAGTCCTCCTAAGTCCCATTTTGAAGATCACCCTGATACCGTACTATGTATATTTTACCCAGATCTATACATAGGAGATACCATAGAGAAGTTAGCCCCTGAGTGCAGCCAGACCTTCAGTCTACTTGCAACAGGCTCTGCTAAAGAGAACAAACCAGGTTCAATTCCTCTGTGGATAACTGACCACCTAACCTGCAGGCCAGAAATTAATTAGTTAAAGAACACGTGGGTCTTACAAAGGGTTATGTGGGCCCAGGCAGGAGAAAGCTCAGGAAGAGCCTAGAGAAAGTGCTCCTGAGGGGACCTGGCTAGGAAACTATTTCCAGTAGAGACCCCCTAGAGAACAGACTCTGAGAAGAACGGGCCAGAAGGCAGAAAGAAGAAGAAAGTTCCTATGGGGAGGCCTTGGAACTAGTGAGCTCACTGGGAAAGGAAACCAAGGCAGAATGCTCCTAGGTGCAAGAGGCTGATGAGAGGTCCAAATGCCAAGTCCAGTAAAATCTGGTCCCAATGGACAGGCTTCACCAGACAGCAGCAGGAGCCCCAGATGAAAGGAATTATATGCTGCTCCTTAGAAGGGCTGCCATGGAATGATCTCTGGAGGTGTGACGTAGTGGGGGTGCTGTCTGCTCTATAACCAGGGGTTCCCCTGCTCTGTGACGTGTGATTCCCACTGACTCACCCACATGTGTATTGGCCCAGACACCTAGTCCCAACGTAAGCAGATAACAAGGTTCTTCCCAGAGAGAGAGACAAAGGAAGGAAGAAGGAGACGAACACCTAGCTGGGGGGCAGGATCTGGGAGCAAGGCAGTCTGGCTAGGAAACATGAAGGGAACAGACTAAGCTGGGTACTATGGGTTGATGGGGCGATGGACCCCCTAACCCCGGGGTCTGAGGCACCCTGGCCCTGACTCCCGTAACTACATCACGTCTATGTTGGGCTGTATCCTGAAGAAGCAATAAACCATCTCTATTCTACTGGCTAGCGGAGTCTGTTCTTGCTGCTTCGGGGGTGCAGGATCAGGGGGAACCCCAACACGCCATCACAGGGGGGACTTTGGCCCAAGAGGAGAGACCCATTCTCATTGGATGATGAGAAACCCTAACTTCAGAAAAGGGGCTTGGGCCAATAGGGCTTCACGGGGCAAGAACTCAAGTACGTGAAGATTGATTCATCCTCTACCCTCTTCCCCTGGGATGCTAGGGTGGAGCTCTATTTGTGTGTTCCTCCCTTGAGTTAAATAAACCCAACCCCTGACGAGGCACCGCTGTTCAATATACTTAAGCCTCCTTGGACTTACTGAGAGCCCAACAGAGGAAACTGAGGCAGAGACCTACTTGCAGCTCTGAGACAGTACAAAGGGCAATGAACTTTAACTCTAGCTTTGATGCAACATTATTCAGAATGACTGTTTTTTTAACATTACAGGCTTTCACAGAATCTGCAGGATCATCACTCCAGGGCCATCATCGCTTCCTCTTTGTTCTTCTCCACCTCCTGGTTTTTGTTACAACAATTCACACTTCTTTTGTAGAAGGTACTGAGGTTCTGTATTTTTACTTGGTATTTCTAGGTCATCTTTGTTGATTTCCTGATCCAATGAACAGTTCACTAGTTCCCATGACAGCAGCAAGCTATGTGCTATAACTCCAAGTGGAAATTACCACTCATTCTGAGCACCCAAATATGCGCTAGGAATTTCAAAACAAAAAAGAAAGGATCTTGTCCCTGCTTGCAATGTAAAAACCAGAAACGACATTAGTGAGAGCCAAAATCAGACAAAAAGAGGAAATGGAGAAGGGAAAGGAGTACAAAAATGAATTATGCGGTCATGTGTTAAAGCATGGAAAACTTTGGTGTATACATTAATTTCAGTTACGGAAGTTGTCAGGGCTATTCTCCACTCTGGCACAATAAATGCAGAAGTGGGAGCCCGCAAAAGCACCCCAAAACCTGATCTCTACAGGCTTTGGTACAAAAGCTTCCCCCAAAATCCTAATACCCAGACTTTGGAGAATAAAAACCGCTGCCACCATCCTACTATTACAAGAAAAATCAGGCAAGAGATCACTTTGGAAGCCTCTTCCCTAAAACCTCAGGGGTACCTGAAGCTCTTTTCCCCCAAAGAGCTTGAAAAAGAAAAGAGAAAATACAAGCTACAGTCTGTGATAGCTGCCCCCTAGTCAGAGGCATTCGTATACCCACAGAAAGATTTTCCAGGACACAGAAATGAACCAATAACAGGTTAATTAGAAAAAGAAAACAAACTTTTATTATCAAAACAAAACCATAGTTGCCACTCCAGCAGGTGACTAGATGGAAAAGAGCCACCAATTAATCTAGATACTCAGGGGCATCCCCTGGGCTCAGGACTTAGTTACAAAAGAGAGGGAAACCCCACTTTTAACAGCACAGACATTATTTCCACATTCCCACACCATAAAACAATAAAACCTGATAGGTTAACTAACTTTGCCCTACTTACACATTTTGAGGAGACTTTTCTTGGAGAGAGAGACAGCCCTTTCCATATCCCTGTTACTTGGAAGAAAACTGCTCTGACTTAGACAAAGAAGGGAAAAGTTAAAAATTCCTTTGTCCGAGTTTGAAATCGCTATCTGCATTGTTATTGGCTTATCAAATACCTGGCTAGGTACAGGGGACATAGTTAACCCCTTAAGGTATGTCTACACTTGCACTCTATTTCAAAATAGGGATGCAAATGAAGACATTCGAAATTGCTAATGAAGCCGGGATTTAAATATCCCCACACTTCATTTGCATATTCACATTATGGCACTATTTTGAAATAGCGCTATTTCAAAATAAAAGACGTTGTTGAGACGCGGTTATTTCGAGAGAAAGCCCTTCTCTTGAAATAACTGGTAAACCTCATTGTATGAGGAATAAGGGTTATTTCAAGAGAAGGGGTTTCTCTTGAAATAACCGCGTCTTAACAACATGTTATTTCGAAATAGCGCTATTTCAAAATAATGCCATAACGTGAATATGCACTGTTCATAATAAGCTGTTCATAATAAAATCCAAGCTCTGACTTCAATGGACAATTCACACCAGTTAAAGATTTGTCCCTTATCACTGTATGCTATACATTAAAAAAGATGCACAGTTACCATTATAACTTGCTTATTTTCCCATTTTATTTCAGACATGAACAACTTTACTGTGAATTAGAGCATTCCTCCAGAAGGAAAAAAGAACACTGCCATACTTGTAAATTCTTCCCCTATAATGAATCAGTCATCTATTTCAGTGCAATGTATGTATTTATGCAGAAACACATAATGATATTAAACAGAATTAGCAGCTATATTTCCTCATAAATGGTATAAAATGCATATATGTTGACCAGCTTTTTGTATATTCTGCATTTTATCCTTTCACATTTCCTCACTTTCACTCATTGGCTTCTACTGTAAATATGAAATATGTGCCGATAAAACGAAGCTCTGGCTGCTCACTCCAGTGGTATCTGATGTTCTGGCATCACTGGAACAGCTGACGAGATCTCCCTAATATGAAAAAAAGGACTATACTAGCCCTTGGATCTACTCTTGAATAGTTTTGCTGCACCCAGAAAAGGTCCACCTATAGACTGTTGAAACAAACAAGATATAAAGGGGACATTTGGAGTAAGGGTCCAAATTGCAATGTCTGGCTCACTTTTCCAAAAAATGTCACCTCCATTCCATTCCATTTAAAATGGAAGTTGTTCCCTGACCATGATTATATGTCGCTGTATTACTGTTCACTCAAGATAAAGTTTCAAGTCTCTGTCTCCCAGGCTACGTCTAGGCTACAAGCCTCTTTCGAAAGAGAGCGTCTAGATTACAGCCAGTACTTTCAAGAAAGTGAGCCGCTTTTTTGAATGAGAGCACCCAGGCAATTTGGATGCTCTCTTTCGAAAAAGCACAGTTCATGTTCAATAACGCCTTTTTTCAAAAGAGCACTTTAAAAAAAGGCATTATTTCTCGTAAAATGAGATTTTCTGTGATTGAAAAAACTGCCGCGTTCTTTCGATTTACTTTTGAAAGAACACAGTGGCAGTCTAGACGCAGGGGAAATTTTTTTGAAAAAAAAGGCCACTTTTTTCGAAAAAACCCTGTAGCCTAAACACACCCCTATTGTCCAGTGATCCTGCAACCCCTCACGCATATGAGCTTAGATGAGTCAAAAGAAGAAGATGCTAAGACCCAGGTGACCAAATGATTAGAGATTTCTGTATGAGGAGAGTCTGAAAAAACTGGACTGCTTTGGAGAGGAGAAAAATAAGAAAGGACATGACTGAGATATATGAAATAAAAAATGATAGAGAAGTCCATCGAGGCACTCCCATGTACCCTCTCACATTGTATAAGGTCAAGGGAACATTCAAATGAAACTGAAATGCAAAAAATATAAAGGCACTACATTCTCACATAATGCATAATTAACGTGTGAAACTCACTGCTGCAATCTCTCTTAAGAGGTTCTCTCCTATGCTGATCCAAGCTCTCTCATGCCACTCCCTCAGTCTCTCCACCACGGTGTCACTGAACATCTTCCCCTATTACCTCATCTCTCTTCTCATCAGGTCTGTTCCCAGCATGCCCTTGTCTTTCCAGTTAGCTAATCCCCACCTAAGAGTAAGCCTACACTGCACGCTTATTTCGAAATGAGCTATTCCAGAACACTCCAAAATAACTTATTTCGAAATAGCACATATACACTGCAGGGAAGCCTCAAAATTAGTCCAAGGCAGGTTTCCCTAATGTAGACGTGCTACCTCAATTTAGAGACCCAGGAAGCTCTGGGGAGCAATAATTTGGAATGGCCCTGGTGAGGGGCTATTTTGAAATAGCAACAGTGGAGCATCTACACATGCCTTATTTCAAAATAGCTATTTCAGAAATAGGCATTATTCCTCGTAGAATAAGGTTTACAGATTTCAGAATAAGCCATCCATTCTTTCGAAATTATTTAGAAACACTAGTTATCTCAAAATAATGGTGCAATTTAGGCGTACCGTTATAATTGAACATGCCCATTGTGGTGGATAGGAAGAGTGCTGGCCAGCACTTGGTGACTAAAGAGTTAAACTCAGGTAGCCAAGGCTACTTCTACACTGCGTTTTTGCGCAAGAAAAAGTACAGTAGATCGTCAGAAGCCAGCAGCTGCTCAGGGACAGGACCCCACACCTGCCCCTTCTACACGCAGCTACATTGCATCCTGGGGGATGAGGAAGACGATGCCTCATCCACTGTTGTGGACACTGGCCTGCAGACCCCCGTCATCTCCCAGCCAGAGCAGGAGCAGGAAGGTGAGGGCCAGCCGGCCGGGCAAGCTAAGGAGGAGATAAGCCTACAAGGTAGATGTAGCATAAGGCTGTTGGTAGGGGTCAGAAGAACCAATGGGATAAAGTGCTGAAATTTAAATCCTGCTGCCCTTTCTCTTTGTGCGAGTTCTAAGTTGAGAGCTGGAGGAAGCAATATGAAGTAATCAGACAGAATTATCATGCCTACAAGGAACACTGGGCATGGGAATGAACGGGCCTTGAAATACAGATCAGTACGGATGGTGAATAGCGAGAGGAATGCCCATTTAGTCGCAATCAGAGTATTTTTCTTTGTTTTAGTTAAACTTCTAAGTGTGAATTCCATGTTCCTCTCCCATTCACCATACCTGACCTGTGCCAAAGATACCATTTTTTTCTCTGTGTTTTAATCTGCTCTTTTCTTGGTTGCTCTGTAACACCTAGCAACCAAGTATGCTTGATCAAGTATACCTTTTTGTTTTTTTAATAAAATCACCTTTTTTAAGGCAATGAGTTGATTCTTGTGTTCTGGAAGGTGACAGGAAGTATGCGCATGTGCCTGCCTCACCTGAGAGGTCAACTATGAAAGACGCAGTTTGTTTTCTGTATTTTTTGTGTCTTTTATTTCAAGCTCTCTTGTGGCAAAAGAGCTCGGGGTACCCCTTGGGAAGAAATTCAAGTGTTTCTTCCTAGTTATCAGGGCTTAAATCACTTGATGGTGCCAGGGAATCTGTGACTTTGGGAAGCTTTTAAGCAGAAGCCTGTAGGAACAAGATATTGTTAAGGTCTCTTGCGGGCCCTCACCTTCAGCACTTGGAGTGCCAGAGTGGGGAACAGCCCTGACACCCTTTCTAAAAAATATTCCTCTAATTAACATAACGTTTGCCACAATTATATTGTTCATACTGCTTCCAAGTTATATTCTTTCCCCTCATGCATAACGTGTAATGAAAGAGGTGTCAGGGTTCAAGCAATATGTTTACCTTCATAATCAACGCGGCAAGCACAGAGATGCCAAGACTATGAACTGCCCAACCCAAAGATGCAAGGGGCCTCAGCTTTGGCAAGCTTTGGTACAGATTAAACACTCTATCACATCTGTTTTGTGTATTCAGCTTGTGAGCTCCTTCAGGGCAGGGGGGGCTATCTATTACATTGGGTTTGTATCCAATGGAACTCCACTCTTGGCTGATCCATAGACTCTATTATAATAAACATGATTTACTTTATTATCATTGGGGTCAACAGCTTAGTAGGGTTAAAAAATGAAAATTTACCTGTATAATGAAGACATCTGCAGTTATTTTACACAGGACATAAAGTACATAAAAGGACATAAAACCTCTTTCAGGCCATAAACTAGCTATTAGTAGATTGGAGTCAGGAAGAAATTTCCCATACAGGAAGGTAGTTACATAATTTTCCATAACAATGTCTTGCTTCTTTCTTTGAAGCATTTGAAACTGGTTACTGTTAAGGCAGGTCCTCAATGCTCCCTGGATCCAAGGGCAGCGATTGATCCAGTGAGGTTCAACTTACTGTGCATAGTATAGTCAAATAGACCAATCGACTGGTGAGTACTCTCCCATCGACTCCAGTACGCCACCAAAACGAGAAGAGTAGGTGGAGTCAATGGGAGAGTGTCAGCTGTTGACTTATTACAGTGAAGATACTGTGGTAAGCAGACCTAAATACATCGACTTCAGCAAATTATTCACGTGGCTGATGTTGCGTAGTTTAGTTCAACGGCCCACAGCAGTATAGGCAAAATCTTAGAGATGAAATACAAAACTAGCTGGACTATCAATCTGAGCCAATATGACAAGTAAAGATTTGCAATATTGGGCCCGTAAATTTTATTTCAAATCAAGCAAAAAATAGTCTTGGTACAATACATATCTGGCATATACTTCTGTGTGGCACATGAAAAGAGGATGGAAATGAAAAGTTAACCAAAAGCAGAGATGTGAGGACTTTAATTTCAGTAGCAACTGTTTTTACAGGAGGGCCAGGAACACAGAGCAGGGCAAAACTCCGTCCTATTGGGACTCAATGAATTCAAAGAGAGAACAGATGGAGAGCTGCAAGTATGGCAAAGAAGCAGAAGAGGGCTCAGAAAGGGGACAGAGTAGTAAAAGAGTTGGGTATTGGTTAGAATGGAGCAGAGGTGAAAGCAAGCGGGTGTGCCCTGGTGCACAGCTCTGGCAAGAGCTGGCTGAACTGTGGCAAAAGCTAACCGGGAGCTATTGAAAGAACCAGCAGGGACCTGGGTTGCAATAGAAGAGTAGCTGTAAGAAATTTTAAGTTACTTTCAGCCCTGGAATGGAGGATGAATAACAAGAAAAAAGGCTTGAGTGAACACAACTGTAGGAGAGGAGATAGTTATAAATATGGTTTACATTTTATTTGACTCTGGCCAGAATCAACATTTTGGGCTCATCAGTCCCTTCAGAAGGGGGAATTTTTCAAGAAAATGGCACTAGTCTGTTGAGTCATTTCCCACACATAAGACTCCCAATTCCTTCCAAGAAATAGTACACAACAATTTACAGTAATACAGCCCATGCTGTTAGTTTCCAGCGCCACCTTCTGATTTTTTAATGAATTATTACTATGATCCTTTCAAAAGCTAGTAACAGAGGTAGCCGTGTTAGTCTGATCTTGGTAAAACAAAAAAAACAGTCATATAGCACTTTAAAGAATAACAAGACAGTTTATTAGGTGATGAGCTTTCGTGGGGCAGACCCATTTCTTCAGATCATATTCTGAATGCGAACTGGCATTATATAACAGAGAGATACAATGATCATGCCCCATGAAAGCTCATCACCTAATAAACTATCTTGTTAGTCTTTAAAGTACTACATGACTGCTTTCAAAAGCTGTTATATTTTAAAAATATTTTTGACCTATGCCTATAATGGCTAGAAAAAAATTTAAAAAGCTTCTGAATGTCCCATCAATTCAACAGTTTCTATCTATCTACTTATCTAGCTATTCTATGACACAAGTGCAGTTCTGAGAGTAAAGAACTGTCAGTCAAATATGTGCAAGGAATGCATGTGTTCAAAGCATAGCATGTATATTATTATTACAGTGCAGGTTGAACCACTCTAGTCTGGCACTCTTTGGTTTGGAAAAATCCCTGGTCCAGCATAATTTTAATTAGCTGGCTGTTCACTTACTATGAGGCCGGCCAAGATTCCCGTGGTCCCATAAAGTTTGTTTACAGCCATCAGCTCTAGCCCTCAATGTGCTGTTCTTTAGCTCTAATTTACTCCTCCGTGTCTTCTATGAGCCCAGTAAGCAGTGGAAGTGTTGGTCATGTTGCTAGATAATACTGACCTCCCATGATCTGGCAAATTATCTGGTTTGGCACAGGTCAGGTCCCAAAGGTGCCAGACTAGAAAGTTTCAACTTGCAGAGACTGCAGACAAAACAAGAATGAAGCCCCATTGCGCAAGGCACTGTACAAACACAAAATAATGGACAGTCCTTGCTCCAAAGAACTTTACGCTTTGTCTAAATACACAAGACAGGCACAGCGTAGAGGAAAGTAATATAACAAGATAGCAGGAAGAACAATGTCATAGCTGTAAATGTAATGTTAGCGTTTTAAAATAAATGTAATGTATGTAATCATAAATATCTATTTAATTATGGGAAATTAAGTTAATCTGTTATATGATTTGCTATCTCCAAATGAAAACTAAAGATGTATGGAAATAAGGGTCATACATAAATGATTAACGTCTTTAAATAAGGGGGCTGGCTGGCTCAGGGATATTGAATCTCTACATTTTTAGATCATGAATTAAAATCCAGCCGGTAACAGCAGGGACCAAAAGTCAATACTAGTTATTTATGTGAAATGAGTTGATTGGTCAGTCTCTGGCCAGTTCCTAGTACACAAATAAGAAACAATGCCTTCATACTTGGCGCTGATTGGCTTCCGTATTGGCACTCACATCAGAGAATTCAAGGACTGAATGGGATCCTGGACAGTAAAATCCCCTGTCACACATGTGATCCCTTTGGCTAAAACACAGAGTGGGGGAGCAACTATAGAAGATAAAGTTGTGTCCTACCTGTTCTGTTGATTAATAATCTGGCATTTCTACTGAACATTATATTTTAGTTAATGAACCTTTCTGTCCCTGGTGGTGGATGAGTATTATCATCTTCCTTTTACAGGCAGCGAGACTCAGCCACAGAAAGAGAAATTGATTTGCCCAAATTACATCAGATTCAGGTTTAGAAGTTAGGAATTCCTGTCTCCACGATCAGCAATCCACAATCCCCCTCTAAACATCAGGAATCAGTCTCTGCCCACATGAGATCTTTCACCAGCATTAAGCATTCCTGACTCCAAACCGGCATGAGATGATCGTGTTATATCAACCTTTCTGCCCTATAGCTGAGGAATCAACTGAATATCAGACTGTAATAGAAGATTCTCACAGACTATTTGATTAGCTAGTACTATGCAGATGGGATTCATTGACAACGGCTTTGGAAGAGACAAAGCACAAACTTCTGGTCTGACAGTACTGTCCACCCTGAAGTAAATTGTTGATTAGCTAATAAGTAGATTTATTCCAAATTCTTGGTTTGCACTGCTATGGCCATAAGAACAGCATAAACAAATCTGAGGCTGTACTTTGGGTCAGATATGACACTGAGGGAATGTCTAAACTACAAAGTTAATTCGAACTAACAGACGTTAGTTCGAATTAACTTTGATAGGCACTACACATAGAAACCGCTAGTTCGAACTTAATTCGAACTCGCGGAGCGCTTAATTCAAACTAGGTAAACCTCATTCCACGAGGACTAACGCCTAGTTCGAATTAAGTAGTTCGAATTAAGGGCTGTGTAGCCACTTAATTCGAACTAGTGAGAGGCTAGCCCTCCCTAGCTTTCCCTGGTGGCCACTCTGGGCACCACCAGGGAAACTCTTCTGCCCCCTTCCCGGCCCCGGAGCCCTTAAAGGGGCATGGGCTGGCTACGGTGCCCGTGCCAGGTGCAAGCCTGCCAGCACACAGCCAGAAGACCCTGCACCTGGCACGGCACGAACCAGCCACCCGCTGCCACCCAGTCCTCCACCTCTTCCCGGGACCAGGCAGGCGGCTCCCGGGAGCCTGCCCAGGTCCGCAAGAGGCGGGCACCCGCCTGGTCTAGTGCAGGCATCGTGGACCTCATCCACGACCTCCGCACTAGGCACAGGAAAGTGGCCGTTTAGGGCAGAATAGCTGCCAGCCTGGCCACCCAGGAGCAGGTGTGCATGAAAATCAAGGTGGTCCAGTGAGACCCCCCGACCCTGAGCCCTGAGCTTAGAATGGCCGTCCTGGGTCAGACCAAAGGTCCATCTAGCCCAGTAGCCTGTCTGCTGACAGCGGCCAACACTAGGTACCCTGGAGGGGATGGACTGAAGACAATGACCATCCATCTCCAGCCTTCCACAAACAGAGGCCAGGGACACCATTCCTACCCCCTGGCTAATACCACTCTATGGACCCAACCTCCATGACTTTATCTCACTTCTCTGTAAACTCTGTTCTAGTTCTAGCCTTCACAGCCTCCTGCAGCAAGGAGTTCCACAGGCTGACTATTTGCTTTGTGAAGAAGAACTTTCTGTTATTAGTTTGAAGCCTGCTACCCATTCATTTCATTTGGTGTCCTCTAGTCCTTCTATTATGGGAACTAATTAAGAACTTTTCTTTATGCACCATCTCCACACCACTCATGCTTTTATAGACCTCTATCATATCCCCCCTCAGTCTCCTCTTTTCTAAGCTGAGAAGTCCCAGTCTCTTTAGCCTCTCTTCATATGGGACCTGTTCCAAACCCCTGATCATTTTAGTTGCCCTCCCCTCTCCCACCTCCTTTTCCCAGTCTCCCCGGGTTTTGTTCAGTAAAGAGAGTTTCTATTTTTGAACACATGTGTCCTTTATTTTGTACATCAAGAAGGGGGGCTAGGGAGGGGTAAGTGGAAGGAGGTGACGGAGGAATGGGGTACGAGCCCCCGATGGGGAGGACTGGGGTGGCTCTGCGGGCTCCTCGGAGTGGAAGCTCTCCTGCAGCCCCCCGATTGATCCCCCTCCCCGGATGGCAGCCTGCAGCACGTGCAGCCGGGCTGATGGCCGAGTGCTGTGATGTGCCGAGTGTGGGCACTCGGCACTCCAAGACAGGACTGCTTTGCTGTCCCTCATCGAGTTAGACAAGCGAGCAGGGAACCCCTGAGAACTGTCTGTCTGGGGTGGGGGTCGGGTCCCTTTAAGCACAGCCCTCGGCTAGCCTGAGACAGCAGCTCCACGCTTTAAGTCCTAATCTGATGCCCTGCCGGCACTGCTTCCGGCCATCCTTAACCCCGGTTCAGGGTCCTAGTTCGAATTAGAAAAACGCTAATTCGAACTAGTTTTTAGGTCTAGATGCACTAGTTCAAATTAGCTTAATTCGAATTAACTAATTCGAATTAAGTTAGTTCGAATTAGTGCTGTAGTGTAGACATACCCTGAGATATTAAATAAAGACAGAGACTATGTAGAATCCTGCCCTGTGCCATTCAGGAAGTATTGATTTTCCTTGCAGACAGTACAGAAGAACAGCATGCCTTCAGCTAATGTAGAAGATGCTAACATAGTTACTCCAAATAAAAACCAAACTGATGTGACATGTATCACAGCGGACGGGCACTTGTGCAGCAAATTTGAGCAACACATATTCCAAACACCACCGTTCTATCATTTTCTATAGCCTAATGTAATATACTACTTGCAAGGGTAATCTACTACTTACAAATCTACTATCTGTGATGACGTTGTTACATATGTTTCTCCTTGCAAATACCCTGTGTTCCCTCCATTGTCTAAAAATGGATTTCTCTCTGTCTCTTCATAAAATCTTCACCTCCACAACCTCCTGTCACCTCCCTGCCTTGTCACTTACTTGGCCATTTCATTTAAAATCTTATCTGAAAACCAGGGGCAGGGAGTTATATAGGCCTGTAAAAGACGGAGCCTCCAACCCAGTTTGTGCCCGCCCTTTTATTGAATTGTCAGAGCTACATCTGTGCTCTGAACCCTCGTCCCGCGCTTGGACAAGTCCTACATCGGCTGCTTGTGATCCGAGGCAGGTAGGGGGGCTCGGGCCCTCCCTCTTTCCAAGCCCCGACCCAGAGCCCTAAGGACTGGAGTCCCGGACCCCGTCCAGTTGGTGGGGATGCTTTCCACAACACCCCAACCCACGGGCTTCTCGTTAGCCATGCCCTGGGTCGCTTCTTACCGCCTCGGGTCCTCGTTGGTTGGCTCCGTTCCTCCACTCACTGTCCCTGGGGAAAGGAGTTCGTCCTCACGCTCCAGGCTGCCTCCGTTCCTGGCTTCTCGTTCCCCTCTTCAGAGTCTGGCAGCGGCCTTTAAATGACCCACCACGCCTGCGCTGTAGCCGCCGGGCCCAACGTTCCCTCCCGGGCTGACCCCGACCACAATGTCCAGCTGCACATCCTGCCGCAGCTCAGCTGTGGCCACCTCGCACGCCTCACACCAGCACCGCCGCCACACCAGAGGCGGCTGTCCTGCCCAGCACGCCGGGGATGGCACCAGGTGAGTGTGGGGCCAGCTGGACACTCCGTCACAAGGCCCATGGTGCCCAGGCATCAGGAATAATGCCTGGTTCCAGCAAAGTTTGGTGCCAAGTCTCCCTGGCCTTGCCTGCCATCTTCGCATGATTTAAAAGGGCCTGGGGGCCCCACACCAGCGGCACACTGGAGCTAGAACAGCCTCTTGCCCGTTGGCTCCACTTCGCTACCAGCACGTCCCTGTGGCCCAGGGAGGGAGAGGTGTCTCCTGCACTACCCCTGCCCAGAGAGCCCCTGTAGCCAATGGGAAACTGTAGAGGTGGTGCCTTCAGGGAGCAGTGCGCAGAGACCCCTCAGAGCCCCTGCCTATGTGCTGCTGCCAGAGGCAGGTGCCCCAGGTAAGTGCCACACACCTTGCCCCCTCCCAGAGTCTGCACCTCCACCCCTACCTGCCCCCAAACTCCCTCCCACATACCCCTCCTTCTGCACTCTCTCTCACCTCCAAACTCCCTCCTGGAGCCTGCACGCTTCACCCCTGTCCCAGCCAAGAGCCTGCACCCCAGACCCTCTCACATCCGCATTTCCTCCCAGAGCCTGCACCTCTTCCTGCACTCCACATCCTCTTCTGCACCCCAGTGCCCTGCCTCAACCCAGATCCTGCACCCAGCACACAGACTCTGTCCCAGAACCTATACCCCAGGCCTCCATCCAAACTCCCCATAGAGCCAGGGGCAGGTAAAGGGAGGGAGGGAGCACCACCCCTACTGAAAACATCTCTTTTTAACCTTTTCTTTTTTTAACTTATCAGAGGGGTAGCCGTGTTAGTCTGAATCTGCAAAAGCGGCGAGGAGTCCTGTGGCACCTTATAGACTAACTGAAGTGTTGGAGCATAAGCTTTCGTGGGCAAAAACCCACTTCGTCAGATGACATGCATCTGACGAAGTGGGTTTTTGCCCACGAAAGCTTATGCTCCAACACTTCAGTTAGTCTATAAGGTGCCACAGGACTCCTCACCTTTTTTTTAACTTGTGTTTCATCTGTTGCCCAGTTCTTCAAGAATAGATACATACAAAGATGCTTACACAGGGTGAAGAGGAACATCCTAAAAATACATTATTTCTTTATATGTATCTCCACTGCTGTTGGCTTTTTTTCTATGCCAACAACAGTGGAGATACATTTGCTCCCTGCCACACTACAGTTTGTGGAGAAATACTGGTCTTTAAAGTACTAAATTGATGCTAGATGAATGGTCTTGTGCTTATCTGTATTAATTTCACTAAGACTTAGAAGTGTAATTTGTTGTATTCAAGTGTCTAGCACATATTTTAATGTTAACAAGTTTTACTTACCTCACTAGATCATAGCTGTTTATGTACCAGAAAAAAAGGAAGAAAAATTTGTTGATAAGAAAACCTAGTATTAGCACCACATTGGTAGTAAATAAAATAGTTTGAATAGCCCAAAACATCTATTTTAAGGTTGTGAGATCAAAAACTATTCAACAATTTATGTTGCTAATACAGTACTTCTGACTAGCATAAAAAATCTCAGGGCTTTCTAAAAGTACAGCCAAGTATGCTGCACTATAGCTCTCTATCGCCACCTTCTGCTACCATCAAAGGCAGGCATCGATAGCTGAGGTTGGACAATTAACCAGATATGCTAATGATTAGACCAGATGGCCTCTTGCATTGCATCCTGTCTGTGATACTTTATCCTCAGCCAGTAATTAATACTGAGAGTCCAATCCATAAAAGCTTCACAAGAAAGAACACATTTTTCTGCTATGGTATCTTTGTACTGTATTAACAATTTACTAATGCCTTGAATTCAACAGAGGTGGGGTTTTTTTGTTTTAAAGCTTGTGTCATTGCTTTGAAAAGGCAAACTTTTTTATGTGGAATTGTATGGCTGCACATTCCTAGAATGAGATAAAGTATTAAACTTGTCCTTTTTCAAAGAACATTGTCTAAAAACTTGTCTTTGTTTGGAAGCCAGCTGGTGAAACCAGCATCCGCATTGAATCTAGCTATGGTTCCATGTTTAACAATTCTGGTGTGTAGCAAGGTTGTTTGGTTTATATATATTTACACCTTTTCGTTGCTCAGTTGCAATAGAGAATACCAAACAAATACTATTCTACTTGGGTCTCGAAATCATTGACTACCTATCAGAGGGGTAGCCATGTTACTTTGTATCTGGAAAAAAGAGGAGTCCTGTGGCACCTGGCCCTGGTCTACACTAGGGAGTTATTTCAAAATAACTCCCCATATTGTAAATAACAAGCAGAGCATCCACACTATGAAGGCCGTTACTTCAAAATAACGGAAGAAGTTACTCACCTTGTGCAGTAACGATAGTTCTTCAAGATGTGTGTCCTTGTGGGTGCTCCACGCAGGTCTCGGTGGGTGCCTGCACTGGGGATTGGAGAATTTTGTGAGCAGTGAGCCTCGCACCACACCTGTGTACTCAGCGCCCCCTCCCACTCCTGAGCCCGTGGCGTGCACGCGGGATGTGAGTCCTGTCAGTTCCTTTTCAACGGTCCCTGGCTGAAGATGAAGTTCAGAGCAGCGCTCTTCTTCCTGACAGGAAAAACAGAAATCCTTTGTTAGTTTTAGGCTTTTACTTCATAGTTTTACTTAGTGCAACCTTTTTTAACTTTTACTTCGTTTAAGAAAAAAACAGTTATTTCAAAATCATTTCTTAGTATAAACATACCCTAATAGATTTATTTGGGCACAAGCTTTTGTGGGCAAAGACCCACTTCGTCATATGCATGCATCTGTCTACCTAGCTACTACAATAAGGAGTCCAGTGGCACCTTAAAGACTAACAATTTTATTATGGCATAAGCTTTCATGAATTGCAATTCACTTGATCAGATGCATAAAGGGAAAGGAAAACCTACCTACTACAACTTGGTTCTAAAACTATGAATGACAAAACCTTCAATTTATAATCAGCTTGTACTTCTAAATAGGATTTTTCTATTTCTGTTTCTGGTCAGTCTCGGCCCCCCACTCTGGCAGAAATGCCTTCCCTTTCCTCTCACAAATATTGTGAAGGACACAACATGTGGCCACCACATGTGGGATGTTCTGCTCATCAACATCCAGCCAGGTGAGGAGGCATCAGAACCGCACTTGCTGAGCCTAGCGTTGAACTGCTCCCTGGGTGGGTCAAGATGGCTGGTGTAGGGCTTCATTAGCCAAGGCAAGAGAGGGTATGCTGAGTCCCCCACGCTGATTGTGTAGCTGGGGAAAAAAGTGCTGGTGAGCAGCTTCTCAAACACGTTGGAGTTGTGGAAGACGCCTTCCCCGACCACCTGACGTATATGTCCGTAAACTGGCTGCGGTAGTCCGTGATGGCCTGCAGGACCATCAAAATGTCTCCTGTTAATGTACACAGATGCCTCTAGTAGTGGGAGGCCAGATAGGGATATGGGTGCCGTCAATAGCCCCTCTGCAATTAGGAAAGCCCATGTCAGCAAAACTGGTGACAATGTTGCGGAGGTTGATGACCCTGCACAGCAGGATGGTGTTGATGACCCATTTGAAGAAGACAAACAGAAAATTGCAGGGTTGCCAGAGTCCTTGGGAGGTTTCTCCCTTCTCTCCCTCAGCAGGAACAACCCTCCACTTATCGCATCTCCTGGCAGGGCTTTGTGAAGACAGGACTGAAAAACCTCCCAGGGAGAAGGCTTCCATCACCACCACCACTACCATCCCCTCTTCCCTAGGAAACCCCATTCCAACAGTCCATCCTCCTCCTGGGACAATAACCTGAGAGCGCCATACCTGCATGACCAGGGTCCCGATGGTCGATCTCTCCATGCCAAACTGGTTCCCGACAGATCAATAGCTATCCAGCATGGCGATCTTCCACAGGGCGATGTGACCTGCTTCTGGAGGGGGATGGTGAGTCTCATGTGACTGTACCATTGCCTGTGGAGAGGGGCAAGCCACTGAGAGCTCCAGAAAGGTCTCTTTCCTCATCCGGAAATTCTGGAGCCACCGCTGGTCATTCCACCACTCTGTGACGAGCTGTCAGAACTGTGTCCAGACGCCAGAAGCGGCAGTGCCCGGAGTGCAGGGGAGAGTGGGTGGGATTCAAACAGCATGAGCCACACCTGCAAGGAGCCAATGAGGGTCTCCAAGATGAGCAGAGGGTTGGGTTCCTGCAGGGTCTGAGAGGTAGCCTGCAGAAACTGCTGCATGAGGTGCAGCACAAGCTGCAATAGCTGTCGACTGCCCAGAGGCAGTTCCAGCTCTATACCTAGGGTGCTGAGGTGTCCACAAGGGCAACCACAGCAGGCAAAGGAATGAGTTTGCTGTCCCTCAATGAGGTAGGCAGAGGAGAAGAGCCTGAGACACTGCTATACAGGCGGGGTCCCTTTAAGCATGAGCCTCAGACAGGCTCAGGCAGCAGCTCCAAGTAGCTGCTGTCCTGATGCCCTGGACTGAAGTGGTTCTTGGTGGCCTCAAATGCAATTCAGCATCCAATCAGTGTGGATGCTCTATTTTGAAATAGCTAAGTGCTATTTCAATGAGCTTTTGGCGTGTAGATGTGCTATTTCCAGGGCTCGACAAACCGCTGATTCTACTCGCCCATGGTGAGTAGATTTCAGCCAGTCGCTCTGTACGCACCATTCAGTGGCGCTGCGCGCATGCGTCGTACGGGGCTGGCGAGTAGGTTTGACAAGCCCTGGCTATTTCAATATAAAATATTCAGATTATTTCTTCCAGAATAGCTTATTCCGAAATAAGTGTGCAGTGTAGACATAGCCTCACAGAAATAATTATGACTTTCAAACCTCTAAACTATGCAAAGACTGTAAACAGAATTTTATAATGTAGAATCACTAAACACAGAAGCTACTCCAATCTCCAATCACGCAGATGAAAACTCAGATGTGACCGAAAAATTGGTGAAGGCCCGAAGTCCCACAATGATTTAAATCAATTTTTGCAGGTATACATAGCTTCTTTTGTTGTCACTGTTATAACTGCAAGGTATATAATAAATGGAAATGACTTGGTAGAAAAATGTCAAAATTTGAGGCTCCTTTGTCTCTTGAGGCTCTGTCCAAATGGCCCTCCTGGCCTCCCTCTCTGATAGCGCCTGCTCCCATTGACATAGCTACAATCATGACAGAGGCTGACGTAATTTAAATTGAGAGCGCCTGCATCCTATTATAAGATCTGTAGTGTAGCCACAGCTTTTTAGGTTCAGAAGTGATGTAGGCAAGTAGGAGCCTGTGTCCCACCAAAACTCAGAATGAATAGGAGCATTACACTTTGATCTCTTCCTTCAAAGGCTAGTATAAAGAGAAGTGGCTTTGCATTATCTGCTGCAACATGGAATTGCAGAGGTGTGAAGTGGCCAGTTCATCACAACAGGATGTTCCCATATGAATCAGATAACCCCATGGAGACTCATACAACCTGCCACAATTGGCTCTTAGAGGTGTGAACTGACCTATTCATCCCAATGGGTGATTTCCTCTCCTCTAACTCAAAATCTATCCCAGCCCCTGGGGTGGAATACAAATTGAAATTTTAAAATCAGCTCCTTTTTGGGATGCTGTATCTGAGAAACCTTTTGACAAAACTACTGCAGATTTCCACCAAGAGATAACTTTTGTGACATAACTGTTTTAAAATAACTTCCCTTTGATTATTAAAATTATCTGATAGCATAAGTGATATGTGAGGAAACTTTTACTAAGTGCTTCAATTTGCACCACTTTATATTTTGTACCTAAAGTAGCACAATTAAACTATGGTGGGGCAGCAGTGCCACCACTGTCAGGATTGCACAGGGATTTTTATTTAAACCAAGTTGAAAAAAAATCGACAAATATTCTGACTTTGGGTTAGTGTTTCCTTTTTAGATGTTTATTGTTACTTGTGCACTAATTCTTTTTTTCTACAGTAATCTGTAGAAGAAAGATATAACAAAGTTTACTACTCGTGTTTTCAAAAGTGACTAAAATGTTGGAAAACTGGCTAATACATTTGGGGTCCTTTTTCACAGAAATTACTGCAGTGGAAATTGACAGTTCATAGAATCATAAAACTGGAAGGGACCTCTACAGGTCATCAAGTCCAGTTCCCTGCCCTCATGGCAGGACCAAGCACCGTCTAGATCATCACTGATAGATGTCTGTCTAACCTGCCTAAATATCTCCAGCGATGGAGATTCCACAACCTCCCTAGGCAGTGTTTAATCACTCTGACAGGAAGTTTTTCCTAATGTCCAACCTAAACCACCCTTGCTGCAATTTAAGCCCATTGCTTCTTGTCCTAACCTCAGAGGCTAAGGAGAACAGTTTTTCTCCCTCCTCCTTGTAACACTGTTTTAGGTACTTGAAAACCGCTATCATGTCCCCTCTCAGAGTACATCTACACTAGCCCCCTAGTTCGAACTAGGGAGGCTAATGAGGGCGTCTGAAATTGCTAATGAAGCGTGGGATTTAAATATCCCGCGCTTGATTAGCATATTCCCGACCGGTCACCATTTTGGAAACTGACTAGCCCAAAGTAACTGCCTGCGTCTATACGCGGCAGAGAAGCGGGATTCCAACATAAACCCCTTAGTTCGAATTAACTGTTAATTCTCATTCCACAAGGAGTAACAGTTAATTCGAACTAAGGGTTTATCTCGGAATCCTGCTTCTCTGCCGCGTGTAGACGCGGGCAGTTACTTCAGGCTAGTCAGTTTCCAAAATGGTGACCGGCCGGGAATACGCTAATCAAGAGCGGGATATTTAAATCCCGTGCTTCCTTAGCAATTTCGGTCGCCCTCATTAGCCTCCCTAGTTTGAACTAGGGGGCTAGTGTAGACGTACCCTCTGTCTTCTCTTTTCTATGCTAAAGAATACTTTCAGTCTTCCCTCATAGCCATAGCTCATGTTTTCTAGACCTTTAATCATTCTTGTTGCTCGTCTCTGGACCTTCTCCAAATCTTTCTTGAAATGTGGTATCCAGAACTGGACACAATACTCTAACTGAGGCCTAATCAGTGCAGAGTAGAGCGGAAGAATGACTTCTCGTGTCTTGCTCAGAACACTCCTATTAATGCATCCCAGAATCATATTTGCTTTTTTTGCCACAGCATCATACTGTTGACTCATAGTTAGCTTGTGGTCCCCTAGATCCCTTTCTGTAGTGCTCCTTCCTAGACAGTTGCTTCCCATTCTGTGTGAAACTGACTGTTCCTTCCTAAGTGGAGTCCTTTCCATTTGTCCTTATTAAACTTCATCCTATTTACCTCAGATCTGCACCTTTATTTTGTGTTGATAAGATGAACTGGTGCACAAAGTTGAAATTTGTTTTCTGTGTTTTTCACGCTAAACTTTGTTATTGTTTCAACTGACATCTTGGTACCATATTGGTCAATGTTGATTTTATGCCAGACCTTAGAACAGAGCTCTCTATTTAGGTGCATTTTCGGATGCCCAGTAACATCTTTGAGAATCACAGCTACTTGTTTTTGTTTTTTTATCAAGATAGTAACTTTGTTTAGGAAATGGCTGAGGAAAATATGCTGCTGCTTACTAATGACTTTCATTTTCCTTCTATGGAATTAAATTTATTTTCTTTTACAATTCTTCTGAAGTAAAGTGTAAATACTCAAATGCATTTTAGAGACCTTCGTAATACTGGCTCTTCAAACAGAAACTTTGTTCACAAGACAAACCTTCTGGACAGTACCTCTTCAAAATGCATTCTCAAAAAGCTGACACAGATAGTACTTGTGTTGGGCTTAAAAGAAGCACCTGGGATCTTTTTCAGAGGGATAAGGCAACACGCCACATGTACTGAACATCCATAGATCAATCAATACTTATCATACGTATATGATACATTACACTCATGCACTCTCTCTCACACACACAAGCACACTCCATCTTGTTACCAAAAGTTGTTCCCCCTAACTGCATTGGCCAGGTGAGTTAGATGGGGGAGGGGTGGAGCCGGGCTTCTGCCAATCAAGATCAATGTTCCCATGTTGACAAGAGGAAAACCGGGGGTCCCTCTGCAAGATGCCCCATATTTATCCCTCTCATGCAGACAATTAGTCATCACCTTGCCTTTCTTAATACTGCTTCAAAGAGAGTTCTTCCAAGGGCAGGCACTTGCTGCTTGACTCCCAAGGCATCTGTATGTCCAGTCTTCTTAATGAGCTCACTTTACAGGTATTGCCTTGGATCTGGATCCCAGACCTTCTCCACCCTTGCAACTGCTGCTGGAGGTGCTCACCTTTCATTCTCCATTTACACCTCATTCATTTCAACAGGACAATCAAGGAAAGGGGAGAGCTCAAAAGACATTTTCTCTTACAAGATCTATATACTGTATATAAAAAGAAAAGTTTCTCTTAATACAAAGTAATAGGAGAAATGTTACAGAGATCCTATAAGAACACTTAACAAAGATATATCTTAATAAAAAGTTATATGAGAGTGATAATATTACAGGGATTTATCCACACTTGAACCTACAATACAAGGACACTGGGCATATTAAATGGTCACAGTACAGCACCTCAAGCCACCAAAAAAAGTCATGCAAATTTGCCTGCAAACATCCTGGTTTGGCAGAGCTTCAGTCCAGCTGCATGAGCACAAATGAAAGACAAGAGAGAGGTTCACATATGCTGTGATAGATCACATAAAATGAATTGAGCAGTTACACAGGAAGTAAAAGTTGTTACAATTTGTTGTAGTGAACCAAAACCAAAACCCAGTGTCTCTGTTATATCTATGATAGCTTGGTGTCCAGTAGAGTTACATACTTAAGTTCTCAAGCTCATCTTTTGAATTGTTATTAAGGTGTCCTTTGAAGATGAGGATTGAGAGAGAACATGTAGAATGATGGCTTTGTGAAGTGTGTTCGCCCACAAGTGATATGATGTCCTTGTCTTTTATCATTGTTCTATATGCGTTCATATGAGAATTTGATTGTCTGGTTTTACTTGCACCTTTGTTATTGGGGTGTTTGATGCACTGAAAGAGGTACATCACATACTGTGATAAGCACATATGAAACCCAGGGATCTTGAAAGGTGTATTGTGGAGAGTATTGATCATCATAGCAGTGGAAATATGTCTGTATGTTTTGCATCTCTTGCTCTGAGAGCATCTATTGCCACTTTCATTTGGTCTGCAGATCCCCGGTCTGTAGGGGTATGTCTACACTACCACCCTAGTTCGAACTAGGGTGGTTAACGTAGGCATTCGAACTTGCAAACGAAGCCTGGGATTTGAATTTCCCGGGCTTCATTTGCATGTTGTCGGGCGCCGCCATTTTTAAATGTCCGCTAGTTCGGACTCCGTGCCCGCGGCTACACGCGGCACGAACTAGGTAGTTCGGATTAGGCTTCCTATTCCGAACTATCTGTACACCTCGTTCCATGAGCAGTACAGGTAGTTCGGAATAGGAAGCCTAATCCGAACTACCTAGTTCGTGCCACGTGTAGCCGCGGGCACGGAGTCCGAACTAGCGGACATTTAAAAATGGCGGCGCCCGGAAACATGCAAATGAAGCCCGGGAAATTCAAATCCCGGGCTTCATTTGCAAGTTCGAATGCCTACGTTAACCACCCTAGTTCGAACTAGGGTGGTAGTGTAGACATACCCTAGGAGATTGCTTGGCAACTGTTGGGCTATGTTTTTGGAGGATCACGGCACAGTTTCAAATTGCAGGGGCATGCCAAAAATCATAAGAATTGTAAACTGTTGATGTCATGTAACTTTTGGTGAGTTCTTTTATCTTAGGAATCCCTTGTTCAAAGCAGCTCAAATTCGGAGCAATAACCCTATCCCTGATGTCCATGAGATGCAGCAATTTTCAAGACATAAAACAAAATTTGGGTTTTAGAGCAGTTAGACATACCAGCTGTGAAACAGCAAGCTAGTTTCAGCCTATAGATATGCTACCTCTCCACCATTTTATCTTGAGAATGATAAAAAATATTTTTTCTAATCCAAAAATTTTGCTGAGGTGGCAGAATAGGTTTTTTTTGTTTGCTATAACATTTCTTAATCCCTGCCAGAGATGCTCCAAAAAGTCAACAATAAAGTTTTAAGTTAGCAATGTAGGAGAAAGATTGGATGGCTAAGTACGATTCAAGCTGATAACTGTTAGCCAGTCAATCTTGCTCCCACATTGCTAGCTTAAAACTTTATTTTTGACTTTTTAGTGCACTTTGTTCTTATTTTTAGTCTTTTGGTGCGCTTTTAGAAAGATTATCTTTTTAAACATTATTTTTACATATATTATTTAAAATTTTGTCTGTTTGGTGATAAATCTAGTATGTTGCCTATGGCAGGATGGAGCTCTTCTTGCAGTACGCTCTTATCTGTAGAGCCACGCAGCCAGCTCCCCTCTTCCACGAGCCAAGGCTCACCTGAGAGAGCTCCTGTGGTCAGGCCACCAGGGGAAATGGGGGGCTACGGCAAGATGCCAGCAATTGCTCCTGCACTCAGACCAGCAGGGGATGGGGTGGCAGCAGCAAGAGGCCCGTGACAGCTCCCGCAATCAAGCTGCTGGAGGGGGTGGGTTGCAGCAAGAGGCCTGCAATGGATCCCATGGTCAGGCCGGTAGGGGAGGGCAGGGACAGTGGCAAGAGGTCCACAGCAGCTCCTGCAGTCAGCTGGTAGAGGGGGTGGCCTGCCGAGGGGGCTGAGAGCCACATGGCATGGCACAGACGAACTGGCGGAGGTGACCTGCCAGGGGCAGAGCACGCCTGAAGGAGCTGGCAGGGGTAGCCATGTTGGCACATGCGCAGGAGCAGCAAGCTGAAAATCCCATGACAGACAGACAAGAACAGTGGCCACTTAATAAAAAGATTGTATAATAATAATAATAATAATAATGAGAGGACTAGAAAATTAAATGTTTTAAACATTTACAATGGTAGAAAAAGTTAGCCTCATTCAAAGTTTCATGTATATTAATTTACTCTAAAAAGGAAATAATCCTTCTTATATAAGTACATTAGCAACAGCAGAAGAATATAGGGCTAGTTTATAGATCTACTAGCAGCGTTACCCATCATTGCCTTGGGTCCTTCAGGGAAGGGGCTGGCAGTGTGGGGGAAGCAGGAGTCAGGGCAGGGCCTTGGGGATGGGGTGTGTGTGCAAGAGTGAGCATTGGGAGGCAAGGGGAGCTCAGGGAAGGGGGTCCCATCCAACATGAGCCTTCCCTGATCTCCCCTGTCTGCCAGGGGCATTTACTCTCCCTTCGGCCCTCCCACCCTCTGGCCACCAGGGGCCTCCCCCCAATTGCTGCAGCCAAAGGCTGGAAGAGTGGGAAAGGGTTTGAGGCAGGGGGGCTCCTTACCCAATGATCAGGCAGGAAAAATGGCAGAGGCCCAGCCCTGCTGGCCACTCAATTGGTGGTACAGCTGCCCCCAGTGGACACGCTGCAGGATAGCTCTCCCCTGGCATGTTTTCTGCCCCCTAGTGGCCACTTTAAGTATCGTGTCACTCTGAACTGTAACTCCCTCCCTTTGCATGTTGTGGAAAACAGTCTCTTTCTTAGGGCTTTCCATAGTCCTGGCACAACTAAACTCTGATCTTGCTTTAAGTTCGAAGAGGAAGCTACACACCAAATTTGGGGGCAGAGAGGGACAAGCATCCATGCCCTGCCATGCTCCTCACAGGAGCGCCCCGACCCTGCTCTCCACTAAGTGCTGGGGTATGGGCCAGAGGTGGGACATGCTCCACTGAAGAAGTTCCCTGGCCCTGCTCCCCACCAACTGCAAGGAACAGGACAGAGTGGGAGAGGCTCTTGTGCTCTGGCCATGCTTCTGGCCAGCAATGTCTGGACCCACTCCTCATTAAGTGCCAGGCAGGGTGGAGAAGGACACAAGCACCCTGCCACAGCTACTCTCCTCCACAGAAATGCTGCACCTCCTCCCCATAAAAGCCTGGTGAGCAAAGCAGACCCCCACCAGCACCCTGCCCCTGCCTCTTGGCCAAACCCCCACCAACACCCTGCCTCCTGGCCAGACCCCACCAGCACACTATCCCTTGGCCAGAACCCCACCAGCACCTCCTGCTCCCTCCCTCTTGGCCAGACACCTACCCCCAGCTTGCTCCTGTACCCTACTTTCCACCCAGATTCTGCACCCCCATCCCTACCCCTCTCATTGGCAGCCCTGTACCGCACACTGGATCCCTCATTTTTGGCCCCACTTCCACTAACCCTGGAACCCAGAAGAGTTAATCTGGCCGGAGTCCTTGAACCTCAGTCCTACCTCCGGGTATGTCTACACTACCCTCCTAGTACATTACCCAGGAGGGTAATGTATGCATACCGCACTTGCTAATGAAGCCCGGGATTTGAATTTCCCGGGCTTCATTAGCATAAGCGGGGAGCCGCCATTTTTAAATCCCCGCTGCTTCGAACCCCATGTAGCGCGGCTACACGGGGCTCGAACTAGGTAGTTCGGACTAGGGTGCCTATTCCGAACTACCGGTACACCTCGTTTCATGTACAAAATAAAGATAACGTGTCTTCCAAAATGGAATCTGTCTTTATTGAACAAAACTGGGGGAGACTGGGAAAAGGAGGTGGGAGAGGGGAAGAGAGAGGCTGGGAGAGGGGAGGGCAACTAAAATGATCAGGGGTTGGGAACAGGTCCCAGATGAAGAGAGGCTAAAGAGCCTGGGACTTTTCAGCTTAGAAAAGAGGAGACGGAGGGGGAACAGGATAGAGGTCTATAAAAGCATGAGTGGGGTGGAGAGGGTGCATACAGAAAAGTTCTTCCTGAGTTCCCATAAAGAAGGACTAGAGGACACCAAACGAAAGGAATGGGTAGCAGGCTTCAAACTAGTAAGAGAAAGTTGTTCTTCACAAAGCAAAGAGTCAACCTGTGGAACTCCTTGCTGCAGGAGGCTGTGAAGGCTAGAACTAGAACAGAGTTTAAAGGAAAGTGAGATCAAGTCATGGAGGATGGGTCCATGGAGTGGTATTAGCCAGAGGGTAGGAGTGGTGTCCCTGCCCAAGGTTTGTGTAAGGCTGGAGAGGGATGGCACAAGACAAATGGCTTGGTCACTGTCTTCGGTCCATCCCCTCCAGGGTCCCTATGGTTGGCCGCTGTCGGCAGACAGGCTACTGGGCTAGATGGACCTTTGGTCTGACCCAGGACGGCCATTGTAAGCTCAGGGCTCAGGGTCAGGGGTCTCACTGGATCCCCTTGATTCTCTTGCACACCTGCTCCTGGGTGGCCAGGCTGGCAGCTCTCCTGCCCTAGACGGCCACTTTCCTGTGCCCAGTGCGGAGATCGTGGACAAGGTCCACGATGTCTGCACTAGCCCAGGCGGGTGCCCGCCTCTTGCGGTCCCGGGCAAGCTCCCGGGAGCCGCCAGCCTGGTCCCGGGAAGAGGGGGAGGGCTGGGGGGCATCAGGTGGGTGGCTCGATCCGTGCCAGGTGCAGGGTCTGCTGGCTGGGTGCTGGCAGGCTTGCACCTGGCACGGGCACCATAGCCAGCCCGTGCCCCTTTAAGGGCTCCAGGGCTTGGAGGGGGGCAGACGAGTTTCCCTGGTGTTGGCCAGAGTGGCCACCAGGGAAACCTGGGGAGGGCTAGCCTCCCACTAGTTCGAATTAAGGGGCTACACACCCCTTAATTCGAACTAGCTAGTTTGAACTAGGCTTAATCCTCGTAAAATGAGGTTTTCCTAGTTCGAACTAAGCGCTCCGCTAGTTCGATTTAAATTGTGTAGCGCCTATGAAAGTTAGTTCGAACTAACGTCTGTTAGTTCGAATTAACTTTGTAGTGTAGCCATACCCTAGTGGTTTTCTTGCATTCATGAATGAAGGGAATGAAAGTTTTCAATGAAGATGAGAGATGGGAAGTTTATCAGAAGACCATTGTCTCATTGCAGGAGAAAAATAACCCCAATCCTACAGACATCATCATCACCACCAAAGAACACAAAATGGTCAGATGCAGAGTAAGTGACTGATGAAGTGTCAAAATATATTACCCTGAAGCTGACAAAGAATGAAGATGTGCAACTGTTGGGTGGTGAAGACAACACAAACACAACTTTCCCTTTCTCACTCCAGTTGTGCATTCCATCCCTGCATCCAGTTCACCCTCTGAAAGAATCTTTTCAGTTTCTGGTTACACAATTAAAGAGACTTATATTTCACTTAAACCAGAAACTGTAATGATTTAGTGTTTTTACATAGCAATGTCAAAAAAAATCAGCTGTCTTGAAGACATATAGGCTGTTTCTAGACTGGCAAGTTTTTCTGCAAAAGCAACTGCTTTTGCGGAAAAAATTGCCAGCTGTCTACACTGGCCGCTTGATTTTGCGCAAAAGCACTGACTTTCTACTGTCCGAAATCAGTGCTTCTTGCGCAAATACTATGCTGCTCCCATTCGGGCAAAAGCCCTTTTCCGGAAATGCTTTTGCGCAAAAGGACCAGTGTAGACAGTTGAAAACTGTTTTGCGCAAAAATGGCGAAAATGGCGATTGGAGCTTTCTTGCGCAAAACTGCATCTAAATTGGTATGGACACTTTTTCGCAAAAAGTGCTTTTGCGGAAAGGCGACCGTGCCAATCTAGACGCTCTTTTCCGCAAATGCTTTTAACGGAAAAACTTTTCCATTAAAAGCATTTGCGGAAAATCATGCCAGTCTAGATGCAGCCATAGGGTGTGTCTAGACTACAGGGTTTTTTCCAAAAAAGTGGCCTTTTTTCAAAAAAACTTCCCCTGCGACTAGACTGCTGCCATGTTTTTCCAAAGTAAATCAAAAGAATGCGGCAGCTTTTTCGACCATGGAAAACTTTGTTTTACAAGGAATAACACCTTTTTTCGAAAGTGCTCTTTCGAAAAAAGGAGCTATGTAATGCAAAATGCATTTTCGAAAGAGAGCGTCCAGACTGCCTGGGTGCTCTTTTTTTTAAAAAGCAGCTTGGTTTTTTGAAAGTACTTTGTAGTTTAGACGCTCTTTTTCAAAAGAGGCTTTTTCGAACACATATTTTGAAAAAGCCTCTTTCAAAAATGGCTTGCAAGTCTAGACATAGCCATAAGGCCCAAGTTCTGCAACTAAGAGCAGGTGAGGTAGAGACTAGCCCTGCAGTGCATAGTTTGTATTGAAAAAGTTGTTGTGGCTCCAATAAACCCAAGCACAATAGCACTGGAGGCAAAGGTTTATACTCACCCCTATGCCCTCTCTAGAGCCCCTCCCCTTAGTGTAATCACATGTAGAGGGAAAGTGCCTGCTGTGCCTACTCCTGTTTCTCCCACACAATCCTCCTAGGAGGATAACTTATGAAATGAGAAGTGCCAGTAGAAGTGTTTAGCCAGGTCAGCCCTAAAAATTAAGAACTAGCTGGGCAGCTGGCCAAAGAGCACCTTCTTTAGTTCACTTCTCTCTGCCTCCCACACCTGCACCCCTCTCCTGAAGCTGCTCCCTTCACCACTGCAACTTCCCAGTGGGGAAACTGATGATCTGATCTGAAGTCATGGTCCAGACTGAAGTGCCTGTTGTCGATGGTCGTGATCCCCCCCATAAGCTCCCTAGGAGAATAACTTGTGAAGTCTTCTCAGCCCAGCAAGCCCTGGCTTAGCACTAAAACTTGGCAGCCTGCTGGAGAGCACCTGCAGCCCCCTGCACTCCTCATCCCTGCACTCCCTCTCCTGCAGCAAGAAACTGACAAAGTCACAGAGCAAAGTGTCTGCTGTCGTTGCTCCTAGCTCCACCACACAGACCCCCTAGAAGCCCAGAGGGGAGGTGTCCTGGGATTCCCCTCGTGATTCCACAGGTAGAACAGATTCTCCTCTCTTGCATTATCTTATCTCAACTATTCATCACTCAGCTTCAGTGACAACTTTGAAACTGGGCAATGCATAGAGATAAAGATAATACCCTACAGTGTGTTCTGGGGAGGGACTGTGAGCAATTAAAAACGCTAGAAAAAAGCCAGAGGAACTCATTCTCATCATATGGCATTTTCTTCTCCCCATCTCAATATTGCAGAACACAGCAGGAAGCTTGGAGACTGGCATAATTTAAAAAACAAGGAGGCAAAGGGAAAGAAAGGCTCCCTCCTCCACTAGTCCAAGGCTATGGTTTTAGACTGCAGTGAAAACCATAGCAAGGATAAGGGTAGTATTGTACTTGTTCTGACGACTGTTATAAAATAAAGATTGATGTTTACAATAACAACATGGTTGATACATACATTTATTTTATTAAGCCACAGGACACACGCGCGCACACAAACACAAATGCTCCTTCTAAGACTGAGCACAGTGAGACGAGCTGCTTCCGGCTTGATGCGGATGCGGATGCAGATGTACATAAAAGGTGGAGAGCGGATTCCGGATCGGATACATGCTGTTTTTAGCCGATGTGGATCGGATGCAGACCCACATTTTTATATCCACACAGAGCTCTAGCCATTGAGGAGGCAGGAGCTGCGTGTGTGTACCAGGGGAGGGGGTGGGGCTGCTGCCTGAGGAGTTCGAACCCTAACTCCTGTCTCCATTTGCAGCGGCGTCGGCCCGGCGGCGCTTCCCTCCCTCACGGCGCGGGGGCCTCAGGGAGGGGAGGAGATGGAGATGAAGAAGCGCATTACGCTGGAGTTGAGGAATCGGGCCCCAGAGAAGGTATGGGGATGTGACGCCCCCCCTAATGTTCCCCATCGCTGAACAGCTGATACCTCGCGGGGTGGGGGGTAGCCGCCACGTGGGGCTGGACACCTCTGCGCTGCGAGGCCGCTGCACTCCTCCACCCGGTTTCCCTCTGCCCTTACGTTTCCAAAGGTTCCTCGGGAGGCAGCTTGTGTACCGCGCAATCCCTGACGGTTCCCCCGCGATGTGTCTCCATAGCCCGCTTCGCCTCTCCCCAGCACCCTTATTCTGTTGGCTGGGTGTCCAGCCCTGACTCAGCGGGCATGACACCGGACAAGTGGGGCAGCCAGTGCCTGGGACTGGCCCCTTGTCTCGGGCGATGGGCATGATTTGAGAGGTTCCGCAGTGTGACCCAAGAGCAGAAATTAATTTACCTCCCTCCCTTCCTCTGGCAGCCCCTTCCTGATCCACAGCTTCAGGGTTGCCCCCATTTGGAGGGTTCCCTTCTTAGACTTTTGTCCCTAATTCTTGATTGAATTTAAAGGATGTTTCTCCTGTTTGGTGTGGATGTTGGATTTAGAGTGAAAACTTCTATCTCCTTTCCCCGCCTTCTGAGCTAACTTAACTCTTGTATACTGGAAATCTGGGTCACCCACCATGCTTCAACATCAGTAGGTCGGGGGGAGGGGGATTTTTGTACGAGACTTCAAGCTGCAGCTGCTTTTTGAGCTGACGAATACATGGGAATCCTTAACTTTTATAATCCCTCTTCTCGTTGCCATCGGTGGCGTGCTTTCTTATTTATTTTTAACTTCTACTACGTGGATATTGTAAACAGGTCATAGTTGCACCGAATCCATTTTAGAACTATCTGGGTACATGACTTTGATTTCTTGCAGTCCTTTTCCAGCAATCTACGAGAAGCAGGCAATTTTTATAAAATGTCTTTGTAAAATGATTTTCCTCTTTCTTTCTCTGCTGACATTTAGAGCTGTTTATTTTGAATTACATCATATTTGTTCTCTTCTTTCTCCGTCTCACCCCTTCCTTCCCTGAGTTTTCAGCTCTGCCCAGAAAGCGCATGCTGGGGTAATGGCACCCTTCTCTCTTTTCCTTGAAACCCATACTGCTTGTAACCAGCCTTCCTAATGGCTAAAGGCAGATAAGGCGATTGCTGTTAGGTCCTTTTCAGTCATCAGAGACAAGATAGGCTTTTCGTGTGTACCTCCACCCACCAAGCCATAAGGTTCGGTTTTGCGAGGTCATGTACAACAGGATTCGCTTCTCTATGCCCGCCATGCGGCTAGTCAGGTAGCTCTACTAACTCTGTGATGAGGGAGTGGAGGTGTACAGTACTGCAGAGAACACCAGCCCCTACTGCTCAAACTTAACTTCAAAACAAAAGTCCGGGAGAAATGGAGCCTGCTTACATTGAAACTTTTTATTTCTTTTATAGTGAAGTAGGATGAAAGTCTGAAGTGCATTGCAATGTGCAGATTACATGTAAAATACTTTTCTTAATATTGTATTTAGTCTTCAGACAGATACAAGCAATTCTACTCATAATGAATCTCCTTAAATTGGGAAGCCCAGGTCATGTGCTTACATTGTAAAACTCAAGTATATATAGACAAGCGTGCTCTTACTCACATGAGTAACTCAAATTAATCACAATTAAATTAATTGTGATTACAGTTTTATTCACAATGTTAAACAATACTAACTGAATTTTAATAAATATATTTGGATTTTTTTCACATTTTCAAATATATTGATTTCAATTATAATATAGAATACAAAGTGTATAGTGCTAACTTCGTATTTTTACTACAAATATTTGTACTGTAAAACTGATAAATAGCATTTCTGAATTCAACCCATGTAAGTATTATAGTGCAGTCTGATTACCATGAAAATGCAATTTAGAAATACAGATTTTTTTTTTTTACATAACGGCACTACAAAATAAACAAAAGGAAAACTAGAGCCTAAGAGTCCACTCATTCCTACCTCTTAGGCAGTCAACTGCTAAGGCAAACAAGTTTGTTTTCATTTCCAGGTAATAAAATTGCTTTTTATTTACAATATCTGAAAGTGAGAACAGGCATTTGCACAGCACTGATATTGCCAACATTACAAAGTATTTACATGCCAGATATGCTAAACGTTCATATGCCCCTTCATGCTTCAGTCATCATTCCAGAGGACATGCTTCAATATGGATGATGCTCATTTAAAAATGTTAATTAAAAGTTTGGCTTTTGGGGAGTGAATTGTATGTCTCCTGATGTTTTACTCACATTCTGCCTTAAATTTCATGTTATAGCAGTCTCAATGATGAACCAACACATGTTGTTCATTTTAAGAACATCTTTGCAGATTTGACAAAACACAAAGTACCAGTGTAAGATTTGTAAAGATAGCTACAGCACTTGACCCATGTTTAAAAATCTGAAGTGCCTTCCAAAATCTGAGAGGGACAAGATGTGGAACATGATGGACAAGAAGCAATGGGCTTAAATTGCAAGGGAGGTTTAGGCTGGACATTAGAAAAACTTACTGACTGTCAGGGCGGTTAAACACTAGAATAAATTGCCTAGAGGGGTTAGTGGAATCTCCATCATTGGAGATATTTAAGAGCAAGTTAGACAGACACTTGTCAGGGATGATCTAAACCAGGGATACTCAACATGTGGCCCGTGGATCCACATGTGGCCCATTTGTTTGTGGCCCACAGTGCGGTTTGAGATTATGCAGGGCTCAACACGTGGGATCCTTTGAACATGGCCTCACGAGGCATCTCCCAGGCGGGGTGAGCACTGAAAAATGGAAGACGGGCTGGCTGGAACAGATAGGTATAGGGTGTCAGCGTTTCTAGTCCCCAGGGAGGAGGTGCCGGAGTGCTGTGTGAAAGAAGCTATTTGCATATATTTACATATATGCTTGCATTTATGTGCAACCACACTTAAGTTGCGGCCCTTGGCATGTACTGTGTGTATCATTGTGGCCCCCGCGGCTTCCAAAGTTGAGTAGCCCTGATCTAGACAGTGCTTGGTCCTGCCATGGGGGCAGGCGACGGGACTTGATGACCTCTTGAGGTCCTTTTCAGTTCAAGGATTCTATGATTCTGTGTTCTCAGAAGTCTTAAAAGAGCAACACTCCTATGTGAAAATTACAGACCCCAAATCACCAACAAAGACAATCAACCGTTTGCTGGTTTCATCTGATTCAGATGATGAAAATGAACATGTGTCTGTCCACACACTGCTTTGGATTGTTATTGAGCAAAACTTGTGATCAGCATGGACATGTCCTCTGAATGATGGTTGAAGCATGAAGGGACATATGAATCTTTAGCATATCAAGCATAAATATCTTGTGATGCCTACTACAACAGTGCCACTCCTTTTCTCACTTTAGGGGACATCATAAGCAAAAAGCAGGCAGAGTTATCTCCCATAAATGTAAACAAATTTGTTTGTGTGAGAATTAGCTGCATAAGATGTAGGACTGAGTGGACTTGTAGGCTCTAAGGTTTTCCTTTTGTTTTATTTTTGAATGCAATTTTTTGTAAATAATTCTACATTTATAACTCATAATAAAGAGATTGCACAACTATACTTGTATTTTTCAATTAAGCTAATACTATTTATTTTTACGGTGCAAATAATTGTAATCAAAATAATAGTGATCACTATGCACTTCGTAATCCGTGTTTGTTATTGAAATCAATATACTTAATGTAGATAGACATTCACAAATATTTAAATGGTGTTCTATTGTTTAACAACATGATTAACCATGATTGATTTTAATTGCTTTGAAAGCCCTAGTTCCTATCAGATTGTCTGATGACACTTACAAAAACAAGGTATTTAGCAGAAGTTTAAGACATCAGACGATCACACTCATTCATATATATTTTGTGTTCTATGTTGGGAAGGATTTTTAGGAGAGTAAGGTGGTTCAGTTAATTTCCTATAGTAATTTCATTTACTGCTTTGCCAGCTGCATGGAGAGCAGGCTGATCAACTGTAGCTTTCGCTTCCCTGATGTTAAACTCAGATAAAAAATGACTTGTAGCTCCAGCAGATGTTTTTGCTTTTAGGTCAGTAAGAATGCTATCGATCAGTATGTCTAGGTGTCCCCAAGAGTTAAAGTCCAGATAGGTTCATATCAGGCAGTGTTGTTACTTAATGCCAGGTTGCGAGATTGACCTGATTTACAGGGAATCAAGGAAAAGTTCATAAAAACAATTAGTTGAATAAACAGTACATAGCTTGATAGATTCTGGTCCAAATATTTTGAAAAGCCTAAATATGCATTTAGATTAGTATAGGTTAAATGCTTAAGAGACTGGAATAGTCCCAACAGAGTAGTTCTAGTGTATTATAAAATTTACTTGTTTTACTTTTTAAAGAAAAATCCTCTACAAATTTCATTTAAAAGAATGTTGAGGCTGTAACTTTAACAAAAATTAAAGCAAAGAGAAGACAACACATGTACAAAATAAGGGTCTACATTTTGTTTTTCTGATCTGTCTTATCCACCAAAATGACCAAGAAGTTGTCAGTCAACAAGTGTGATGTTCTCTAGAACCACTCTTACTTCAAAGCTCAACTTCATATACTAATATTGGGCTGGCTCTTTTTTTTTTTTTTCAACTAGAACATTTAAAATGTCATGCCCATGCTTGTTATAACCCATGAGAGGATATACAAAACAGTAAATGGTCTAAAGAAAGTTAATTAGGCAATCCTATGTATCCTTTCTCATGGTTTAAGACATTCTGTAAAATAGAGTAACATATTTAAAACACATAGAAGGAAATATTTTATAGTGTCATGAGCTTTCATGGGCAAAACCCACTTCCTCAGATGAGTGGAGAAAGAGACAGTGAAGCTTTTAGTAGGATATGCAAAAGGATTAGGTTATTTTATGGGCAATGAGAATATCCAGTTAAACTGGTAGAATTAAAAAAATGTGGGGATATTAAACCCTCATGCTAAGCTAACCACTTAAGAGATGGGTTTAAGGAAGAAATTTCCTTTGTTGGCATATCATTCCTTAATTATCCAGCATACATGGGATTCTTTGTATCTTCTGATGTATCTGAAACAGGGTACTTTATTTGATGGATCATTTATCTGATCTATTTTTCTATTCATATAAAGGCCTACATGCATCATTGTGGTTATGGCTTTGGAGAACATATTTCTGACCACTGACATGCTAAATTTTGCCTCTTTCTCTAGTGCTGCAAATATAGATATACTATATAGATATACTACTAAATATAGATATACTACTTTTTTCATAGGCTGGCATTGTTAATTGTGGTGACAATAGGATTCTGATAACTTGAGTTTTTGCCTAATGTTTTACTCTTCAAGTCATTGATTTAGATAGTTTAGTGTGCTTAATGGTCTTCATTAACCTGAAGATGGGTTTTACATTCTTTTTGAAGGTGACAGAGTTGGTGCTTGATAACTGTCGATCCAGCAATGGTGAAATTGAAGGCCTGAATGAGTCATTTAAAGAACTAGAGTTTCTCAGTATGGCCAATGTAGAACTAACATCATTGGCCCGACTCCCCACCTTAGCTAAGCTCCGAAAGGTATGTATTTCTATATTACAACAGCAAGCTCTTTTGCCAAACATCTTTGGTTAACACAGCTTCTTGTACACTTTCAGTATTCACAATCACATTTGCATTGATTGAAATGTCTTAGTAGAATATGTTTGCAGGGCTGTGAAATGATGTCAATCTAAACTTAAGATTTAAAATTGGTGTAGGTAATGTTTAAATGATTTTTGTCCATAAACTCCTGGAACAATAAGGGCCCTATCTATTCAGCACTAGAAATACTGGTAGATACCAAGGATGCCAGAGCAAGGTCCCTGATTCTGCAAAGGATCCTCTGAGAAGTCAGTCGTTATAGATCAAGGTTTAAAATTTAAAATGATAGCCATCATAGTATTAGCCCTTTCACTGATGCTATGGCTTTAATTAATGATTTAATCAATAAAATACATCAGTACTTTTTATATGAGGTAATAAATGTGTGTATCTTTCATATGCACCACCAACTTAAAAATGAGATCTAAAAAAACATGAACTTCATTGCTTCTAATTAGAAATTACCCTTTATAATTTCTGTAAACTTTAAAGTAATCTTTCAAAATAGAGATTAACAATTCAAATACTGATTAAGACACATAGCTAGTACTGATTAATGTCTGAGGCAGTGATCAGAAGTTGAATATTACTTCTTACTTCTACGATTAAGTTAAAGATATTTCATGCAATTGAACGGAAAGATAGAGAGGGGCTGGGGATGATGTATTAGGTGAAAACCCAGCTCTAGTGGATGAAACTCTGGCTGCACTGGAGTAACTGAGAGTTTCAGCTGTGATTAATGGAACCAAGATTTTGCTCCATTATACCTAAATAAAACCTGTGCAAGGATCTAACTTCAGGTTTCACATTTTGCTTAAAACCTGAGACCCCAATCCTGAAATACTTAAGCACATGATAAGCAGTAGGAGTTCAGCACTAAGAGCATGTCTACACTGCAGTGTTATTTCAGAATAACTGACGTTATTTCGAAATAACATAGTGCGTGTCTATACAGCAAGCCAGTATTTCAAAATAATTTTGAGATGGAGGATTTCTTACTTCGACTCCTGTCACTCTCATATCACGAGGAATAAGGGAAGTCGAAAGAAAAATGTTCTTCCTTTGAGTTCTTGCTGCGTAGACAGCACCAATAGCTGAATTAAGCTATTTTGACTTTAACTATGCAATTGACGTAGCTGAGGTTTCGTATCTTAATTCAACTTTTGGCCTGCAGTGTAGATGTACCCATGGAAATTAGTTATTTCAAAATAATAAGTCCTGAAATGACTATTTTGAAATAGCGTGTCCACACTTCAGGGAAGTCTCAAAATTAGTCCAAGGCAGTCAGTCTCCCTTAATGTGGACACACTACCTCAATTTAAAACCCAACCCCAGGAAGCACTGGGGAGTAATTACTTTGAATGACTCTGGGAAGTAGTTATTTTGAAATATCAGCAGTGAAGTGTCCACACTATCGTTATTAGGAAATAACTATTTTGAAATAAGTGTTATTCCTTGTGGAAAGCAGCAGTTATTATTTCGAAATAACCAGACCGTTTTTTGAAATAGCTCCCTAGTGTAGACCAGGGCTAACTGTGAATAGTCTAGATGCAGTCAATGGGATCACACAAACTTAAAAGTGAAGCTCATACCAAAGTTTTTTCAGTTTGGGGAGCCAAATAATGAAACTGTTAAATGAATTATCTGGACTGAGCACATTGTAAAGTGCTATGGAAATAAGTCATATGTTAGTCTTTAGAGATAAGTGCACATATCAATATAGGTTCCTTTGTTTTTAAGTAAACTTTATTTATGTAAGTAGTCTGAAGTTTTTATGGGTTATACAGCAAGTCAAGTGGTCTGGTGATGCATTTATTGTTATAATAAAAAACAGGTTCTTAATTTCTATAGAAGTGAAACCAATGGTCTGATTATCCAATTTTTGTGTATAATAGTTGGAATTGAGTGACAACATCATTTCAGGAGGATTGGAAGTCCTGGCAGAAAAGTGTCCGAATCTCACATACCTAAATCTAAGTGGCAACAAAATCAAAGATCTTAGCACTGTGGAAGCTCTTGTAAGTATAAAATAGGTTTTTTTTAAAAACTATAAACCATTGTGAAATCTCTACATTAAAAAAATAAATGATCAAAGGCAAAAAATATATTTTGGAGAGTTTGTCTATCTGTGAGTCTATGTGTCTGTTCAAGAACTACTCCTAAATGGTAAGGACGAGGACCACCAAACTCGGCATACAGCTTCCTCTTATCCCAACTTAAAGCAAGGTCAGGGTTTGATTGTGCCATGAAAATGGGATGTGCCCAGAATGGGTCGTCTTCATTTAAAACCAGACAAAAGAAAAGACAGAATCATCAGGCAAGTGAAAACGGTTGGCTGGGAGTGCCACTCCACCCCCAGCCAGGACTGCCCCGGCCCTAAGCCTCCACCCCTGGAATCCTTTAGGGAGGACGGAGGGCTGAAGCTCTCCTCCCCTCTTAATTTGTATGGGAACGTTGATGGCTGTTCCCTTTCATCAGGGAATGAGGGGAAAGTGAACAGTTTGCTGCATTCCTCACTCTGGCTGGGAAGCACGGGGCAGATAAACCTGGACCTGCCCCACCTGGGGGTCACGTACCACTCTCCCAGCTGTGCCTGCTGGAGCTGTAGAGGCCAAGGAGAGACGCTTCTTGACTCCAAGATGCTGTTGTGAGAGGTAGTTCTCTCTCCCCAGGGCAGCTTGCATACTGAACCCCTCATGCTCAGCCTAAAGCAACATTTTAAATGAAGCATGCATATTTTCATTTTATTTTCCAAAAAACAAAAATTGAATTAAGAACCCAAGTAATGCCAGGTAAATCTTCTAGTAATATTATAAGTGACCTCAACAGTATTGGTTATATGTGGCTGACAACAAGAATGCCTTATAGATAAGTGCAGTAAATGGGATTTAAGATAATGTTACACAGATCAATAAAATATGAAATAATAATACACCGAGTGGTTTAGCTGCCTATATATAGATTAAACAAAACTGAAAGGCATCCAAAGAGCAAAATATTGTTTACTTTTTCCATACTTCAGGTTTTTTGCCAATTCAAGTAACACTGATGTTTTCTTTCTAGATTTGTCAGTATCCCAATCAATCCTGTATTGATTAACTCCATTGTAGTAATTCATCATTCCATAGTTCAGTCAAGATATTACTTGAAAATTTACCATTGTTCTTCATTAGCAGGGCCATATACCAGATCGGAGGCCTTGCTTCCTTTTGAGCTCATAGGAGAAATAGTTTGATTAGCACGTAAGGACTGCCTTGTGTGAACAATTAGTTTTGTATTTGTGTAGTCTTCCCTCAGTTTAAGTTGAAGAAATAAATCTTAAGGCATAAGCTCCACAGTCTAGGTCCAGTTCTGTTTTCTGCCCTCACAAGGCCACCTCCTGAATAATTTCACTCTTCTGGTAGAACATAGCTGTTACAAAAAATTATGAATGCGGAGGGACAGGTAATATTTCAGTGACCTTTGGGGGAGAGTCTTTAGTTATCAGAACAGAAATCTTCTACTGAAGTCTGTGTATAAATGAGAATCAGTGCAGAGAGTGGAGAACCAAGATGGAAAGTACAAAGTAAATTGTATAGCTAAAGACACAACCTGTTATGTTTATGCTAAAACTTACAATTTGACAGATGACAGTACAGTAGTTCAAGGTTCCAAGTGTTTACTGTGTGTTAACCGAAAGAAAAAGATTAGTACTCTTAATTCTTCGTTTTCAGCAAAATCTTAAAAATTTGAAGAGTCTCGACTTATTCAACTGTGAGATCACAAACCTGGAAGATTACAGAGAAAGCGTTTTTGAGCTGCTTCATCAAATCACATATCTAGATGGATTTGATCAGGAAGATAATGAGGCACCTGACTCAGAAGAGGAGGAAGATGAAGGTAATATTTCTAAACATGCTATAGCTACTAAATTAAAATATATTTTAGATTATCGAGATATTAAGTTGGGGCTAGAGTGACTCTCCACTGCAGTAGTGCAATATCATAAATTAAATTTTTGAAGTGCAGAACAGTAGCATTCACCCATTCAGTTGATGCTTATGCTAAATTATAGGAAAAACAAGTAATAAGTAAGCAAGCCAGTAGTAATCCATTTTGTTAATGAAAGCTTTTTAGGGGAGGGTTTTTTCACTTCATATCTGATCTGTGTGGAAACTATAATTCTATTTCCGAAATCATATTTGAATCACAGTAGCGGAAGTAAACAGACAAGAGATCTGTAGCAAAGCAGGCACAGGTTGAAACTCTCTGGTCTAGCAACATCCATGGTCCAGCATGATTTTAGTTATCTGGATGTTCACTTATCTTGGGTATGGCTAAGTTTCCTGTTGTCCCATAAAATTTGATTATAGCCACCAGTCCTGGCTCTTGGTGTTCTGTGCTGTTATTTAGCTCTAATGCACCACTAAATGTCTTCTGAGAGCCCAGTAAGCACTGGAAGTGTTGGTAATGCTGCTAGACAATATTGACCTCTTGTGGTCCAGCAAATTCTCTGGTTCAGCTCCAGTCAGGTCCTAAGTGTGCCAGACTAGAAAGGTTCAACCTATATCAGAGTCCCCTTGTGACCTCAAGCGTCAGTTTTCATTATTGGTAAAATAGGGATACTACTTTCTTCATTGCTATTGAGGGCTAACTCATTGAGGGTTGAAATTAGATGAAAGACTCTGTAAAAGTCCAAAGTTCTTAAAATTTCTACATTGATTTCATTAGAAAGATGGCAGGCCTTTCTTTAAAGAAAGGATTATTTTAAACGCTTATGTAAATATTGTTAGCTTTACTAGTGATCATGGTTGGAAGAGTTACGAAATATATCAGAAATGTTTGTTTCACACAGTGCTGCCCACAAGTGTCTCCATGCTATTCTGATTAATTGTCCTATGGCTTTAAATGAGGTCTGTCCTCACACTTAAATCTGAGTTGTGTCCTTTTAAGTGAATTTCACCGAAGAGAAGCTAAATGTGTCAAATGCTCTATTTTGAAAGTATAAACATATAAGTCAACTTAACAGTACCTGAAAATCTCTTAAAGGGCAGGAACCTGAAATGTAGTGAATTTTTTAAAAAGTTTTACATAAGAATGGCCATACTGGGTCAGACCAAAGGTCCATCCAATGCCAGGTGCCCTAGAGGGAATGAACCGAACAGATATTGATCAAGCGATCTCTCTCCTGCCATCTGTCTCCACCCTCTGACAAACAGAGGCTAGAGACACCATTCCTTACGCATCCTGGCTAATAGCCATTTTTACCTATTATTACCACAATCTGAAATTTAGTGAATTTTTAAAAAAGTTTTAAAAGAGTAATTTCAGATACGGAACCCATTTCAGTTCCCTCTGCCAGCCTTTGTGGTTCACACTTCTATTTATCTATTTTTAAAATGTCTTTCCTGACCCTGCATAAAAAGCCCCATACAAAACTGCCTATATGAGAGAAATTGTCAAATTGGTGATGTGCAGTATGGGAGGTCTAGATTGGATATTAGGAAAGACTATTTCACTAGGAGGGTGGTGAAGCATTGGAATGGGTTGCCTAGGGAGGTGGTGGAATTTCCATCTTTAGAGGGTTTAAGGCCAGGCCTGGCTGGAATGATTTAAGTTGAGATTGGTCCTGCTTTGAGCAGGGAGTTGAACTAGATGACTTCCTGAGGTCTCTTCCAACCCATGATCTTCTGATTCTTCTATATGATGCTACAAATATACAAAATAAAAATGAGAACTCTTTTCTAATCTTTGTTGTTCTAACTGTAGGGCTATGTCTACATTGTGCTCTCTTGCACAAGAACATATGCAAATGAGGCACGGCGATGAATACTGCCGTGCCTCATTTGCATATGTTCTTGTACAAGAGAGCGTGATGTAGACGTAGCCTAGGTGTTTCCTGGAACTAATAGAAAGTAAAATTCAGTCGAGTATTATGTTAAAATGGCTGTCGTTTTAAATTTTAAACCTTGATCTATAGTGACAGTGATTTCTCCGATGATCCCTTGGAGAATCAGGGACCTTGCCCTGGCACCCTTGGTATCTAAATTCTTGTTTAGTTACGTATTTATACATTTAAAGTCTTCACATATTTTAATTAATCTCTCTTGTCCATTTTTAAAAACTTCAGGAGAAAACCTTGTAACTGAGTTGACTTAGATTTTTAGGAAGCATCTAAAATGAGTTTATAAATAAACCATTAAGTTTTAGGGAATTATATGGAAATAGCTCCTTTCTTTCAGAAGGAGATGAGGATGACGATGAAGATGAGGATGAAGCTGGTCCACCAGGAGAGTATGAAGAGGATGATGATGAAGATGATGGAGGTTCAGATTTGGGAGAGGGTGAAGAAGAGGAGGAGGAAGTGGGCCTTTCATATCTGATGAAAGAGGAAATTCAGGTAAATTTATACCTTTTCAGCTTCTAAGTACAAGAAGTTTTAATTTCACAAACTCTTTCTGGGGTTTGGGATTTTCATGAGGCTATATGCCTAAACAAAGATGCATTATATTAATTTGTAGAAAATTATTCTTATAAATTCTAGTATTGTATGTAAAGTAACATACCACTTTAGATTTTGATCATAAAGTTCTCTCTCCGAAGTACTTAGGCAAAACTTCTGCTCACCTATCAGCTAAATATATCTCTGCATTTCACTTCAGCACATGGCTTTGATTTTTCTAATCTTCTATCCCCCATCTACAGTGAAAAATGTCTGCATTTTCTGTAAGCTAAAAAAAAGTGTTGAAATTGTACACTACTACTAACTAAATTGTCAGAGTATTTTTTGGAGTAAGGTACATAACTAATTTTTATTATAGACAAAATGAAGAAACTATCCTTGTTCTCAATTAGGTAATCTACAGTACTAACAATAATAGTCAATGCTATTTTATGAGTCATGTTTAAAATTAAATAAGGGGGGAAATCAAGCTTTTTGGTGGGTATTTTATCTCCCTGGTTCACCTATAACTCCTCTCAGCACTTCGGCAAAGCTAGCATCAAAATCATCACCTTTATATCAAGGATCTTAGTGAGCTTTACAAACATTCATTAACACAAGCTTAATGAGAAAGGCAGGTAAGCACCTCCATTTTACATGTGTGAATTGAGCACAGGAAAATGTGAGGTGACCTAATCATGACTACATGAATCAGTGGCAGTTAGAAATAAAACACACCAGCCCTGATTTTTACTTCTTATCACTGACAACTAGACACTTTTTTTGAATAGAGGAAGTATGCTTTTATTTCTGTATAGCAGTAGTTCATACTCTCGTAACACCTTCTGCACCACATTTAGAAGCAAAAGTATTTGGGATACCATCTTCATAACTTTTCAGTATAGTTGTAACAGAACATTTAATATTCTTCAAACCAACCTACATTCCACTGTGGAACTTAATTTGGTGGTCTTCATGTAATGACTTACAGCCATAAAATGAAGGTTTCAGAACTAAAACTTGATTTGAGGAATTGAATAATCTTGGGAATTTCCTCAGGAGAATGGACAAAAATGGGTTTGGAAAAGAGAACATATTCTTCAATATTAAAATCTTCAGTGAGTTAGTAGTTTCTCTATACAGTTGCTTTTGGGAGACAAGAAATTACAGCATGCATAAAAAGGGCTTTAGAGGAACTGGAAACTATGGTAGCACAATAGAGCGGGATAGTGAGGATGTTTTTTTATTTTCTGCCGATAAGGTGGCCTATATTGAGCATGTGTTCAGGAGGTCCAAGACTGTCAGATTTGTTCATATTTTGGAAAATGCAAATAAGGGCTAGAATTAGCCAAATTATATGCCATTTAAACCAGACTTTGAGATAAATAGCCTAATTCAAAACTTCCCTTATAAATTGAGCAAAAACGTCTCTTAAATTTGTGCTTAAGACAAAATTATAGATACAAACTTTAACTGTAATGCCTTCAGATTTGTACCAGATGGTATAACAAATTAATGTGTTTAATATTAGCAGTTATTGCTTTAGAGAATAAGGTTCAGTTTTTCATTGACTCTTGCTGTACATCTACTGTTGCAGTCTTCTCCACATATTTTCACAATCCTCTATTTCTGTATTTCAAAAAGTCTGTTGTGTACTGTCTTGCTCTTTTTTAATGTGTCATTTTGTTAAGTTCCTAGTAGTATCAGAAAGGATTAATGAGTGGAAAGCAACAAGAAGCTCACACTACAGCTCACCAAAAAAAAAATTCTTATTTTTATATATAAGTCGCCCTGGTATGCACCCATTCTGCAC
The DNA here is from genome assembly GCF_052426305.1 of Pelodiscus sinensis. Lineage (NCBI taxonomy): Eukaryota > Metazoa > Chordata > Testudines > Trionychidae > Pelodiscus > Pelodiscus sinensis. The sequence goes on from NC_143073.1 coordinate 5,013,281, forward strand.
TAAAGTCGTTGACACTTGTAGGAACGGATGCGTTATAAGTCCTCCTATTCTCCACTCTTAAGTCACGCAAAATACCCACCCCCAAATTTGCACAAATAGAAGTCAGCCGTGGGAAAATAATTCCCCGCTTTAAGTTGTTTCACTATAAGTCCAAGTTTTTTGGAATGTATCTTGGACTTATAGCTAGGATGGCCTGTATCTGTGCAGCCCAGTTTAGTGAAATATAGTGAAGAATTTAGTATCCTGTCTTCACACAGATGTCTAGTAACGAAGTAAATAAAGAATGTGATCGCTATACAGAATAAGTGCTTTTATTTGTTTTCTGTGAAATATAGATTGCTTAAACTAAATGTAGGTATACTGTAGTTTTTAAAAATCTGATTAAATATTGCTTATTGTGAAGGATGAAGAAGATGATGATGACTATGTTGAAGAAAAAGGTGATGAGGAAGAAGGTAAGTTTCACAAAGCATGAAAATAGCATGTTTCAGAACCCTTCTGAATTGATTCTTTCAACTTCTGTAATTTAGAAGGTTGACATTAGCAGTCTGTTGGTATAAATTGTCTGTTTAGCTAGTCTCTTTGAAGGTATGTAAACACAGAGAAAGAGGGTATCCTGATATGGATTTATGAAACATTTCAAAAGTTAAATATTTAGATATTTAGCTGAGCAGTAATGCATTAATTCAAATGCTATCTCTTCTTATGTGGCTTAACTTAACACTTAACTTTTGAGTAAAAGTGAAAAAAAAATTTCTAAGCATTTTTATAGAAATATTTTAGCGCCCTGAATGAATAAGAGGAAATTTGCCAAGTAAAGGATTTACAGAAATTAATTTTCTAACGGCTATGTTGCATGAACTTTGTAAACTTCATTTAACATAGGTTTAAAAGATCTTTATTAATGCATCAGAAATGTCTGAATTTCCTAGTTAGGGTCTAAAAGCAGTACTTGCGTTCTTAGGACATCTGCAACAAAACATTTCAAGGTGGTGTCATTTAAGGGAAAAAAGGCCAATATCCCTTTTAAGCGCTGAATGTTTAAATTCATAGGTTGGATTTTCTTTCCCATCTAGTCTCTTTCAGTAGCTTCCTAGAGTTTAAGTGAAATTCCATGCATTACTGCCTTATGTGGTTCCTATAAAAATAGACAAAGGCTTGGAAATAGATGTCTGAGGGAAAAGAGACGTAAGTGTATTGCTAGTACTGAGGCATAGTGGAATGACATACTTTTATAGGGAAAGACTTTAAGAACTGTCCCTTGAGAATATTAAATTCTCTTTGCATGATATGAGTGGGATATTCTGTATATTCATGCATACAATAAGTATGAAAATAATCAAAAAGATAAATTAGGTAAGCCTTACACTTAATAGGCAAAGGCTAAAAACAATCGGCCAGTCAAAAGGCAAATAGACAGAAGTGTTGGCATTCCCTTCCCTCTCTTTAGATTGTTTAGATTTCAAGATCGTCAAGGCAGGGACCAGTCATTTCATAATTATAAAATGCCCGGTATGTTCTTAGATGCTAGATTAATAATTGTTCTGTAAGCGGCAGCAGTATAATCTCACCACACTGAAACAAATATCTACATACTGTGAGGGGTTGGGTACGTTACTTATGTGGTTCTGCCCATGCTCAGTAAGGACTAGCCAGATTTAGGGAGAGTTATGGGTTGAAAAGTGGTTTGTTGAGTTCCTGTATAGCCTTTTGAAGCCAATTTCTATATTAAACGTACCCAAATATTCCTGATTGCATTAACCAATCTCTTTGAAGATTTGTAATCTGGATTTTAAAATGACTGCTATAAACTATGTGGTGTCATACCCATGTTGGTCCTATGATATTAGAGAAAGGTAGGTGAGGTAATATGTTTTTTTTAACCAACTTCTTTTGATGAAAGATGAGCTTTCAAGCTGACACGGAGCTCTTTTTCGGTTCTAAGAAACATACTCAGTATCATAGCTTAAATACAAGGTGGAACAGATTGGTATAAAGTAGGTAATGTATATCTGAAGGGAACATTCAAGGTGTTAATGGTCTGCTTACCGAGTCACTAAAGCACTCCGTGAGGATATTTAAATGGTCAGAAAATGATCACCTGACAATGTCAAATCTTAAATTTTTTAAATTGCATTTCATGATTTGGCCACAAGAGTGCACAGTAGGCCACTTGGATTAATTATTGCCATATTTTCTGTATGAAACAGTTGAAAATTAAGAAAAAGAGGCTAGTAAAAGCAAAATCAGGTTAAATGTGTTCTCTTTCCATTTGAAATCTCTGTATAATACGATTTATTGCATATATAATTTATAGTGCAGACACAAAAGGATTTTGAGAGACATCAGACTGAAGAATAACCTATTTACAGTATGAAATATAGAATGTTTAGATTGAGCATTCAGTTTAATGTAGTTTATTTGCATTAGTCAGAATAAATAAACGGGTTGTTTAAAAAAGATCCATCAGCAGCACAAAGAGAGGTATAGTAACAAGTGCATATAAGAAATAAAATAATTTGAAATAGTCTGCTAGTTTTTATAGGTAAGAGCACAACACATGTTAATTTCCTGATATTTAAATTTAGTGTAATAAAATATATACAAACTTCTTTTTCATCAGCAGAGGGAGTCCAAGGGGAGAAGAGGAAACGAGATCCTGAAGATGAGGGCGAGGAAGATGATGATTAAGTCACTATAGAATCAAATAGGACCAGACTCTTAAGTTACAGAATACGCAATAGTGATCATGCAGATCTGTATGTCTCCATGTACCATAGATGTCCTTACAGAAGATAACATGTTCACTTTTTATAGGAAAGGTGTGGTTTTACTATTTTTGCCCCTTTTATCATTCCAAATAAGATGTAATAGCCTGGTAGTGAACATATGTAGAAAAACCAGTTTCAACCCTATAATCACTGAACCCATTGTCAAGCTTTCTCCTAAAATTTTATTTGGACTTCTTTTGTTTTATACAAGTTTGCTGTGTTTGTCATTATTAGTCCACAATTAAAAAAGATAGACTTTTACATGGGTTTAGTATGACTAATTTCATTTAAGATTTTAAAGTTACATATAAATTAAAATCAAAGATGCTGTAAAGTGATAAAGTCAAGTCTATTTCAAGTGAAAAGTTGGTTATATCCAATTGATCTGACACGTGCAACTTGGAATCAACTTGATTATTTTCACTTTTTTAAAAAAAGTAATCTGTGAATTATTTGGGGGGAAGATAAGCTTATGCCCTCTTTTATTATGTTGGTATTTAGGAGGAAGGTTTAAGTTTTAAGGCCTAGTTTCCATGTTTATTCTGAACATCAACTGTGTGCTTGGAGGACTTGCTGGATATGTCTGAAGATGTGTATTAGCTCTCATGCTTTAATTGAATTGGTGGAGATGTGGCATCCTTCTTTCTCCAAAATGTTTAGTCGCTGAATTAAAAAAGATATTTCAGACAAACTGAAAAACAATCCAAAGTTTTAAACAGGCTAACCAAAACTCCCTTTCCCTCTTATTTGCTCAACTTTCACTCACCTGGCTCTTGTTATATTGTCATGTATTAGTTCCCCAATGATCATAATCTTTGAGGTGAGACAGGACCTGCATTTCTAATGCAAAAACAAGCAGGTATCCCCATCAAACACACTTCTAAATTTTAAGGAAAAAGCCTTTATACATTTTATAAAGCAAAAAATGAGTGTGAGCTCAGTTCTCTCATCTTTGCAGGTGAACTTTTTGAATTTTTGTATCTGGTTGTAGCTAGATCATTAAAGGCCCTATTTCAGCAGTAAATAGTTCTTATCTTTCTATCTTGAAAATCTGTAGGAATGTGTTCTACCACATGTATTCGGCTGCAAGTGCAGGAGACGTGCAAACCAGTCTTTTCTCTGGCAGACTGTTAATTGTGATTGGCAGATTTTAATAAATCCTGACCTAACAGACATTCTCACTTTCCATTTGAGCCAATGCAAAATATAAATTCAGACACACAGTGCTCCTCTTTTTGCAGTTGTAATTTAGATTTCAAACAAGGTATCTCAGTGCAACACTAACATTGTTTCAGATCCTCAACCAAATATCTCACACAGTTTTATTCAAGATACTCTATTTTTTTATTATATATCTTTCTTGGCTGACAGTAATTGTTTAAACTGGGGAAAGATATCAGGGGTATTTCCTGGACTTGTATAGTGGGGTCACCCATATATCACAGTTACTTGTAAATATTTAATAAGGCATTTCACACGCCAGCAAACTTTAAGGCCATGTCTACACTGTGAGTAAAGGGTGTGATTTCCAGCTTGTATACGCATACCTGTGTTAGCGATCATTGAGACAGCATGACTTTGAATAGTATTTTAAGCGTGGCTCAGCTGTGCTGAGTATGTACCCATAGGGCTAAATGAGTTTGTACTCAGCCTTGCTAAACCATACTGTTAACTCCCTGTGCTACCATGGCTGAATTACTGAGAATCACACTCCTAGCTTGCATAGGCAGAGCCTAAATGTGATACATGATTCCTAAATCAAGTTTAAGACAAACCGCATGAGAAAAGAAGTCCACAAAGCCCAATTTCTTGTTTTTTCCCTCAATAGAGCCTTAAATCATAGTCCATGTGGTTGTAAAGCATAACCAACTTTTAAAAGCATTTGAATGGAATTTATAAGTCAGTTGGCAAAAGATCTGGAAAAAAATTAAATGGGTTAACATTTTAAATAGAGATCTGTAAAGATACTAGAAAAAGTATCTTTAAATGGATATCTGTAAAGATACTTGGCAAAACAACATTTGCAACCACAATCTATGTTCCCATGTTTGCTGTATGAATATTAAACGAATTTTAAAAAATTAGTTAAATGCACACCCTTTTTGTCATGGAGGCTCTGTGTTCAAAGCAGTTGCTTTGTATTTATCTTTACTATCTCAAAGTTTTCCCCATGTTTGTCTTTGAATGTTAACTTTTTTAGTCGAAGCAAATGCTAAAATCTTCCTATTTACAAATATGTACTTAAAAACCTCTCAATATAAAGACTATATTTAACTGTCTTGTACTGAGGCATACACAAATTGTATGAAATACAGAGTTAAACTGAAATTAAATTATTTAATGAGATTTTTGTTGGAAATTAGTGAAGCTATCAACAGTCTTGTTTCAATCAACAAGTCGGCATTAAATCATCCAATGTTATAAAGGTTAAACTATTTTTAATTGTCCAAAGACAATTAAAGACATAAAACATGCAGGTTAAATTTTTTTTCAAACAATTTACAATGTAGTGCATCAGCTGCTGGTGACAAGAGTCAGAGCCTCACATGCAACTCTGACTTTCTAAGTAACTTTGTCTTTTCCACAGTGTTACCATTTTAAATATAGTTCCACATTTGCCAGTCACCTTGACATGTAAACAAGATAGCATAGCTTTTTTTTTTAAGTTAACACATAGAGACATAGAGCCTCCAGATAATTTTTGAAACTTTTTTGCTTGGTGGGTGGTCTCTTCATGCAAATATGTAGGGGTGGGTTTTATATTTTGTAGAGGTTTTTGTCCTATTTTAATGCTCTTTGTATGGCAGTATGTATATAGTGTGTTCAGTTCCTTATCAAACCCCTTCCTTAAAAACTTTGAAGTACTGATTTTGTGCAACTGTGTTTTGAATAAAGCCATGACAGTGTTAAATAAAACAAAACAAAAAAATCCTGCAGCACTCTTCTTATGATTTTTAGTTGTAACAATGTTTCTGCCCCCATGTGTGCTGTAAAATTTTAAAGTTTTTCAAACTGAATTATTTCAAATAAATTGAAATGTATTGTTGTATTGGATTAATTTTCTAGAATATAGCTTCTATTCAGTAGCTGCATTTTTTTTGTTTATATTGGAGAAGAATAAGTAGAATTTGCTATTTCCCGGTATCGTTCTTAGTTAAAATTACACTTTATTTTAATTATACCCACAATTACCTGTCCTCATAAAGTTGTAATACCATTCTGAGTTTTAAAATATATTAAGTGGTGTTCATGTCACTTGGGTTGTCATTGGGTGAAGGGAAATCAATTTTGCCTTGTATAATACAGTAATATCTAGCAGTTAGCACTTTTTGCAATAGAATTTTGAATTCTGTATCTGAGAATCAAGTAACTAATCTGTGAAAGGATGATTCCAAGAAGGCAAAAGACTGACATACTGATAGCTCCTACATACAAAAACATTGGTAGCTCCTATATACAAAGACACTATTTGCTACACCCCATATTGTCACTATCACAGAAGACTACCAAGCATCATATGAAAAAAACAACAAATGGTCTGGTAGCACTTTATAGACTAACAAAACATGTAGATGGTATCATGAGCTTTCGTGGGCACACCTCACTTCTTCAGATGACTGGAATTATGAGTAGGGGATACGAAAGCTCATGATACCATCTACATGTTTTGTTAGTCTATAAAGTGCTACCAGACCATTTGTTGTTTTTTTCTGTAACAGACTAACTTGGCTACCCCTTGAAGCTTCATATGGGCTGCCTGAAATAAACTTTTAATAACTTTCTGCAGAATTATATTTCCCTCATCTTAGGCCTCTTATTTTACCAAGAAATTCAGTTGAATTTTGTTGCTGAAAGTTTGCTGACTGAATATGATAATTTTGACACCTGTATAAACTTAAAATGCCAAGAGAATTGAAATGCTTTCCCAGATACACTCAATGCAGAAATGAGCGTATGAATGCTAGCACTGCCTGCCTTCTCTGAAAACTGATGCAATTCAACTACAGCAAATAGATAAATCTAGTTCAGTCCTGTAAAGTAAAATTGATAGAAGGATGACAGTTAAGAGCTTGGACTTTTTAAAAAAGTGGTTACTTGGATATCTCTTGGAACTAAACTAGCTCAATGTGTTACTCTTTCGATATAGGTACACTGAAGTTTCTTTCAGGTATGTCTTTAGAAAGCTTCTCCCTTTACTCTGCAAGGAGCTAGCGATCCCTTTACTTTTATTGTGAGGTTGATCCAGAAAGTAAAAATATTACATTGTGTGCATGTTAGTATATAGAAGAAAATTATTGTGTAGTAGTTTCCCTTTAAATACAAAAATAATGGGAAGACCTGAAACAGTGTTCTGAAGACGTCATGTTTACAGGCTAGTGACCTGTATTAACTTTCTCTTTAGAGTCTAATAAGCCTTTTTAAAAAAATCTTAAAAGAGCTTTTGTTTGCCCTATTATGATGTGATAGCTGCTGCCTGGACACCTTTAGGGAAAGTAGGGTGGTTCCCTGTCAGAGGACAGTTATGTTGGTATTAACTGTAAAGTATGGTGCTTACTCTTAAAGAACAGTTAAGGACTGTTCACAGTAAGGTTTGTAGTGTTACTAATGTCATCCATTTTGTCACAACTTGCATAGGAGCCGGCCTATGTCTACTTTCCCCTCATACTTTCTCTGTTTTACCTCCTCCCGCCCCACTTCTTTTGTCCTAGTCTCTTCTCTACCTTGTGTGACTATGCCCCATATTTTGCTCCCCTGTGGTGCCCTCCCCTTTCCTATGCCTGCTGTTTCTGAGTGGCAGGGCTGTCCCCCATTGTGCGTCTCTCTGTTCCCCCACTGGGTCAGTGCACGCTAACAAGGAGGACATAAAGCAGGCTCTTCTCAGAGATGCCTGTGGCAACTAAAATGGAAGGGGGGGGGCCGCGTTGCCACATCGCTCGCTTGCCCAACCAAGCCTAGGGCTGCCCGAGGCAAGCGCTGATTGGCCCCTGAGCGCGGGAAAGCCGTTATCCACGGGTTTGCCCCAAAGGGGATGCAGGGGCCAGGCAACCACCCGCCGCTGACTGGCTGAAATTTGCCGCAGTTCTTCCCCCTCCCCCTCTGCCTCCAGCCTCGTGCGCAGCCGGCGCGCGGGGATTAAGCGTTGAAGTGACGCGAGCGCGCGGCTCCAACGGTCGCGCCCCGGCCCGCGCGCTGCCCGCCCCGCTATGGCGCAATGATTTGTTTCAGGGGAGGGGTTAAGCGCCCGCCCAGGGGCATAAATTCCACCTTGGAACCTGCCTGTGCGACATAATGTCTGAAAAAATAAATGTATTCCTGTCAGTTTCTTAAAAATATTTGTACTGCCCGCAGAGAAATACACCCCCCCCCCCCAATCCTGAACTTCCTCCTCAAATCTCGACTTGAAAATGTGATTGGTGTTGTGGGAGAGAGTGCCCAAGGGATTGTGTTCAATGGTCATTTCCCTCATAATTTTAAAAGTGTAATTTGTCAGTTGCAGGTTTCACCAAAATAAACATCAAAATTAGGCAATTCTGTCAAGGACACACAATTTACAAAATATTTTCATTCCAAATCCTCTCTGAACACGTGATTTTTGTTGCTATCCCTCTGGGAAACTCAGACCAATCAGGCTATTGCTCCCTTTCCTCTGTTAGATTTAATAAGTACTGGCAAGATGTCATGACTCTGTCACTGTCCCATTTGGGCACTATGGCTTTTATCCCCCCTCGGACAGACACCCTCTTCTGGTTTCTCTTACTTGCTAGCTGTTTTAATCTCTCCCCAGGTAATAATTTACCCACAGGGAAATATTTTAGTGTTCATATAAATAACTGCTGAACCAAATCCTAACCACTCAAAAATCATGAGATTAAAAGAAAATAAGAATTCTGTTTTGGTGGTGGTGTTTTTTTAATTTGTCTTCTGAGGCATTGTACCCTTTAAGGTAATGCTTTCAATCTTTCTGCAACCACAAGTGCTAGAAACATACTTTTTAAAGACAGAATCTGAGATTTGATTCTCGTGTAATCACATAATTCAGGAACTGGGGCTTTAAGAAAAGCACCACATATTGTGAGACTCGTGATAAGGTTTTGAGAACAGGCCACACAAATTAAAGTCTCTCGTGTCCTTGCAAGCAAGATGAGTAGCACATTTTGACCTTAGTAGGAACTGGTTTGGGGGAGAGATGGTTAAAAGAAAATAGGATATATAACTAGTGTTGCTAAATGCAAATGTTAAAAAATTATGATTTGGGCCACAAAATAGTGAAATTGGTGTAAATATAGATTAAAACTAAAATAATATTAACAGGGAGTCCTTAAAGACTAACAAATGTATTTTAATCTTTAAGGTGCCCAGGACTCCTCATTTGTGCTGAAGCAGGCTAATATGGCTACCCCTCTGAAACTTAAAACAATATTGGTTCTATTTATTTTTCTTCTGATTTCTGAGCATTTGTGATGTTCTTCGTTCATATTTTCAGTTTTTTCTTTAGCCATAAGGGTTAGAAACTTTAAATGCAGATCGAGATTCTTCATTAACCACATGCCTCTAGGAGATGGGGCTTTAAAAATATTAGAGTTGTCAACACTATAAACCCATCTATGAAATAGGGACCCTGGACAAAAGCAAGGTCATAAGTGACTAAAAAAGCAAACAGCAAACCCATTCTGTTACTGGAGTTTGATCTGACTTCCTTTCATGATAAACCTAAATTGATTTAAATGAGAGTTTAATTGGCCTCTGGGATATAGGCTAGCTCGGCAAAGAATTTCCTTTCATTTGGTCCTGCTGTTGGAGGTGGTTACTGTTGCTATTCTTGATCCTTCTGCAGAACGTGAGGAATGTGGGAATAAAATGAGGACTTGCCTGCTGTACTGGTCTCAGGGTAGAGGGCTGCTGTCTACTCCAGGCCTGATGCCAATAGGGGAGGAAATGAGGAATAACTAAGTCTTTCACTTGGGACAGAAGAATCTCAAGCATTGTTAGAGACTGGGGATCAACGAACTAAGCAGCAGTTCAGAAGAAAAGGACCTGGGGATTACAGTGGATGAGAAGTTGGATATGAGTCAACAGCGTGCCTAGGGTACGTCTAGACTACACCTCTCTGTTGACAGAGAGATGTAGATTAGGCACGTCGAAGTTACTAATGAAGCGGGGATTTAAATATCCCGTGCTTCATTAGCATAAACATGGCCACCGCTTTTTTCCAAAACGGAGCTTTTTCAGAAAAAAACCAGCAGTCTAGATGGGGATCTTTCAAAAAATAAACCCTTTGAGGTTTACAGGATCTTTTGAAAAAGGGTTTATTTTTCGAAAGATCCCCGTCTAGACTGCTGTGGGGTTTTTTTTCAAAAAAGCTCCATTTCGAAAAAAAGTGGCGGCCATGTTTATGCTAATGAAGCACTGGATATTTAAATCCCCGCTTCATTAGCAATTTCGATGTGCCTAATCTACATCTCTCTGTCGACAGAGAGGTGTAGTCACGCTAGATACAGCCTTTGTAGCCAAGAAGACTAATGGCATATTAGGGTGTATTAGGAGCATTTCCAGCAGATCTAGATAAGTTATTATTCCCCTTTATTCGGCACTGGTGAGGCCACATCTGGAGTACTGTGTCCAGTTCTGGGGCCCCCACTATAGAAAAGATATGGACGCATTGGAGAGGGTCCAGTGGAGGGCAAGCAAAATGATTAGGGGGCGGGAACACATGACTTACGAGGAAAGGCTGAGGGATTTGGGCTTATTTAGTCTGCAGAAGAGAAGAGTTAGTGGTGTGGGGGGAGTTGATAGCAACCTTCAACTTCCTGAAAGGCGGTTCCAAAGAGGATGGAGAGAAGCTGTTCTCAATAGTGATGGACAGCAAAACAAGGAGCAATGATCTCAAATTACATTGAGGGAGGTCTAGGTTGGATATTAAGAAAAACTATTTCACTAGGAGGGTGGTGAAGTACTAGAATGGATAATCTAGGGAGGTGGTGGAATCTCCATCCCTAGAGGTTTTTAAGTCAAGCCCTGGCTGGGTTGATTTAGTTAGGGTTGGTCCTGCTTTGGGCAGGGTTCTGGACTCGATGAGCTCCAGAGGTCTCTTCCAGCCCTAGGATTCTATGATTCTAAGTGAGTTCTGCTACACCGAAAGAAGAGATGAAGAGTTTAGGCAAGTTTGTGAGTAAAAAATCCTGGCAGAGCTCCTAGCAATGCTTGGAATTTAATGCCTGCATCAAGAGCAAAACATTTATCAAATTACATGTATCATGTAATTGCAATTTGTCATATGGATAACACAATTCAACGTTCCATTTTTATTAAAATACACAAAATGTACATACATTCGTGAGAATGGGAATGGCTCCAGATTGCTAGCAGGACAGACTAACATATCTGAGAAAGGAGTTGTGAGAGTACTGAAGTTCACATGGATCCAATACCCTACTTAATCACAAGAATGGAGCAAGCTGGTACTGTAGAGAGAGATGATACTATGTTGTGTGCATAGCTTCATGATCTGCATTAGTTGGTCAGTGGCCAGTCACCTTCAAAAATGGGATTTTATTGTGTTGTAGCATTAAGTTTCTAGGGCTGGTGATTTTGCCTGGATACCGACAGTCATTTAACCCCATGGTGTCCATGATAGTGGCTACTGCTTCAGCGAAATAGCCACACTTAACCAGCCAAATATCCACATTATTCAAGTCAAATAGCTACACTGAACTGGCTAAATAGCCATATGTGGCTAGTGGCTAGTATGTTGGACACCATGGATTTAAATCATAGTGTATGTTAAACTTCAGTTCTGGTCTTCTACCTTGACCATGCCCCTTTTAAAAAAAAAATCACTGAGATGAAGAAAACCTATCCTCATGCTTCTTAACTTGCCTGCCAAAAATGAAGGAAGATCCAAAAATAAACTTAATGGACACCAGGACAAATGAAAAGAAAACTACATATTACATAAAAACTGGCATCTTCTGGCACTGGGGAAAGAGAGCTTATCCCAGAAAATGAAATGGATTCAGACTACATATTTATTTTTGTGTTGGAGAGAAAAGTTACTTTTGCAATCTTTATGTGGTGCTTTAAAACAATATACATGATGTGTTGTAACATTTGCTAGTGCTTCTTTCAACAATAGCGACAAGGAGTCCTGTGGCACCTTATAGACTAACTGAAATGTAGGAACATAAGCTTTCGTGGGCAAAGACCCACTTCGTCAGATGCATGTCTTTCAACAATAAAGATCAATTCAGGTTACAAATTTGCATCTATGCATTGTTGACAAGTGGTTAGCAAAATGAAAGTTACTTGAATTTCACTCTCTGAAACACTGTCTAATCACTCACATGCAGAACAGAAGGGTAAATGGGAGAGGGCCTGTGTTCTGCTATTTAGAGATTAGGATTCTAATTTTTCTGCAGCATACAGATCACATGAGAGTGGAATGTGAATGGGAAAGTTACAGCAGAATAATAAGCAGAAAACATTTTGAATGGGACAGGAATAAAAGTATTTGGAAACTAATTGGTAAGAGGAAAGAATGCTAAGGTAGTGCATTTGAACAAAGACTAATAAAAAGGAACAGGATGTGAAGCAAAATCAAGACAGTGGTAAGAATGAAACAGAGCTAATGAGTAAGGGTGAGACAATCTGAATGATGAACAGTGAGGTGTGAGAATTTAACACAAAGTAAGAGCTGAGCAGGGAAAGAAGGAAACAGGAAGGTTGGGAGAATGGTAGACAATGTCAATATATAGTAGAAGGGAGTAACCAAAAAGGAAGGCATGAAAAAGTGATAATACAGTTTGGATGGGAAGAAAGGAATGGAGTAGGCCCGGTAACACAAAATTGGAGAAGTCTCAGAGGGGAGAGATAATTCAGCAAAGAGAGGGAAGGAATAAATACGGCTGTATTGAGCACTCAGTGAAAAATAATTTGGTTGAATATACAGTAACTGTTGCAAATATTTCCGGCACAGTTCTGGCCTTGGTTACCCAAGTGCATTTCCCATTACATAAATTTTCTTCCATCCTCCCAGTATCTGTCTGCTCCATTCTTGCAAACAGGAAAGAAGAAGAAAAAAACTAAATAAATAAGTAGGAGAAATCCATCTTTGCAAATGGTGTTTTCTTTTGCATAAAAAAAGAACAAAATATGTTTTGAAATTTTTCTGCTATAAGGACAGCATTAAAATATTAAAGACACATGAAAATATTTAAGACCACCTAAATAGGAGCAAATTACACAATTAGAAAATTGGTAAAATTAAAGGGAATATTCCATGGTTTTGAAAATTAATTTTATAACATTGAGTATACAATTCAATATAATAAAAATTGAAACTGGTTTTAAAATCTACAACTGCTGGGTAATTGTATATCATAATTAACAAAGGATAGAAAACATTTAAGTATCAAAAGAAAGTATTTGGAAAATGTATCAAGTAAGATTTCTTATGAATCTCCTTCTAAACTATGCAACTTTCCTTTTTCACTCAGGCCGCAAGATTGCTTATCAGGTAAAATCTTTTTTATTATTAAAAAGGTTATATTAAAACATAGTTGTAATTACTTAATAGTTGTAATCAGAGAAGTGACTATTGAAAACCTACACCTTCTTACTCTAAATTTCTGCTTCCTGTGCACTTTAAATTTCTATTTCTTTATTTCATGGCCACTGCAGAGCCAATACAGTTTTACAGGCAGTCCCCGGGTTACATGGATCCGACTTACATCGGATCCCTACTTACAAACGGGGTGAGGCAACCCCGCACTAGCTGCTTCCCCCCAGCAGACCAGGGAGACGCGGAGCAGCTTTTCTCAGCAGACACCTCAGCTTGAGAATAAAGGACTGAGGAAAGTGAGGTGTGGGAGAATAAAACTGAGCTCTGGAGAAATGTTTGGCTAGAGTTTCCCCTACAATATGTACCAGTTCCAACTTACATACAAATTCAACTTAAGAACAAACCTAGAGTCCCTATCTTGTACGTAACCCGGGGACTGCCTGTATAGGGAGAATATATCTGAAAAATGCTATTATAGTAAAAATAAAATAGACACTCATGTCAAATTGTGGTCTCCCCTATGTAACTCTCCCTCAAGTATGTCCACATCCAATGTCCTCAGTATATATCAAAATGTTTTATTATCAACACTGTGACCTGGAAATCCAACTATTATTACTTTCTTCTCCTTACATAATCACTAACTAGTACAAAACATCCGAAACTCAGAATTTAACTCATAATTCTGTTGACAACGCATATAGTTCTTTCAAATACAGGCAGTCCCCGGGTTGCGTACAAGATAGGGACTGTAGGTTTGTTCTTAAGTTGAATCTGTATGTAAGTCGGAACTGGCGTCCAGATTCAGCCGCTGCTGAAACTGATCAGTTTCAACAGCAGCTGAATCTGGACGCCAGTTCTGACTTACATACAGATTCAACTTAAGAACCCCAGGCATCCCCAAGTCAGCTGCTGCTGAAACTGATCAGCGGCTGATTCCAGGAAGCCCAGGGCAGGGGCTTCCTGTAGTCAGCCACTGGTCAGTTTCAACAGCGGCTGACTTGGGGACGCCTGGGGCAGAGCAGCTGGGGTGCTGCTGGGTTGGTCCAGTAGCACCGCCGCTCCTCGGCACTACTGGACCAACCCAGCAGCACCCAAGCTGCTCTGCCCCAGGTGTCCTGATTCAGTCGCTGCTGAAACTGACCAGCAGTGGCTGAATCAGGACGCCTGGGGCAGACCAGCTGGGGTGCTGCTGGGTTGGTCCAGTAGCGCCCAGAGCGGCACTACGGGACCAACCGGCAGCGCTCCAGCTGCTGTACCACAGGCGTCCGGAGCAAAGCCGTGGAGCACGGGGGCAGCGGGACAGCCCAGATGCGCTGTGGCTGTCCTGCTGCCCTTGGGCTCTGCGGCTTTGCTCTGCTTTGCTCCCCGTCTCCCTGGTCTGTTGACCAGGGAGACAGGGAACAAAGCAGAGCAAAGCCGCAGAGCACGTGGGCAGCGGACAGCCCAGACGCATCTGGGCTGTCTGCTGCCCGCGTGCTCCGCCGCTTTGCTTCCTCTCCCTGGTCTGCTGGAGACCAGGGAGAAGGGCCCCGTTCGTAACTGCGGATCCGACATAAGTCGGATCCGCGTAACTCGGGGACTGCCTGTATTTGTTAGTCTCTAAAGTGCCACAGGACTCCTCATTGTTCATCTACTATTGAAATTCAGTAGTGTTTAACAGCATGCAACAATAATACTTAAGCTTAGTAAAGGAAGTGGAAAATACCTTATATAAGTGAGATAGACAGAATAGGAGTATCTATATTACAATTTATTTAGGATGTCAGGGCTAACATGCATTAGTAGAATAATAATGGGATATTTAACAGTAAGTTGCCTCGCAGAGGACTGGGGGGAGAAAAGGCCCTGCAGACTAGTAGAGAGAGAAAGCCTCGCTGGATGGAACTTTCTGCCCTGAGCCCCTCCTTATTCCCCAGTCTTCACTCTTGCACATATCTCCAGCCCCTTGTCCTGAGCCACTCCTCAACACCCTCACTCTGGCTACATCTATACTGCAAGCCTCTTGCGGAAGAGTAAATGCAAATGGAGCGCTCATTTTCAAAAAGGCACCATCTACACCACTTTTTGCGCAAAAAGGAAAGGAAGAGGAAATGCAAATAAGAGCGCTGCATCGGCAAATGAGCGTTCCATTCGCATTTGTTCTTCCACAAGAGGCTTGCAGTATAGACGTAGCCCCTAACTCCTGAACCACCCCATGTTCCCAGCCTCCTGCCCTGCCCCCCACATCTCCAAGGCCTTACTCTCACTCCTGCACCGCCCATACTCCAAAACCTCTGTCCTGAAGGACCCAGGCAACGCCAGGTCACTCTTCTAGTATTAGAAATTTAAAGACGAATACCACTTTCAGAAGGTTCCTGAGCTTTCTCACATCCAAATTCTGGCTTAGTACTTTTACTATTATTCTGTCAGATTTCACAATTGCTACTGAATTTAGATTTTTGATAGTTGTATTTTTTTTGGAATGAAACATATTCACTACTGCACTCAGAAGTGTAAACATAGTATTTCCTGAATCACTTATGTTTTTTAAAGGTCAGATTAACACCAATTGACAGCTTTAAAACTGATTCAATGAAGTCAAGAAGATCTAAACCCGATATTATCATAATGCCAAAGGAACCAGGTAAAAGTAGATCATATTGTTCTTCTCTGAAACTATCAGTACAAGATTTAATGATCTGAAGACTAAAATTGGTAGGAATATCTAAATCTCTTTTGTACCTGTTTCATTTGCATAAGCACTCTTATTAAAGATAATACTGTATTGTGTTAACTTTTTTGTTTATTCTATTAACAGTTGCTTGGAACTTTGATGCTTCTTAATTATAGGGAGTCAAATAGCACTGACTAACTCCAAACACGGTGCTATTCAAGTGAGGGCCTTCTCTTGTTCTGAGTAACAACTGTTTGTTCTGTGGTGATTCTGAGATGTAGCTAAGGATTAGTTTAAGCTTCTTAATTGTATTAAGATTACAAAACTGTGTTTTGGTGAATTAACTCAGGACTCTTGAAATCTAGATACTGATTGGTATCTAGATTTTACTAACTAAAATAATAATTTATTATTTTAGTAAAATTATGACTTAGTAAAGTTATGACTTTAAAATGCTTTAAAGATTAGCCTTACAGCCTTTTGTGGGACTACACAAGTATCTTGAGATATTATGGACTTTGTGTAAGCCAGCCAGCACACATTAGAGCAGTCTCATTTATGCTAGAGGTCTAGCCTGGCACAGAACAGTCCCATTGTACATAAAGCAGGCAGCACTGTTGTGAAATGAAACTACAGTTTAGAAACATTATGACATACAATTGTTAGTAGAGTGATCTTGATGTGAACATAAACATTGTTATTCAAGAAGTGAAACGTTGCAAAGGCAAATTGTCACTTGATGCTACTGCCTTATTCTGAGCAAATTGTGCCTACTTATGGTAGAGCCCTTAGGATGGGACTACACTTAGGGTATGTCTACACTACAGCACTAATTTGAACTAACTTAATTCAAATTAGTTAATTCGAACTAAGCTAATTCGAATTAGTGCATCTAGACCTAAAAACTAATTCAAATTAGCATTTTGCTAATTCGAAATAGCATGTCCACATTGAGTGGACCTTGAACCGAAGTTAAGGCTGGCCGGAATGATTGGAGTGTGGAGCTGCTGCCTCAGGCTAGCAGAGGGCTGTGCTAAAAGGGACCCAACCCCCACTTTGAACAGCCAGTTCTCAGGATTCCCCACTTTCTTGTCTAACTTGATGAGGGACAGCAAAGCAGTCCTGACTTGGAGTGCCCTGAGTGCCCTCACTCGGCACATCACAGCACTCGGCCATCATCCCAGCTGCACTTGCCGCAGGCTGCCACCTGGGGGGGTTAATTGGGGGGCTGTCAGGATCCAGGAGGCCCTGCAGGAAAGCTTCCACCCCGAGGAGCCCGCAGAACCACCCCAGTCCTCCCCATTGGTGGCTCATGCCCCATTCCTCCCTCACCTTCTTCCACTTACCCTTCCCTAGCCCCCCTTCCTAATGTAAAAAATAAAGGATTCGTGTGTTCGAAAATAGAAACTCTTTATTCAACAAAACTGGGGGGGGGGGGGGGGGATTAACCTCTGGGGAGACTGGGAAAAGAAGGTGGGAGAGGGGAAGAGAGAGGGTGGGAGAGGGGAGGTGCAAACCTGGGATGAGGGAGCTGGAAGGGTGAAGCCAGGGGAAGAAGGAGGAGGGGAAGTATAAAACTAGGGTATGCCATATCTTCAGTACTGTGTACAGATGTGGTCTTCTCACCTCAAAAAAGATATTTTGGCCTTGGAAAGGGTTCAGAAAAGGGCAACTAAAATGATTAGGGGTATGGAACAGGTACCATATGAAGAGAGGCTAAAGAGACTGGGAGTTTTCAGTTTAGAAAATAGGAGACTGAGGGGGGATATGATAGAGGACTATAAAATCATGAGTGATGTGCACAGGGCGAATAAAGAAAAGTTCTTCATTAGTTCCCATAATATAAGGATTAGAGGACACCAAATGAAATGAATGGACAGCAGGTTTAAAACTAATAAGCGAAAGTTCTTCTTCACACAGCATATAGTAAACCTGTGGAACTCCTTGCCACACGAAGCTGTGAAGGCTAGAACTATAACAGAGTTTAAAGAGAAGCTAGATAAATTCATGGAGGTTGGGTCCATGGAGTGCTATTAGCCAGGAGGTAGGAATGGTGTTCCTGGCCTCTGTTTGTGGAAGTCTGGAGATGGATGGCACAAGACAAATCACTTGGTCATTTTCTTCGGTCCATCCCCTCCAGGGTACCTGGTGTTGGCCGCTGTCGGCAGACAGGCTACTGGGCTAGATGGACCTTTGGTCTGACCCAGTACGGCCATTCTTATGTTCTAAGCTCAGGTCTCAGGGTCGGGGGTCTCACTGGACCATCTTGATTTTCATGCAAACCTGCTCCTGGGTTAGCATATGGCCCTTGGTGACCAGGCTGGCAGCTATCCTGCCCTAGATGGCTGCATTCCTGTGCCTAGTGCGGAGGTCGTGGATGTTGGAGGCCTCCCCCCAAACCTCGAAAAGGTCCACGCTCTCCGCACTAGACCATGCGGGCACCCGCCTCCTGTGGCCCCGGGCAGGCTCCTGGGAGCTGCCAGCCCGGTCCTGGGAAGAGGCGGAGGGCTGGGTGGCAGCAGGTGGCTGGCTCATGCCATGCCAGGTGCAGGGTCTGCTGGCTGGGTGCTGGCAGGCTTGCAACTGGCATGAGCATTATAGCCAGACCATGCCCCTTTAAGGGCTCCGGGGCCGGGAGGGGGGGCAGAAAAGTTTCCCTGGTTTGGCCCAGAGTGGCCATCAGGGCAACCTGGGAAGGGCTAGCCTCCAACTAGTTCGAATTAAGTGGCTACACATCCCTTAATTCAAACTACTTTAATTCGAACTAGGCGTTACTCCTCGTAGAATGAGGTTTATCTAGTTCGAATTAAGCTCTCCGCTATTTCGATTTAAGTTTGAACTAGCGGTTTTCATGTATAGACTCTATGAAAGTTAATTCGAACTAATGGCTGTTAATTCAAATTAACTTTGTAGTGTAGACATACCCTTAGGGACTTATTTCAAAATAACTCCCCTTATTTTGAAATAACAAGTGGAGCATCCACATTACCAAGCCCACTATTTTAAAAATAACAGGCTGGTTATTTTGAAATAACAACTCCTGCTTTCCATGAGGAATAACGCTTATTTTGAAATAGTTATTTGGGGAGTTATTATTTCGAAATAAATTATTTCAAAATCATTTCCTAGTGTAGACATGCCCTTCTTGGTCTATTTCTCTTATTTTGTGGTGATACTTTTTGTGGAGCTTGTCAGGCCAATAAAGTATTACTGAATTGACATAAATTAAGTGAACTGATTTTGGCTGCCTGTCTGTATGACAGGAGCGTTACAATATTGATGGATGGGAAGTGGAAAAATAAGGGTGAGATAAGCTTTCCGACAGGAGGAGATGGAACTGCAAGGGAAGATGCCAAGGATAGCCATGGGGTATGAAAGTGGGATTCTTAGAGTCCTGCTGTGACTTCTTATCCTTAATCTGTAAATCCAGACTGCAGCTTTTATCTAATACAGTCTAAATCAGCTTCACTGTAGTAAAATGCCTTCTCTATCTGTAGTAAACAAAATACCTTCTTTACTTTAATGTAAAATGCATTAATCATCAAATATGTTTGTTGTCAATACCAAGCATAAATTGAAATAATTGTGGAATAAACCTCACTTTATTGTGCACATGTTAAATTAAACATATATCTTTTACTAATTAGTTTTACATTTCTCATTTGTAGCAATATTAAGTAAGGGGGATATGAAGAAATGCTATAACATCTGTGTTCATTAAAAAGATAATACTTTAAAATGCTTCTAATTTTATTAAATCTATTCAGTGGAATCACTTAAAGCTTTTATAAAAAATTAAATATTTGATCCCATTAAAAAGCATTGTTAGTCTGGGAAGTAATATTTTGGTTTTCTTATAGAACTATTTAAATAAATTCACACTAACTACATTTTTAAGATGTGTTTTACTGTGGAATAATGACTAGCACCTCCATAATATATATTAAAGAGGCTAACCTAGTTGATGTTGCATGGTTCTGAACCCCTTTTTAATGTCCTGGTAGAGTGCCCTTTTATCCAGACCATGTTAAAACATTTGAAAATGTTCAAAAGTATTCTAAACAAGTATACTTTATCAAGTAATTTCCAAAAATGAATGTATATTCAAACTATTGTTTATTTCATGTGGTTAGTGCATTCCTTTTATAGTGGTTTTTAATTATAACTTATTCCAATAGAGGAATTATTGACATCACATATGCACCAGAGCAATGAAGAAATTAATCAAAAGATGTTGAAGATTCTGCAAGATTTGGAACCAGCAGAAGTAATACCTAGGAAACTGTTAGCTTTGAAGGTAAGAATGGAAAGTTATATATACAGTAAAACCTGTGTTATCCTGCACGCTCGGGGATTAGGGCATTCCAATTATCTAAAAATTCTGGTTATCTGAGGGTCCCATCAACCTAGGAAAAACCAATGGACAATAATAGTAAAACTCAAGTTTTTAATATTGGTAGTTTTATAGTATGTGAGGCAGTTGATCTCACATTTCTATTTTGAGTTAAAGATTATTAGTACTTCATAAATAAAAAATTGTTAAGCCAATCATAGTAAACCAAGCCAGGCCTGTGCACCTGAAGATGTAACAGTACTGTGGCTGGGGGCAATGCCAGTTAACAAAATTTTCTGGTTAACAGAGTGCCAGATAACACAAGTTTCACTGTAGTTAATATAATGCAAAGAGTGATTATTCCACTATTTGGACCAAGCACAGAGGATATATTATGTCTGATTTCCCACATAATTGTGCAGATGAGGGTTAAGTGTGTGTGAGTAGGCTGATTTGGGGACACATTCTCCTTTCACACCCTGGAAGTAATGTAAGGCCATGTCTACATGGGAATGATTTTTCTGTGTAATCTATGGTGCAAACCAGGGGTGCACAACCATCAGCCCTCAGGCCGAATCTTGTCCATTGATCAGTTTCAGCCAGCTTGTGATGCTGAGTGGCAAACACAGGCTCGTCCCATCATGGAGGGAGGCTCTGTGTCTCACACACACACACGCATTGGGGATCTGGTGCCACGAGTGCTGGTTTACCCCACTGCAGGTAGGAAGCCTCAAGCTTTTGGTGTGGGCTCTGGACTGCGATTGCAGTTTTCTGTTGGTCTGTGGCCCATGACAGAAAAAAGGTTTTCACTCTTAAGGTGACCAAATTTCCCTGTGCTGAATTCAGGACACTTGGTACAATTATTTGTAAACAAACAAATTCAGCGGCATTCAGAACTATGTAGTACAAATATTCAAATTAACAAAAGTTGAATGAGTCCTAGTTAAATAGTGCATAGCTAGAGTCTTTTTATTTGCCTTCTCATCTCTAGGGTTTGCATGGTGAGAAGTTTCTCTCTCACTCTCACTCACTGACCTGACCCAACCCTCCCTGTCCAGTGCTCTCCATTCTGTCTGGACCCCCAGGATGGACCTGCCTCTCCTGGCACTTGGAATCACATTTTCTCAAGGCAACAAGTGGGGACCACACAGGTTCACAGGCCCAACTTCCCCTGATCTTTGTGAGGGTTAATCCCAGAAAATGGCCAGCAGCAGCCTTTCAGCACTATGCA
Organism: Pelodiscus sinensis; assembly: GCF_052426305.1. Taxonomy (NCBI): domain Eukaryota; kingdom Metazoa; phylum Chordata; order Testudines; family Trionychidae; genus Pelodiscus; species Pelodiscus sinensis. The sequence goes on from NC_143073.1 coordinate 5,034,830, forward strand.
GGAGGGAAGGGCTTACATTCACAGGAGGGTAGAGGTGGGGGTGGGTGTACGGAGTGCTTTGCCCATGTCTTTACCAAGGGTGGAGTTTCGGGAGGGCAGGGAGAGGGAGGGAGCAGTCATGCGCACCAGAATGTGGCTTGCTTTTTTCCCCATCCCCTAGACTATTAGGGAATGAGGGGAAAATATTAACATTCTGTGCATGCCTCTTACTCCTGGCTGGTGAATGGAGGGGGCAGAGGAGTAAATCATGGAATGCAAGTACTTTCTTCTTGCTCCCTAATAGTCTGGGGAATGGGAAGAAAAGCAAGCCGTGTCCCTCTTGTCCCTGGCTACAGTGTGGGCAGGAAGGAGTCCTAAAGATGCATTGTGCATCATGGTCCGGGAAACCTAACTGCAGGTGACTCACCAGGGCCAGAGAGGTAACCCACCAGGGGAGGGTGATTAGGAGAGAGAGCAGCCCCAAATTTCTGGGGGCAGGATCGAGCTGGAATCAGCATATCTTAAATCACCATCCACACAAGTGCTCCTTTCGGCTTCCCTTATTCCTCATGAAGAGCAGGAGTACGGGCACTGATGGGGGTGCCCATTGAGTTCGATTTAGCACGTCTTCACTAGACTCACTAAATCAAACCCCAGAAGATCGACCGTGGCAGTATTGATCTTACCCATAGTTTAGACAAGCCTTGAGTGAACCACCTTCAAACAAACAAACCAAAAAAGCAGAATTAACCTGTGGTACTCATTACCACAAGCTATCATTCTGGCTAAGAGTATAGCAGGATTCAGTAAAGGAGTAGGGATATGTATATGAATAATGAGAACATCTACAGATACATAAATTAAGGTTTTTTTTACTATGGTTACAAATCTTCATGCTTCAGATTATAACTCAACCACTAATTGATGGATGTCAGGAAGCAGCTTCTCTTGTATTGGGTAACAGTCACTGTCAAAGAGAGGATACTGGACTAGATGAAACATTCTAGTATAACAGTTCCTGGATACTTTTCATGTATAGGTAAATAGTTTGTGAGTTGCAGCAGATAGCATGTGTGCGCACACACACGCACCCATAAAATCATACACATATGCACTATGGAACACACTAAAATTTATCTTTTTTCTTTTTTAGAATCTTCAGGAGATCATTGCTCAGAAAAAGGAAAATACTTATGTATACTCAGATGTTTCAAAGAAGATTAGGCAGACTTCTGAAAAAAGAATACCTTTGAAAAAAAGAAGGAAGAGATTAATTATAGCAAAGTCAATACTAAGGGCTGCAAGAAATGATAGTTGGATATTCAGAAAATATAATAAAACACAAATATGTGTGATAGAAAACAAACAGACCAGGAAAGGCAATATTCAGAAACAAGATAGGAATATAAAATTTAGAAATCAGAACCAAACTCCTAAATGTGTCAGAGGATTATTATATCTTGGTGCTAACAAAGCTGAAAACCAACAAACATTAAAATATACTAAAAATAATAAAAACAGAAAAGCTAACTGGAGAAAAAATAACTCAACTAGTAATGCCAAGAAAGAGCAAATGTTAGTACTGAAGGAAAGAAGAAAAAGAGAAATACACATACAGAAAAGAGTAAAGGTTTTTAAAAATCCAGTAGATCATGATAACTCATCCATCTGTTTCTCAGTTTATGTTACACTAGATACTGTTCAGAGTAAATTATCAAAAAGACTAAGGAGAAACCTAATTGGTTTTAGAAGAAATACAAGAGAAACATCTTTGAATAATTTCTTGCAGAAATTTGGTGATTTTCTTAAACACCTTCCAAAACACAAAACACTTGGTAATGAAAAAGTTACAGGCATTGATATTAGTATTAAAATAAAAAAATCCCGAAATGACTCTCATTTTCCCATACGAACACAAAAACCAAACATAAATATTTTAATATTATCAAAAAGTACTTCTCAGCCTCCAGGAATACTGTCCATCCCAAAACATATGGGAACAGCTGAAAAGAAAAGAAAGATGTCACATGAGAAACCTTGGAAAATTCCTCATTCTGTTTCTTTGCATAAAATAAAGCATAATTCTGAGCATAAATTCAAACTCAATACTTTTAAAACAAATGAACAGAATAGTAAACAATAAAGCAGATAAAGATATTGAAATGGGAATGGTAGAAAAATCTATGGACACAAAATTACAGCTTTCATTAGGTTTTTAAAAAACTATGTAAAATATAAAAGTTTCTAAAATTCACCATAAAATAGTAAATGTAGAATTGATTACTACAAAATCCCCAAATTCACAGTAAATTTGAGAATACCATCATGATGTCAACTCATTTTAAGAGACAAAGGCAAGTAATTGGCACAGAAAGGAAGCAAATACTGCTAGCTTAGTTACTCATTTGAAGTTGTCAGAAACAGTAAAACACATACCAAACAATCCTATCAGCAGATCGAAACAAATGTAACTTGGCCACATACATGAACTGCTAAGAAAATTAAAGACATTCATTAGGATTTTTCCACAGCAGATGCTGAAGCAAGCACAAGAAAATATCCAACGTTTAACCAAAACTTTTGTTCAAACCCCTTCAGAAACTCCTTAATATGCCTCAATTTAAAATATTCAGGAATTTTTTTAAAAATCTAATGAAATGTTGATAAAAGTATAACAGTGTTGAAGTAAACAAAATTCTCATATTGCAAGTTGGCAAGAAAAAAGCAAAGTTAAGCTCCATAAAAAATATCTTCAATTTAGTTTTAATCTGTAGTAGAGAAGGAAAAGAAACTTTGAAAAAAATGTGGATTTGAACTTTTACTAGAAACAAATCATTAGTTTGTTTAATAAAAATAAAAATTCTTCATGCTAGTGTTATTCAGTGAAAAGGAATTCAAATATTTTAACCACCAAAATCAAATATTAGAAGTTTGTTAGCCTTTAACGATACTTTATTAAAATGTGGCTTTCTATAGCTAGACTTTTAAGTTTATATTCAAATATATTGATTCTCCATGTTTATTCACATGAGCATGTATATCAAGCATTATATCAAGTATGTACAGTAGCCGAAGTTACTTTGCATAAACAGTAAGCAAGTCCATTAAACAACATTGCATAAGTGTAGACTCTAAAAAGGCTGATGACCATTTGGACTCTATTCCAATATTTTCACTTGCATATCATTGACTTTCTTTTTGTCTTTGTAATTTCTGCACAGGTCAGTGGGCCAAATTCTGGCACTGCAAAATAGGCAGCCTCCAGAAAACCCACAGCCAGAAAAGGGAGCACAAAGTAGAAGATCACTATTGCTCTCAGTCACAATCAAAAAGTGGTTTCCTCACAGACTTTCCATGACCAGAGCTGCAGAAGGTGCTTTATAAGTCATGATCTAAAAGTCAGGAAATATGATTGAGATGTCTATCCATGTATGCTCACTGATGTGGACATGCCTTCCACTCGGCCCCCTCTATAGACAAGACTAGAAATAGACTGTCAGAAGGAATTGTGTCTAGGATGAATGTTGACTGGAATACACATTTACATTAATGCTAAACTACAAGGGCAATTAGTGAAATAATTACTCTTAATATTAGTATAAATGAAATAATACTATATTGAGTCAAAGTACACAATCACATGTATAATGTTAATTCTTGAAATCAAGAGTGTTAATTAGTCCTCAGTGGGAAGGCCACTTTGAAAAATGAAGGGGCATATGCTGAATATTCATTCAATTTTTTCCCTAAGATAGTGCTGAATGGAGTTTAATTCTAACCAAACATCTTAGCAATATTCTGATAACTTGCTATCAAGGACGAGATTTTGGTCTGTGTTGAAAACACTTTCAAATGTAATATAGCTTTTGAACACTAACCTATCAGGCCATCTGTGTTGTAAAGATTTGTACTGGAATTCCTGTTTATGGGTTTTTCCTCATTTTTCTTCCTCTTAAAATTCTGCTTTAGAGGATAAAACTATAGCATGTATTTACAAGAGATATATTATAACTAATGTTAGGCTGGTTTCAGAGTTGGAGCTTTCATAAGTAGTTAATTAGAATTAATTGCCTCTTTTATTGCATATATCATAAATTCTAAGGGACAGTCTATACCACTGATATAATGTGTGTTAAAATTCAAGGTCAAGGCAATAATTTGCATTAAAATCCCATTAAGGGATATGACTACTGTGTATGTGGATGAGGGGAAGGGGATGCTATGGGTTCAATGTGCAAATCAAGTGGTTCCCAGAGAATCTATAATAGGCTCTGGTCATCCATTCAAGGGCCCAATGTCCCTAAGTTTGGACTCCCAGCAGCTCCCCATATATTATGGCTTTATTGGAGAATCTCTACTACAGATCCACTCAGACCACAGACTCTGCTTGAAATTCCATTATAGTTTCAGTGGGTGCAGAAGGGTACAAAGTTTGCATCCTCCTCCTGGCTTGTTCACCCTGCCCTGTATTTTCTTTAGCAATGTTAAAATGGATAATTCTATATTTTATCTATATAAACTCTTATATTTCCCCTGTTTATTTCAGTGTACCTTTTATCTTGCATGTTCTTCATAAAATTATTGTTCGTGTCTTATATTGTATTTTCTGCTGTATATTTATATAAAACGTCTTTCGTTATCCTTTTGAAAATATTCATGTTTAACTGGTCGCAAAAGCTATCTGCTTTATCTGTTTTAGTACAGTTAACAAGAAAATAGAATGGGTAAATGAAAATATGTAATTTTGTGGACTATCTTGTCATTGATTTTTATGAAAAATCCATCTCTAAGAATTCTGCATGCAGAATATATAGTGGGCAGGATGGTATAATAAATACTTTTGTTGTTCACAATGTTTTATAAACATTAATTCTCACAACACATAGGTCAGAATGTCTTCCTCAACGACTTTGAGTGAGTTGGCACTGACTAAGTCCTTGGCTTCAGGGGGTAGCCAAATTAGTCTGTACAGTTGTTTTTTAAGTTTATTAAGTCCTTGGCATCAGTGCAGCTGATACTGACCATATGGAATACACCATCTACTGACCATATGGAATACATTCTTACATCAGCTGTTGATTTCACTATGCACACCAGTACATAAATAACCATTGATACTGATGATGTTCCTGGTGGTACCACAAGTGTTACCATGAGCCAAAAGACCTGATTGTCTCTGACACTCAAGATTTGCCATTCTTCTGTATTGAGCTTCCAGTGGTCTATTCCTCTCCCTCAGAGATATATCTTGTCATACATCTCTTTCCTTCACCATCAAAGACTGTTCCACCTTTCTCCAATGAGGTGGAAGAGGAGGTGTACTTACTCCCCATGATCATCTTAAAGGACTCCATGCAGAGAATCATACTACTGCCCTCAATACCTAGAGACCAGAAGTGACCCAGATCTTTTTTATGGACACCTCTGGATGCAACCTCCAGATGCCTGTTCTCTCACGTTGGCCTTATTGTACCCTGAGGCTGTATATAGGCCAATCTTTCCCAAACTGTACATGGAGCAGAGACAGGGACAAGTGCACTCTAAGTCCTCATCAGACTCTAGGGTTCCCAACCCAGATCCACAATTGCAAGACGAGCATGATGAAGAAATGGAGGAAAAGGTTACACCACAAGTCCACACCTTCTTATCCTCACCCGATGAGGCCATCATGCCGCAACCTCGTACACTGGCTGATGATTTTAAACAGTTTCAGAAACTGTTGTGCAGAATTGCCAGTTCTCTCCAGATACCCTAGGAGGAAATTAGAGAACAGCACAGGTTGCTCAACATCTTGCAAGCTTCCACATCTGCAAAGATCACACTCCTGATCAACAAGGCCTTGTTGGACCTGGCCAAAGTGTTCTAGCAGACGCCAGCATCAATACCACCTATCTGCAAGCTAGTGAACAAGAGCTATCATGTCCCCACTAAGGACGTGGAATTCCTATTTTCTCTTCCTACTTTGAATTCCCTCGTAATCAATGTTTTGAAGGAGAAAAGATGACAGTACCATTCCAGAACCTCTCCTGATGACAGGGTCTCAAAATAACTCTTCAGTTGCAAAGAATATTCTTTGGCTACACTCCAGTTTCAAACTGCTAAATACAAGGCTCTCCTAGCTAAATATAACCATATCAACTATTCCAAGCATGAGGAGTACTGCCAGCTTATTCCAGAGGACAAAAAGGAGCAGTTGCAGGCACTGCTGGCAGAATCCTCCCTGTATACCATGGACATAATGGCCTATCCCAATGTGATGTCTGTGGTGATGGGACAAGCCTTAAGGCTCCATCGCTCAGGGAGGTGTAGACCCCTATGGAAGATCTACTGTTTAAAAGGTCTAAATTCTTTACTAAGCGCCCTGATGCAGCCCTTCATTCTTTAAAGGTTCTTCTTTGGTAGTGTTCCCGTGGGTACTCCACTGTAGGTGTCAGGCTCGTCCTGGCTCCGCAGGTCAGAGATTCATCAGCCGTGGTTTAGCCGGCTTCGTGCCATTTCTGAGTCTGCATGCAGTCTGCCTCCTGCCAGTTCCTCCTAACCGTTCACAGTCACAAGCGGAGTGAACTGCTTCTCCTTATTTTGACTGAAAAAATCTGCAAATAATTAGTTTATAGTTAGTTTTTAGTCATTGGTACTTGTTTAAGATATAGTTACACTTGATAATTCATTTAAAAAAATTGAAATAATATATATTGTTTCTTCTAGTTATTCGTGTACATAGTTATAGTAGTGTTACAGTTAAATTTCTACTTCACCAAAGCTCAACAAAATGCTGAGATCTCCTGATTTCAAGAAATGCTGTACATGCTGCGACGCAATGCCGGTGTCCGACGGTCATGTATCAAGTGCTTGGGCGAGGGTCAGATCCCTCAGAAATGCCCGCACTGCTCAAAGCTGATGGCGCATGCGAGATAAGACTGCAAAATGCACCTAAAAATGTTATTATTCAGCAAAGTACTACAACCTGCTGAAAGCGACCCAGCCGTACCTCCTATGGCCGCAGGAAGACCACCAGCAACCCACAGAATTAGCATAGGTGATAAGTTGGGCACATCCGGCTTGTCTTCCAACAACCAGGTTCGCAGACACAAAACGAGCCATACTGTATCGGAGCCGAGTCCGACCTCACATAGGGAGGCGGCACAGGCAGTGATAATGGCCCCAAGAGCCGATTCAGTACCCACGCCGACCAAACAAAGGCCAACGGCACCAGCCAAATTGGCACTGATTACGGCACCGAGCTTGCCGGCTCTGGCACCGCCCTTGAGTCCATCCGCATCGTCGGGCTCCACGGCCAGCTCAACGGCGGGTGAGCCCTGTGACACTGAATCACAGGGCGCCAAGTCCTGCGGTGCCGAGTCCTGCGGTGCCGAGCCCTGCGGCACCACTTTCCACCCAAGGATTGCACCGAACGACACAGACTACACCGGCACCAAGCTCAAGAGAGGCACCGCAGCAACCAGTACCTATGTCACATATGGTTCCAACACCAGTACAGCATGTATCTCAAGGACAGGACCGACTTTCTCCTCAAATACGCAAGGCTACCCACAAATCCAGGAGGATAATCAAACCTTCCCCAGCCCGGATCCAGTGGGATTTTCTCCTCAGCCTCCTTCACCAGCTTCGGTACTCTCGATTCCTACGCAACACGAGGACTGCCCTAGTCCTTACCAGAGGCGCTCTCCATGGTATTCACCATTGCCTCAGCGCTACCATAGACATTCACACTCCCCAACATATTCTAGAAGAAGATCTCGTTCTCCTAGGTCACCTACGAGATCCTCCTACACTAAGTACCACCATGTATTGCATAGGAGATATTCTGCACATTATCCCTCTTCTCAGCATTGCCACAACAAGTATCATCGTCACCGTGACTACTATTCACATCGTTACTCTTACAGTCACTCCTGCTTGTCTTCTCCGTGCTACCATCAAAGACATTCACACAGTACCACCAGGTTACGATCAGCGCCTCAACCATCTAAAAGGCCACCAACTTCCTCAGGAGATGCACCTCCACCAGTGCAACATCCAGAACAACAGGAATCCATTTCAGAACATGGTCAATCCCAGACACTGTCCCCAACAGACCAGTCTTCCTCTTCTCCAGATGACGCAGTCTTTCCAGGAGATTCTTCTCCGGTAGATGATATCAAACAATTCCACAACCCCTTTAAAAGGGTAGCAGAATTTCAAGAAGTACAACTGGGGGAGGTACAACAAAAACAGTATCGACTTCTTAAAAACTTTCAACCGTCGCAGAAAAGCAAGATGACTTTGCCTTTGGATGAAGCGATATTAGAAATTGCAAACGACATCTGGCAGACACCGGCTTCCTCCCAAGCGATGCTTAAGAGGGCTGACAAAAAATATTTTGTGTCCTGCAAAGGGATGGAATTTCTATACACATACCCTCAGACAAATTCCTTGGTCGTTGATGCCACTTGACAACGAGCCAAGACCCCTCAATATAAAAATACCTCCTCCGACAAAGAAGCCAAACGTTTAGACCTTTTCAGAAGAAAAGTGTACTCATCCGCCACGTTAACATTATTAATGGCAAAATACTCGGTGCTCCTTTCCAATCACAACTTTAATAATTATACAAAGTTAGTGATACTTCTGGAACATCTGCCCGAGGATAAGCATCAGCTTCTGAAATCAGTGGTGCAAGAAGTTTATACGGCCTCGAGAGCAGCATTGCAAATCTCCTTGGACATTGCAGATACAGCAGCCCGTACCACAGCAACATCGATAGTAACGAGGTGCTCTTCTTGGCTTCAGATGGCGGCTGCACCCAAAAAATTGCAGACAAAGGTAGAGGACCTGCCATTTGACAGGCAGAGTCTGTTAGCAGCTAACACCAACCAAGTCCTCCACTCCAGAAAGGACTCCAGGACAACACTCAAGATTCAACAAGATACAAGATCTCGTCCACACCATCTCTGTCAGTCCCAGAGTCACCATACTTATCAGCCTAACGCTCCTGGGGCATATGGCGGCAACGACCTACGTGGTACAACATGCGAGGCTTCATCTCAGATGTCTGCAGCACTGGGTAGCTTCAGTCTATCGCCAGGGCAACCAAGATGTCCACAGACTAGTCACGGTGCCTGCTATAGTGAGATACTCCCTGAAATGGTGGACGTCCGCCACCAACATGCTTACTGGAGTCCCCTTCCATCGTCCGCAACTAGATATCCAAATTACTTCGGATGCGTCACTTATGGGATGGGGAGCACATTGCGCAGGGAAGCACATGCAAGGCCAATGGACTGCAGCAGAAGCATTCCAGCATATCAACCTTACCTACCTTAGATGTTCAGAGAGCTTTGGACTTCTATCTAGAGAGAACACGACCTTTCCGACAATCACAACGCCTTCTACTATGCACGGACGAGCAAACCAAAGGCCGTCCTTTATCCTTGCAGCATATTTCCAAACTAATTGTGAAATGCATTGCACATTGTTATTTGATACGCCATAAGCCAGTACCTACCTCAAAACATGCTCATTCCACCAGAGCAACAGCCATAACCACAGCCTTCCTCTGAGGTGATAGAAATGTAGCCATGTTAGTCTGGGGTAGCTGAAGCAAAATGCAGGACAATGTAGCACTTTAAAGACTAACAAGATGGTTTATTAGATGATGAGCTTTCGTGGGCCAGACCCACTTCCTCAGATCAAATAGTGGAAGAAAATAGTCACAAAATAGTCACATATATGGTTGTGACTATTTTCTTCCACTATTTGATCTGAGGAAGTGGGTCTGGCCCACGAAAGCTCATCATCTAATAAACCATCTTGTTAGTCTTTAAAGTGCTACATTGTCCTGCATTTTGCTTCCTCTGAGGTGTTTCGCTGCAAGATATTCGACAAGTGGTGACCTGGTCTTCGGACATGACATTCGCAAAACATTACGCAATGGACGCCATTGTTTGGGACTCAGTGCTAGCATCGGCAGTGCTCTCCACAGTGCAGAGATCCTGACTCCAGTCCCTTCTTTTTAGGCAAGACGACGACTTGGTACTCACCTGCAGTGGAGCACTCACAGGGACACTACCCAAGAAGAGGAAGTTACTCACCTTGTGCAGTAATGACAGTTCTTCGAGCTGTTTGTCCCTGTGGGTGCTCCACGACCTGTCTTCCTCCCTGTTTTGGAGTCTTTTCTTTATGTTTTTCAGAGTGACCCGATTAGGGGAACTGGCGGGAGCCGGACTGCGCGCAAACTCAGAAACGGCACGAAGGGCACGCAACGCCATCACGCATGCACAGTCCAGCTAAACCACGGCTGATGAATCTTCGAACTGCGGTGCCGGGATGAGCCCGATACCTACAACAATTTTGAAAATTTAGTCAAGGCCCCAAGATGCTTCTCCCTGGCACCGTTGCTGCAAACAGTTCCAGTAATCCATCAGTTTGAAACTGCTTAACCCCTTTTTACCTATCATGGCTACAAACCACCTCTAACGAGTGGATCTTGGTAATTACCAGCAAGGAGTATTTATTCCATTCCTCTCTCTCCTACCCCTCTCCCAGGGGCCTTTCTCATGAATAACTTATATGAGAAAAAATAAACCACTTTCTAGAACTGGGAGCTGTAGAACTGGTCCCATTCCAACACAGAAGGAAAAGTTTTTATTTCCACTATTTTCTGATCCCAAAGAAATTTGGTAGATGAAGACCTATCATCATAAACTTGAGGAACCTCAACAAGTCTGTCAAACTACAGTCCGTCATGGTTGTCACAACTACCAGCAATAATCGCAGTACTGGAACAGGGGGACTTGTTCTCGGCCTCCAAAACTTGTACTTCCGTATCACCAGATACTCTTCCCTTAGGCAATTCTTCTGATTTGTCTTGACTCTGACTATTATCAGGTTGGCCTCACTACAGTGCCCAGGGCATTTTCCAAGGTCTTCACTGTGGTGGCAGTGCACCTACGCAAACAAGGGATAGTAATATTCCCATGCCTAGATGATTGCCTCCTCAAGGCTCTGTTTATAGTAACTGCATTCAAAGCCATAAAGAAAATGATTGGATTTTTCTCATACTTCAGCCTCCAGATAAACATATTTAAATTGGTACTGATGCTAGTAAAGCATCTGGAATTTTTTGGAGCCCAATTGGATGTGATAAACATCAAAGCCTTTCTTCCAGCTCATGGATTTTCCACAATAACCAATGCCATCAGAACTAGCCTGTGGATCTGCTGTGGATCTCCAACAGAACTTGTCTATAGCTGCTCATTCATGTGGCAGTAGCCACATTCATGGTAAAACCTACCAGAGTATACATTTGCTGTTTTCTGGGATAGCTATGCACTGGAATGTCTGCATGGAGGTCTCCGTTCTCCAACCAACATTGTCCTTGATATTGATGACCAGTGCCTCACTACTTGGTTGGGGAGCACATTTACATACTCAAACGGTACACAGCAAGTGGTTGCCCTCATAATCTGGGTTGCACATCAGTTATGGGCAGTCCACAATGCATGTTTAGACTGTGTGGGAGCCATGGGAGAAACTGTGGGTGATCGACTGACATCCGGAGCAGGTACGTATACCAGGTCTGTCTGGGCCAGTCTGGTGCTATCAGTATAACGTTGGCATTGTCCAAGCGCTCCTTGGTGACCACTTGATGGAGCAATGATATGGGGGGAAAGGCATATAACAGAGCTGTCCCCCAGTGTATTTTGAATGCATCCCCTAGGGATTGTGCTCCAATGCCCGCACATGAACAGTAGTGCGGGCACTTCTTGTTGGCACTGGTGGCAAACAAGTCAATCTGAGGGAAGCCCCACAGATTAGACAGTGGGGTCTAATTCACATTCGAGGCCCGCTGTTTCTGTTGAGACTGTCTGTGGTTGTGTTGTCTTTGCCAGGGAGATGTGAAGCAATTAACATTATGTTGTGCTGGATGGACCACGTCCATAACAGGACTGCCTCCCTGCAGAGGGGGCAGGATCTCGTCCCTCCCTGCCAGTTTGTGTAAAACATTGCCACTTGGTTGTCCATAAATATCTGCACTGTGGAGTTAGAGATACAGTTTACAAAATGTCGGCAGGCATAATATACTTCTCGAAGTTCAAGCACATTGATGTGCATCATGCTCTCTGTGTCCACCATGCTTATGTGGTAAGTGTGCCCAGGTGGGCTCCCCAGCCCTGATGTGATGCATCTGTGCTGATAGTGAACGACGGGGCTTGTCTGTGGAAGGGGGACCCCCAGCGCACACGTTTCATTCCCGAGACCACCACTGAAGGGCACGCCTGACTGCATTTGGTGGGGAGACCAGTTTGTGCAGGCTGTGTATGCGAGGTCTGTACACTGATCTCAGCCAGTGTTGTAGAGGCCTCATGTGTAGTCTAGCAGGTGGGATGACTACAGTTGCTGCTGCCATATGGCCTGGTAGTTGGAGACACGCCCTGGCTGGTAGTTGTGGTGCAGTGGTGTGAAATTCTGCTAGTTGTGATATAGCAAGGAACCTCTGGTGGGGTAGAAATGCAATCTCATGTGTGCAATTGATATGAGCTCCTATGAACACCAGTACTTGGGTTGGTTGGAGCTGACATTTTGAGAGATTTATTTGAAGGCCAAGTAACCTGAACAGGGACATAGTAGTGGTCACCGAGTCCTGAGTCTCTTGGAATGAGTTGCCTCTTATGAGACAGTCGTCTCAATAG